>NW_024066075.1:3645965-4253626 GCF_014898465.1 Botrytis porri | reverse complement strand
TAACAAACACGAATTAAACCATTGATTTATTGAATTCCATGAATATAGTAGTTTAATTTATAAATTAATTAATTCGTTTAATTCTAAAGAAATCAATTATAATTAGAAATCCCTTCTTAGTATATTAATTGAAAAAGACAATATAAAGAATATAGTATTCTAATCCTTTATATAAATTATATATAAATATAATCTAATATAATCTTGTTCAAATTTTTGAAGAATATTTTATCAAATAATCTAAATTATTCTCTTCATTTTTTATACAAATGCCTTTATATAAAACCTCAAAAAATGATCTAATTTATAAATATCTTTAAAGAAAGTAAACATTAATTAATATTGAAATTACTTAGGGAAAAGAATCGTTAACTCGAATTATTATATATAATATTATATAATTTATATAAAATGAATAATATAAATTAAGATAATTTAGAATAAGATATGATTCTTCCTAATATATATATAATGGGAAGAATTATCTAATTTGTTTAAGCACGTAATCATACGTTCTGATAGAAAATATATGTTTTAAGGAAAACAAATGAAGAATGAAATGATAAATATGTTAAAGAAAAAATTTAATATAAAAAAGAATGAGTATTTTGAGATTCTTTTTATAATTTTATAAAAAGACTGTTACGAGGATATAGTTATTAAGCCAGGGAA
Organism: Botrytis porri; assembly: GCF_014898465.1. Lineage (NCBI taxonomy): Eukaryota > Fungi > Ascomycota > Leotiomycetes > Helotiales > Sclerotiniaceae > Botrytis > Botrytis porri. The sequence goes on along the minus strand of NW_024066075.1, from coordinate 4,252,954 downwards.
ACCCCGGCTCTATAATAAGAGTTATTAAAGAATTAATAGTATGATTTATTTAGATAATTTATATTCAGTGATTACTTAATTTAATATAGATTAAAAAGAATTTTATGATTTATAGTATTAAATATAAATATTATAGTAAAAATATAATATATGTAGTTTAATATATATTTAAGTTTGATTAGAATATATAATTAATTTCGAGTAAATATTAATATATTTATTACTTTATACCTATTGAGTAACTCAAAATCTATTCAAATATTTCCTACTATAGAACCCTAATAAAGGTCTTCGTTTTTTTTTTTCAGAAAAAGAAATAAGAGATTATAAATACTAAAACATATAAAGAAAAGTGTATTCCTATTATTACATGATATATATAATATTAAAGATTTAAAAAATATAAATAATAAAATAATTTTTATATAAGATAATACTTTTAATTATATAACAATCGATATTATAAAACTTATAAAAAAGCTTATAATTCCTATATTTAAATAGTTTATATACTTATCAGATTTAAATCGAATTGAAACTTTATAAAAACATATAGAAAAATGACTTCAATTTCTATAAATTAATAAGATTAGTTATTTTAATATTGAAACACGTGAATAGGAGCGTGATATTACATGTTACGCTTTATCTTATATACGTACTCCGTATATAAATGAGATTAATATACATATGTATATAGTTAGTAAGTTCCTCTTCGTATAAGGAGAATAAACAGAATAAACAAACCTTTTTACTCTTATACCTCGTGTATATATACCTTATCAAGTCTATTTAACAATTTCATTATAATAAATATAAATTTCAATCATATAAAAAACTATAATAAAAAATTAAGATCTTATAAAAACTATAATAACATTTGGATTATTAAAAGAGTTAATTGAAAAATATCAACTAGAATAAAAACAATAATTTAAGTTAATAACAAGTTAATATCATACTAATATATATATAGAATACATAAGAGTTAAAAAATAAAAGTTTATTCTATTAATAGAAAAAAGCGGTGTAATATAACTTATTTCATATAACGTAGTTCATTAGTATATAAGTCATATTATTATATGAGCTACTTTATTTTATATATAAAATTCGTCTGTATATAATTATATACTTTCTTCATTAGTTAATAGAATTTTCTAAAAACTTCTTATATAAGATCTAATTTTTCAACCATTTCAAAATCCTAATTCTTTTTTCAAGATTCTAATTATTATTAAAGTTATTAAAGAAAAAGAGTTTCTATAACATAAAGTATAACAATTTCGAGCTAAAATGAATTATTTTAAAAAAAATTACATATATTTCATTTTTATTATAACTTTTTATAAGTTTTTCTTTAAAAAAAAAATGATTGATTATCAAAATATAAATGTATATAAAAAAAAACCCTTAATTTTCATGTATTTTCGAAGTGGTTCATATGGTGATATAGCTTACATGTCAATGAATCATGCCACCACAACAGAAAACGCTAAAGCTAATAAGAAGGGATGAATATAACTTTAGGGTGCGTTCGGATTACTTTTTTGAAATTATTAGAGCTTAATTATTAGTCAATTTTATTTATCAAATAATCCAAATAACTTCAAATATTTTATTAGAGTATATGTACTATCCGAACCAAAACAAACCACACAAAACACCATCTTAATATTTGAAATTTGATAAGTTATTAGAAATTCTAATAAATTTTAATTTCTAATATATTTGATTTGATATAGTGTTCGATAAACATTAATATATTTAAATAATATTTAGATTATTATTATAAAGGGGTTAGGTAATAGGATTTTTATAAAAACAATATAAATGAAAATAATTAGGAATATTAAAAAAGTTTTAAGATATTGCTTTTTTTAAAAAAATATTAATTGTAAAGTTTGATTTTCGAGCTTTAAAACTATTGTATAGAAAAAGTTTAAAATATTTGCGAAATAATTATTTAGATTTAAATAATTCCTAATAAATAAATGAAATCAAATAATTTCAAATAATTTTTCAAATTCTTAAATCCGAAATAAATATTTCATTATATATTACATTCAGTAAACATATTATTTTACATTATTTATTAAATAAATGTTGTCTAATAATTGAAAATAAAGTGATCCGAACGCACCCTTATTGTTTGTTACTTATTACGATTTGTTCTCTTCTATTCTCTTCTACTAAAAGGATCGGGATCTTTCAAATGTTATAATGATTCCCAGCAAAGCTCGCAAAGTTGCAAATGCTGCCAAATCATCACTGTTCTGCAACACAACATGGAGAGTGTAGTCGTTGCTGTCAGCTCTGGGCAAATGTCAGTACACTGCGGTATCATATCTATTTCACCTGCCAACACCAAGGCGGAATCATGCTCGAAGTTGATCTTGCTACATTAGTCAAGATTGCTGATTCTAGTTTCCGTCAAAGTTGATAGCCACACAGATCATTGTAACCCGTTTTATAGAAAGAAAGAAACTACTTGAATCATTGTTACGGATTACATCTAAACCTAGAAGCAATATTTACCCACCTTCTCTATCCATTGTCTCGCGAATGGAGGGAGGGAGTACTAGAAGATCATCTCAACTAGATTAATCGACTTTGAAACCTTCTCAGAGGGTGTTAAATCCAGGAGAAACAGGAGCTCGAGAATTTTGTCAAAGTTATATCGAAACGTGACCAAAGACATCAGGAGTTCTATATGTTGACATCTCTGGATTGATTTTATGTACGCACCGACCGGGACATATCTCAGGACTGGTGTTGAGACTGGTATTGAGACTTTGCGATGACGAGGGTTATTAAGGTGTTAATGAACTTCATCCTGATTATTGACTCCATGGATCAAGTCAACAAGAGGAATCTAGGGCGGAGAGATTTCAAACCATTTCTCTACCTATCATATTTATTCCGAGGGTGATTCAGGTCTCGAATGAGATGATATCACACGGCTTGATAGTACACTTGTCATTTCTCCATGTCAGATTCGACGTCCAGGAATGAGTTAATTTCGGATATATCTGTGAAGCTTGATGAACGATATAACAAATGCAATTTGTAAGTTCGTCTTCAATTTTCATTTTCGGAGAAGGCGTGTTGTCATCTGATCCAACAATAAGCAATGCGTGGCTGGAATATCTTAGATATCTGCAGGATTTTCTCAGTTGCAATATGGTTTTTACGTTCGCCATTTCAAAGCTACATATAACTTGACTGTAGTCCATTTCACTGGCGCCCAATGTAGCAGAGCCACCCTGTTTTACCCAAAAAGTTCCCATGGCCTTTTGACAGGTCATTCTCTTCAGATTTATAGCTTCGGCGGGATTAAGCTTCCCCAGTCTGGTTAATACTAAAGATTTGAAGGAGGAAAATGATAAAGCCACCTTCCATACTGGATTTCTATGTTCCTCTCACCGAAGCCCCATTGTGACGTTCAGCTTATCATTTCAAGCATTCTCGCTATGGACTAACAGTCAACTCGGATAGATAGTATCAGTTAACACTCAATATCTCATCAATTATGCTTTAGCTCGAGTTTTGTTTAAAATTCACACTTATCCGGATGGCAAAAAATTTCCTGGAAGTAAACTGTGGAAATGGTAGATAGACCTCGACGGGATGATTAAAATCTACACAGCTCACGCCAACACTAGTTTGATGTAAGACTAACCAGACGCCGTATATTACTTCATATCTCCACATCTACCTAGATGTATGTCTGGTCAAATTAGGCAGGCTAACATTTCACTGAATTGTGCCATTAAGTTCAACAAGAAGATAAAAGTTTAACATTCACACACACATTTTGCTGGGCATCGAAGAAAATTATTCATTATCATTAATATTATCAATCTATTCGTCAACTGTTTACGGACGATTTTGTTTCCATGTACAATCTCTTCGGGCATCTCCCTTAGACTGGGCAACGTCTACCGTTTGTGTTCCAGTTATATGGAACAGGATCAGTGGTCTGAATTTCCCAATCGACGGATCCAACAGCAGTGAGAGCAAAAAATACGCCGTTAGGGTCATATTGTTGCTTCATCGCATAAAGTCTATCATAGTTGGCACCGTAGAATGCTTGCGTTTGATTAGGCTCGATCAGGTCACCTTCTGACATATAGGAGCCGGAACCAGGAGCAATGGCACGGAAAGTATCCATGAAGGTTGTAACGGCGTTGACAACGACCTCAATCTCAGCCCAGGAGCTAGTGGCCTCCCATTCACCACCGACGATAGTGTGCATGATGGTTTCACGCCACGCAGGAAGAACAGCGGAATCAGTGGGTGGGTCAACAGCAATACCGGTACCGGAGATATGGAAGCCAGCGATGAAGAAACCTTGCTCGATGGCAGATTTGTGAGCGGCAAAGGTTTGATTGCGGAGGTTATCGTCTTCGAATACAGAGCGAGGCATAAGGCGAGAAGCGGTTTTGACAATATCAGTTCCGACATATTCTTCCGGGAAAGAAACCACCCAGGCATCGTGACTAGGGATGATTGTCAGTATGCTTGAATTATGATGAAGAACAAGACAAAAAAGCTAGGAATGACATACAAATTGTCAGCGTGGTTGTACCAAGGAGTATATGTGATATTGTTGCTATCAAGAACATCGAACCAAGGCTTGAGAAGTGCTTGGGTCTCAGCAACTGTCATATTTGGTGCGACGAAAGATTCCATACGAAAATAATAAGCATTACTACCACCAACATCGGTTCCGATCCCGATGGCGCTGGCTCCAAGGTAGTAATATCCGTAGGTACCGGCATCGACGAAGGTTTCAGCATTGTCAATGTAAGCTTGAACACCTGCCCAGAAGGCGTCGTTACCGGGAGTATCTGCTACAGTGAAGTTGAAGGTAACTGTGGTAGTTTCGAGCTTAGGGAGAAGTTTGACGGTGAGAGATGTTACAACACCAATAGTACTACCTCCACCACCGCGAAGCATCCAGAAGACATCGGAGTTGGTTTTGGAATCACAAGTGATAAATTTACCGTTGGCAAGGACAACCTCCATTGCCAAGACTTGATCAGATCCCATGCCATACATACTACTGAGAGGCGAGTGACCACCAGCAGCAATATAACCACCACCCATTCCTACAGCGACAGCTTCACCTCCGACTACGGTACCCCCTAGACTCTTGGCATATTCGTAGGCTTCGTGTACCAAAATACCGGAACCAACCTTGATAGCAGGTCCGGCATAACCATTAGCAGCTACAAATTTTGGTAAATAGGCTTTATTTTTAAGATAATGAGTCCAGACGGTGAGAGCACCCTTGCCAGATGCTTTACCGTTGAAGTCGTGACCAGTATTCTTGATCACAATAGAAAGGTCAAGATTTCTTGCGAAATTGATAGCGAGTTGGATTTGTGCCACGTTTGTGACGTTGACAACATAACTGGGGTAACCACCCTGCTCACAGGTGTCTGTATAGTTAAATCCGGGAGGCATACAAGTACGACCCTGATAGAGAGGTAATTGAATTGAAGTTGGATCAGCCTCGCTATGTCGAAGTTAGTATCGATTAAAGTATCCGATTGGGTGGGCCTTACTGCAATTCTGAAAAGTACCAGTCAGCTGTGACAAATGCACATTTGGCTGCATCATATTCAGGCCATTCTGGGTAACAGACAGCGGCCAAAGGGGTGGACTTGATCAAAGCCCCGCCAAGGAGGATGTCAAAGATATCCCAAATCAAATTAATGGGCCACAACGCATCACCAGGGAGGAGTTTGCATGCTCTGGTCGATCTCTTCGAAGTAGTGGAATCAGAATCGAAAGCGAAGAGAGATGAGATGGATTCATTGTTGATGGCAGCAGCAACGGTATCAAGAACGCCATCAGTCAATTGAACGACTTCATTACCGAAAAGAGCTGGTGTGGCAGTTGAGACAACAGTGGTTGTGGCAGGGCTCAAGGTTGAGGTTACACTGCTTTGTGCTGAAACGGCACCCAAGACAGCGGCGGCTGCCGCTAAGGACGATGAAGTCTTCATGACTTGTAATTTATCAGTAACAGTTGCGAAACATAGCGGGAAGGTGTCAAGGGTTTGAGAGAGAATTACCTGATTTGCAAGAGTAGCTTCCTTCTCTAGATGTAGGAACCTGACAGGACTTGGTAGGTCAAAAGAGGCGTGGTCTGAAATGTATGGGCTCGGGGTCCAACTATTTAACAGAAATTGTCTCTTGAGATAAGTCTAGGTATCTGGATCTCGGCGTGGCTGAGAAGAATGTTTTCCTAATAGGGAAGACATAGTGGAGAGCTCATGGAGAAAGCTTTCCCATTCTGGTTGCGAGCCTATGTCAGGACTAGATTTGACAAAGCTTCAGTAGTAGATCGGAGGTTGGAAGGATAAGTAATGTAAAACGCGCCTAAATGTGTCCCCACTTTAGGCCTTTAAACGAATCAAATCACACCACTGATTGAAAATTTATATAATGAAGTCCAGGTAATGAAAGTTTTATAAAAGTTATGTTTTATTCAAACTTACTTACATTTTATTTAAAATCACTGATTTTTTATTGAATTATAATTCGAAATTCTATCTAAAGCTTTTTTAGAACCTATAAAAATCCTTAAATACTTCATATATTATAAAGCTATTCAAGTTGATAAGAAGCAAGTGAAAACTTCGAAAATTGAATTTTGAGGGGGAATAGTTTATTATCTATTCAATTCGCCTAAAGCAGTAATAAAATCTATAAAAATAAAAAAACAAGATTTTAATAAAAGTGGAGTTTACATGAATTACCCTTACAACCTCCGTATAATTGATGCATGTTAGATTGAAATCTCGCCATGTTTCAATTTCGGACCACTCGGCATCAAACATGTGCTTAGAATAATCTGATAGAATGTAGATTCGCTGGGGGATGGCCAATAGTACATTCGGCGTAAACACCTGAAAAGAACGAGTGCCCACCTTGAACCCTGATCTACCCGGTTGTTGTATAAGAGGACTAGAGGCTAGTTGAGATCAAAGATATGGGTCCTGTGGATATTCGATAACAAAATCTAATATATAATTAAGATGGGAGCTATACAATCAGCGGATACTGATTGGTTCCTAGAGAAGCGACCAATGAACGATGTGAATTGTATATTAAAGTCGAAGTATTAAAATTGACAAACATATAACAACAAAATGGTTCTCCGACTCAAATGAGGTGTTATCAGCCGAAATATTTCTCTAGACTTGCTGAGATTTGACAATCGAGTGATACTTTGGGATGAACCTAGGAAATGTAATCATATGGAAGAGACTGTGAGACTGTACGAGTGTACATGCATGTGTGGTTTATTTCATCTAACGGCTCGCCTATGAGCTTAAGATTCCAGTGTTGTAATCAAGATCTATTAGATTCATTCCCCACCTGCAGAGGGTAAGCCGTAAAAATTAGCAGAAACGGATCAAACTTTAGAGAACCATACTCCACGAAGCTGCAGAACTATAGCGGAGCATCAATAGTTCACCGAAACAAAAAATCGAACGAGTCTTCCGCTTGAATCGTTCGTGGGCCCGGAATTGCCACGTTTTCTTCTCCTTTCGTTTGTATAGCCATGTCCATCGGTTGCAGTCTCGACTTTCGAAACCTTCAAAGATTCTGCTCTAGTACACGGGAAGATCTTACGATAACAAAACTACCTAGTACTATTTAACCATTTATGGTACCATTTGCTATGGAGAACTGTATTCTGTAAGGGTTCTCACATGCAGCACCCCATTCCCTTAGGGAATTAGGTCTTTCAATGATCAATGCCCATCTATCGCTTAGGCTTGAGTCAATCTTGTAAATTGCTGAGATTATTGGCTCCGGATATCGGCTATCACGAAATCTAGAGTGAGCAGTCTGTATGAATTCTCGCGGCAGTACCTAGGTACGGCTGATAGTGATAAGTATCTTGGGCTATCCATTCTGATCTTTATCGACCGATATTTATGGTGTACCGACATTCAATACCAGGATCTTTGGTGCGTCTCATGGAAATTCCCAGTAGATTACCCCTAGACGCTCAAAGAATTTTCAGCCTAGAGAAAATCAATAATGCTCACGGCTCGGAGAAAAAGCCGGATATTAAGATTCTATACTCGGTATCGTTTTGAATGAATGTCAATCTAGATTTAGCTAGTGTATATTATACTGAAAGTTATTAAAAGTTATCTATTTCGGAATTCGATATCAATTCAATTATAAAGATTAAAGATTTTAAAACTTTTTGTTTATATAGATGTCTAATTATATATATATATATATTTAAAAATAGAATAAGAATATTCAATTTCTCGTTATTTAAGAAATTAAATAATTAAGAATATAAAACTCAGATTTACTAATTTCCAGTATAAAGGATTTGAAACTAAAGAGAGAGTATTATAGTAAATTATAGTTATTAATAAAGAACTAAAAGATAGTTAGAAGCGAAGCTTTTAACTTATACGAAGGTTAAATGAGTAAGTAATGTCAACCCTACTTTTAGTAAAATCTTACTGTTTTTATAGAATTTAATACTACTTTAAGCGAATTGAATAGATAATGAGCTGTTCCCCTTTAAAATTCGATATTTGAAGCTTTTACTTACTTTTCATCAACTTTAATGAATTTATAATATTTAAAATATTTGAAGCTTTTTATAGATTCTAAATAAACTCTATACAGAATTTCGAATCAAAATATAATAAAAAATTAATGATTTTGAATAAAATATAAATAAAACGTGATTTTTACAATACTTCGATCACCTAAAATTTACTATATAAATTTTTAATCAGCAATATAACTTGATTTGTTTAAAGGTCTAAAGTAAGGATGTATTTAGGTGCGTTTTACATTACTTACTCATTCAATCTTCGTAGAACGAATTAGCTAGAAAGGCTATTGTAGCCGGTCACGTGCCTTAGGAGGCTCGTGCGCCCTCACATTCAGGTTTTAATTATTTTAGAATTAAGGCTCGAAATAATAATTTTTGAGATTGGTTTTAATTCTTTTATTATATCTTCAATATTATATATAAAGATCTGTAGTTTTAATATATAACACTCTAATATATTCTATTTCTATTGAAAACAAATCGAATAAAATAATTCTATTCATATTGAATTCTAAAAACAGTAAATAATCATGAATTCAAATAATATTTTTATCTAAAATCAAGATTAGTATCTATTTAAAACGATACTAAGTATCTCAAACAAAATTTAATATAAAAATAATAATTAATTTTTTTAATGAAATCTTACATATCAATTATTTATTAATAAAAGAATATTAATATTCTATTTTATTCTTTTAAAATATAAGAAAATATTTACTTTCCATTTCGAAAAAGATTGATTTCTAAATCCTTTCTATTTCTATGTTACGGGAGCTGCCTCTAAGGTTATATGAAAGTGTTTAGAGATCTCTTGAGATAGTTTAAACTAAACTTCAAGTAGGAATTTAATAAGATTATAATTAATTGTAATTCTTATAATTATAGTAATAAAACTAATAATTGTTTTTAAGTATAAAGCTCTACATATAAAAAAACCCTATTCCTTATATAAACCTTCGTTCTCTACAAAACTATAAAACTCTGTTCTACTTAAATCCTTTGGATCTTATAGATCTAGATATTTATTCTTCGATCTCCTAGATCCTCTAGGTCCATCACGTGACCGTTTGGCCATGTGACGCGGTATGTTGGATACCGTCGTAACATTCTAACCGATATCCCTACATCTTGTACAACCCTGTATCTTGCACATCTTTATTTCTTTTCAAAATGATATATTAAATTCAATTAATAATTGATTAATCCTTATATTTTATTAAAACCTTTCATTAAAATATGATTATATTATTTTTATTCAAAACAAAAATTAAAATTTTGAGAATATCTAAAAAGTGTAATATAATTCCAATATAAAAATATTGATATTAACATATTATATATTGATTTATTTAATAATATAAGTAAAAAGAATTATTCTTTTTTTGAATAATATAAATTTTGATTTATTCTTATATAGAAAATTAAAAAAAAGTAAGCTTTTATATTAAATATTCCAAAATATCTTAAATTATTATGACAAAATTTATAAATTATCTTTTTTTAAATTAAAATCAATTATAAATTGAGTGTTTTATAATATTGAAATAGAAAGCTGGTTTTATAATAATATTTATATATTAATTTGAATGAAAAAAATATAAAAAGATATATTTTATAAATTATATATACTTATAATTATATATTATATTAATATTATTACAATAAATTTTTTTTAAATAACTTATTTTTCAATATAATCTTTGAAATATACTATTATTTTTTATATCAATATCAAATATAGAATATTATAGGATTGAATTAAAAATGAATTTTGAATTTAGAATTCTTATAAATTTTAAAAAAATTAAAGATATTTTTCTAAATAAAATTCTTTCAAAAATAAGTTTATTATATATTTCTTTTGAAAAAAAATCCTATATAATTTAGAAGTCTAAAAAAAAAGTATTTTCAAAATTGTTATTTTCTCATTCATTAGTTTATAATAGATTTAATATTGATTTTTATATTGTTTATTATTTTTAAAATGATTTTATTATATTTATATTATATTCTTTTATAATAGTTAAAGATTAAACTTAACAAATCTAATTTGAATTATAATTTTTCTTTTTCTTTCTATAAAAAGAAAGGTAAATATATTTTAAAAACAATTTTTAAATCTTTTTTTTTAAATTAAATATACTTTTAAAATCTTATTTAAAACTTAATTCTTAATGTCTTTTTTAATGTTTAAACTTTTTTTTTAAAAACATTAATATAAAAGAATTTGAAAAACTAATTTTTAGTTTTATAAATAAATTCTAATATAATTTTTTATTATATTTTTAATATTTTATAATAATGTTATTTTAAATTGATTAATATTTTGTTTTATATTTTAAATCTTTTAAAAACTTAATTTTGCTTTACAATACTCTTGAAACTTTTATGTATAAATTTTGAAATTATTATAATGATTTTTGAATTTACAATCGATTTTTAATTCAATAAATAAAACTGTGCAGGATACAGGGTTGTGCAAGATGTAGGGATATCGGTTATAGGTTGGGTATCCGGCTTTGAGAAAATCATTTTGTTCTCGAAGATTGATCTGGAAAAGGTTGCGATCCGAATCCTTTCCTACGACTAGTACGAAGTAGTATTTTGCTATCTCGAGGCTATATCGCGGGAAGCCCCATTTACGAAAATCATCCCCAGCTGATCATCAGATGGAGGTAAATTCTTGTCAATGATAAACATATTTTTCCGTGATTGGTTTAAAGTCATTACTGATAAATATATAGACTTGGGTAATAGACCAACCACATCGTACTAGTACCTGTACTTGCTAAGGCGTTACGTAGATCCTGGAATTGATCCAAGTCTAGCCCTTTCGATCAATTCTAGAGTAAAACTAAGAACAGAATTAGCTACATAAGTAATCTCACAATACATTGACTGGAGCTGGACTCGCTGCGTTGACATCAATATCTTTATGGCACAGAACTCGGTACCGTAACGTTACTCTCTACAAACTTCAGAAACACATGGCATCAGCGCATGAAAAGAAATGATACGCAAAACCCCGCCTTTCAACGATGCCGTTACGCTACATATTGTGGCTTTTTATTCCTCCTCACTTGGTAACTTCTTATACGAACAGAACCTGTACTTCACACTGCATGTGTGTGTGTGTGTGTGCAGTGCACTGTCACAGTCGGTAGATGTTAGAACGGGAATAAAAGAATGCAGGAGGAAAGGGGGGTTGCTGATTCTGAACTCAATCACCGCGTGGAACACCTTGTATATTTAGGACTTGCACCGATTGCTACTGGCTGCTCCCTCGGTGCCGTCTCCAACTTCCCTAATCCCCTCAGCCTCTAGGCACTCGCCCACCCCATCTTTGCCCTTTGTCACACAATCGCAAACTTCAAGTTCAAACCGGCGATGCAATCAAAAGGCACAGCACTCCACAAGAATTTCTTCCGTGTTCCATACCCCTGGCTTGACCTGGAGCGGGGATTGCCTTTCTCTACCCAAGTTCCTGGGTACGAATGTAAAGAACACAAATTCGGCCTAGTCATAATGCTCGGGTACGACGAAGCTCAAGAAGATCCATACTATTGCTGTTGCACATACAGTGTCATTGCTCCATCAGGGATAGCAGTATTCATACAGGTAAATCAGACCAATCAGACCTTCCATAGCATAGACAACATACCGATCCGTTTCATTCCTCATAAAATTTGACTCGTTAATTGTCAAAACCCTGGTGAAGTTGAAAACTCAATACCTCGTTTTAACTTTCTGCCTTTTTTTCGACCTTTCCTTCTAAATCCCTTTGACTGGGTTTGGTTTTTGCACTGAACTTTTCAATCCTTGAATTGCCATGTGGTGATGGACCCTCGGTTGCATTGATTTGCATCTACTGATTGACTTACCATAATATAATTGCCTGTTTGTCGCGCGTTGTGTTTGGTCCCATTTTTTGATGTTCAATTATCGTTCTCTTCTCAATCGTATCAGTGAGGGTGGTCCATTGTCGTTTGCATTCCACTTTCTTGTACATGAACCCCGGGGTGGAATTGTGACTGGTTCACCGACCACAACATGGCTACCAGTGCTGCTGCTGTTGCGGATCTTCCTCACGATAACCGTCAAGCCCAGGCATTCGCCATCACTTTTGTTTTTCCGGCCATTGCGACATTTGCCCTCTTTTTACGATTGTATAGTAGATCTTTGACTAGATCATTTGCTGCAGGTATGTAGTTGCAATCAGTTACGCTCATTTTTCTGAGGATGAATACTTTGAATACAATCGTGGCTAACCCGGTGCAGATGATTGGGTCATTTGCTTTGCTCTGGTGAGTTTAATCCACAGTTCGCAGGCCATAGTAGTGCCATTCTGCAAAAGACTCTCATGGGTTCGACAGTTGAGCTCTTGATCGACCTTGCGATCTGGGCAGGCTCTGATGCTGGGGGGGGGGATTAACAGCAAGATCTTCCACTAAACTTCTTCCTTTCTAGATCGTTTACTGGTCGGAGACATATACTTCATACAAAGGTAAAGCTCTTTCTTCACCGACCTCACCCTTCTAACAGCTAGTAGTGATAAAATACAATTATATTGGCATACACATATGGGATCTCCCAGTGGATTGGGACTCTGTGCCCGGCGCAAAATATGGCTACGCGGTGAGTTTTTGGTACGAATATCTCTCATTGCTTATTACTGATTATTCCAGACCGAACTTATCTACAATCCCATCTTGGCTCTCGTGAAAACCTCCATCCTTCTCTTTCTACTTCGCCTCACCGGCCAAAAATCCAATGTCAGACTAACGATCATCGGCCTTTTGATCTTCAATGGCGTCATGATGGTTGTCACATTCCTTCTCACTACTTTCCATTGCGTTCCTATTGCTGCAAACTGGTACCCTGCCTTGTACCCTGATGCTGTCTGCATGAATTTTGCAAACTTTGTAACCGGGACAGCAAGTGTCAGTGTTTTGACCGATATGCTGGCTTTGTTAATGCCAACATGGATTGTCTACAATCTACAGATCTCACGGAGGCAAAAGTTGATGCTTGTTGCTATATTGTCATTTGGTCTTATGTGAGTAACCATCCATTTCTCACCGTAACTCTCGGCAAGCCGAATTTTTTAACACACTGCCACAGAACTGTTATTATTGGTATTATTCGGATCATCCTTCTCGATTCTTTCGATCGCAACCCTCCTGCAGATATCACATATTCTCTTCTTTTCTGTATCACAACAATTGAAGTCGGCTTATCATTTGTTTGCGCGTGTGCGCCCGCACTCAAACCCATCTTTGTGCGCATCATCCCCAAAATTTTCGGAGAAAGTGATCGTTCGCGGAGTCAAAAAAATTCTACCGAAGGATATGGACAGGGAAGAACAGGCCGCCGCCCAGAAGGTTACGAAATGAGTAGGAGAACTGCGAATCATACTACAGATATTGTGGCCGGCGATATAGAAGGAGACTATGATAAAATGAGTGATGTCACTGATGTGGAGTTCGGTCACGGAAAGGGGGATGGATTGCGCGAAAGTCGGATGGGAATCGCAGTGAGGACAGAAACCGAGGTGAAGTGGCATGATAGTTTGTCTGTGAAGAACGGAAAGCCAGTCAGAAAAAGCGGTAGCAGTACCGAAAGTCTTGTATGAATGATTGGTGGGCTTTAATCGTTTTATATAGTATCTGCTTCTCCATTTGTCATTTTGTTCGTCATATACCCCCGTCTATTTTATAGGAATAATTGCTACAAGTTCGCAATTCAGTATCAATTTATCACGAGATATGTGACCTCGGCATTGGAGCACGGGTTACTCCTCAAATCAGCCCTTGAAACTGTAAACCGACAGAGCAAATCAAGTCCTAAAGTGCAGTATCGAAGCCAGTGTCCTCAATTGTCCATGCAGCAGTTCCAATGTCGAAAGCCGTTTATTATTCAAACGCGGGTAAGGCTCTATCATCTTTGTTCCTTTACGCAAGCCTCCAGCTGGGATATGTCGGCAGTCATGTAAGCCATTCACTGCCGAACTGTGATCTTCATTCAATTTGACTCTCAAAAACGATGAAAATCCCATTCCCATCACTAAACTTACATAGAATTTAGACAAACTAGGTTTCCAGCGCTACATCAACTTCTTCACCTATGTTTTGTACGTTTTCACTATATTTAGGGGCCATAAACTTTAGATACAATACAATACTCCTCTATTTACTGAAATTTCCTCGAACCCTATTTGAAGAATAATGGTTCGAGACAAGTACACGAAGATTGGTACAATTAATCCCATTAAGAATACGTTCGGATCACTTTATTTCAATTATTAGACAACATTTATTTAGTAAATAATATAAAATAATACATTTATCAAATACAATATATAATGAAATATTTATTTCGGATTTAAGAATTTGAAAAATTATTTGAAATTATTTAATTTCATTTATTTATTAAATAACAGCATTTACTAAATATAATATATAATAAAATAAATTATTAAGAATTATTTAAATCTAAATAATTATTTCATAAATATTTTGAGCTTTTCCTATATAATAATTATAAAGCTTAATTTTCAAGCTTTACAACTAATATTTAAAAGAAAAGTAATATCTCGAAACATTTTTCTAATATTTCTAATTATTTCTAATTATATTACTTTTATAAAAATCCTATTACCTAACCCCTCTTTTTACCCCTTTATTATTATTCTCTCTTTATTATTATATTTCACTATTACTACTATGTTACGGGAGCTGCCTCTAGGGTCACGTGGAAGTGTCTAGAGTTCTCTCGAGATGGTTTAAATTAAGCTTCAAATAGGAATTCAATAAGGCTAATAATTAATTACAATTCTCATAACTATAATAATAAAACTAATGATTGTTCTTGAGCATGAAGCTTTATATCCTAATAAAACTCATTTGTTATATAGACCTTCATTATCTGGAGCCTTTAGGATCCGTATGCTCCTAGAGCTCGTAGCTCCCCAAAGCTCCCTCATATGATACGCGAGTGTGTTATGTGATGTCTGTCGTAACATACTACACCTTACTATCACTATCATCAAATCATATCATCTTCAACTTTTATTATTATTCAAATAAAATATATAACACATAATCCAAATATTATTCAAATATATTAATATTTATTGAATACTATATCAAATCAAATATATTAAAAATTGAAATTTATTAGGATTTCTAATAACTCATCAAATTTCAAATATTGAGATAATTTTTTATATAATTTTTTCTAATTCGAATAATATATATACTCTAATAAAATATTTAAAGTTATTTGGATTATTTGATAAATAAAATTGATTAATAATTGAGCTCTAATAATTTCAAAAAAGTGATCCGAACGCACCCCAAGTCCTTCCCCCTTCCCAAGAATTGGCCGCTTCATTTTCGGTTACAAGCCAAACTCTAGGAGTCTCAGCAAGAACCATGCCACCTAAAATAGCTCTCTTGTGTCAAACAGGACTAAAGAAGTATGCTAAAGCACGTTTGGAACGGAAAACTTATTAGTCAACTAATCTCAACTGTTCAGTGACTTTATCTCGCATCACGTTGGAACTCATTACTGAAATGGAATAATTCATGCCACCTTCATTCCCATCACCAAGATCACGTATCACTATTACTTTGGTCCTTGGACTCTAGATTTACATTAGAATTCCACACCTAATATATTTGAGCAACCCCCTCACTCCTCTAAAAACTCGGTCTATTCATTTACAAATCGTTCTCTAAATCTAAACGTGATTTTTCATTTCACGTATTTCTACATCTGCCATGTCCGAGTCGCTTATGCTCATACCTTAATTACGACTAAACAATACCAAGCGCTTTAGTCCAAGTCAACGTATTCAACGTATATATATATCATGGTATCCATTCATTTCATTCTCTCCTCCTCTATCGACAACTACCTAACTGAAACTAGCTTTTCACTCCCTTGTTACTTTTCACCATTGATCATCACAATAACATTACCAAGCAACACGCACCAATCATCTATAAATTACAAGCACAGCATCCATGGATCTTCATCGCTTTCCCTCATGAAACCCTACTTTCAGTACATCGGACCACTGTCGATGGCGTAAGTTTCCCGTCTACACACCTGTCGATGATTTCAGCAAGATCGAACTGCTTCCCCCACTTAGTATCAAAACAAACAAATTCCCCCAACTCCTAGCTTAATGCCCAATTTATGCCTACAAATGCCATTCTCGGCAATGGGCTTTTGTTAAAAATTGCCCCGCACTTGTTTTCATTTTCCAATTACAAGTTTCTTCTCCTTGGCTTCGTCCCGATCGCATGATAATTCTCATTCTTCTCTCATCGTAATCCCCCCAACCCAATCCTCCTTCTCAACTCCATGATTCTCTGTCTCCCAACTGGATCATCTCTATAGGCAGCCGCGCCCAACTCGGCCAAAATCTGTCCAATTTGATCTTGCTGCACCTCGCCTCCAAAGACCCTTTTATTGTGTCTAATACAGTCCTCGTACCATTGCTCCGCCGAATACACAATGTGATTTGCGAGAACTATCCTATTTGCCCCAACAAATGGGTTGACTTCATTGTAAAACATTCCTTCTAAGATGTTGATTATTGTGTCAAAGTCGAAGGACACACTAATAAACAAATCTGGGACCCAATTTGTAGGGCCTGGATGGGCGTGTTCAGCTGCGTAAGTTTCGACGAGGGGGATGAGAATGCTAGGAGAGAAGACGATTTCATATCCAGAAAGCTTTTGCGACATTTCACGGATGATGTTTACGATAGCTTCATAAGGACGTTCAGTTTGTGCTTGCGGGTCTTCTTCTACACGGGCCTGTATTGACTGCAGAAGCTGTTCCCACATAGTCCGAATATCAGCCTGGTTGTGATGATTGGCAGCTGCAAATATTTGAAGACAAATATCATAGTATTGGCCTTGGTCGGCATATTCATTGAAAAGCTAGAAGATGTTAGCAATGTGCAAGCAAGCGAGGACGGGGGCGGAAACTTACGACAGAGAGTGGTTGAATGGCGCCGTCGAGATCTTGAACCACGGAATCTTTACGTGCTTGAGGAATTCTAGGATCAGCTCTCAAGCGTTGCAACAATTCATGTTGAATACTAGCAACGTCCAGCAATTCACCAGCCTCATGCAGCATGATCTGTCGCGCCTGTCTGTGGATAGCACCGCCTTGTGTTTGAGCATTTGCCTTGGCTCTACTTAAGTATTCGATTCTCCTTTGCAAGGATATGGGAAGTTCACTCTTAGCCAATGTAAGCTGTACACCAGCAGCGGAAGAGTAATCTTCTCGGTGAACGTAGTATTTCCACAGCAAGTCGGAATTTTCCGTGCTTTCGCTGGCAGTTCGCTCAAGATATTTAACGATGAACGGCGAATCTGTGGCAATAATTCTCTCCGTCCAGCCTTGTTCAAGGTACCAATCAAATAGGTCGTATTGAAAGACCTCGTCGTCAGACTCATCAACAACTTGATGTGCTTCTTCGCGCATTCTAGCTTGGGTGGTTTGTCTACCATCAACCATTTCCGGTGCGTTCCCAGTGTCGTTGTCGACAGCAGTTAAAATCTCTTTCACGATATTATAACAGTCTTTGCGGAACTCGAAGAAACTCGCTCGATGGTCGTCGGCAGGCCTTCCATCATTAAGCCACGACAAAGCTTTGTTGCCTCGATCGGATTCGTGAGCAACAAGTAGTGCCAGGCTGATCGCGCCAGCATAGAATTTGTTGGCGGAAAATTGAGCACAAGCGTTGTACAAATTGTCATGAGATAAAACACCAGCGACTTCCTGAAATAATCGAACACTCTCATTGAGAAGTGCCCTTCCGTGATCAGATGAAGGTCCGACGCTGGTCGCTCGTTGCAACTGTTCTTGGGCCCTGAAAATAATGACATCGTCAGGACTACAGAAAGTACCACAGCGTCTTCGGAGAGCCTCGGCGACTGTATCGACATTTGAGCCTTGGGCAATGTTACGATTCACAATCTCCTTCACCAACAATTTTGCCAAGTTTTTGCCATTGTCAGTAGAGAATAATAGTTCAAATGTTAGGTCTCGGAGCTGTTGCTTCGCTGTATCATCTAACGCAGCCCAAATGTCATCGACTCGTTCTTCGAAGAACATTTGCACAAAAGAGATTCCTTCCACAATGCTCGTGTTAAGAATTTGCAGTGAATGCAATGCTTGATGTTCGCCCTGCAGAGCAAGATCCTCTTGTTGACTTGTGACACGATTAAGACCCTCGGGCCCAGACAGCCCCTCAATGAATGTCTTGTTGTCTTCCAAGAACTTTGACAATTTCATAAGTTCATCTTGAACAGCACCTAGCTTCTTTTTATCAATTGTTGGTTTTATAGCAACCACCTCCTTGGTAATTTCCATTTTTATGACCGGAGATTTCCAAAGACCACGGACCAATCTAGCCATATAGAGAGCGAGCCCATCGTGTCTTGAGGAAGGCCGCACGTTTTCAATAGCTTGGGTTGGTCCCTCGACAACCATATTTTGATCCATAGATGCACGTCCACCATGCTCAACGAACGCTCTTCTAGCAGCTTCAATTGTGTCTGGATCTGCTATCCTCCTCTCTCCGACTACTGAAGCATCCCCACCCTGTCCACACGCGACGGCTAAAGCAGTCGCGGTCGTTTCTCCTCTACCATATTGTCGAATGAATTTCTTAATCTCCGTTTCTCCGTCATCAAATCCACTTCGAATTGCAGAGGCAAAAATGTCTACAAGTCGTCGGCGTCGAACGATATGAATCCCAGAATTTGTCATAATTGCTATTTCCGGGGTTGGAAGATCATACTGAGTTGCGAGTTCATTTCCGAAGCCCAGGGGTTGATCTGAGGCAGCGAAAGATTTTGTCACCAGACCAATAGCCTCAGCACGACTGCCCATCTCCAGCCAAAAGGCCGATTCACAATATCGCAACCCTTGTTGAGCGGCCATCTCTCGTGCCTGTGCTGCTATCCGACCTGTATCTGGAGCCGACAGGAAAAGTGCATCACTTCCATCACGGGTCTCCTTGGAAACAAAACAGAAGAAGAAACCTGGAGGGTATCGAAGACCTTTACGTGTGTGTGCTAGTGCATCAGAGCTTGTCTCAATCGCTGGCTCGAGTCCAGGATAAGGTCTAGTTCCCGGCCGATCAATCCTCGGTGGAAATCTGATGTGTTGAACCTGCATACTTTGTGGAGCTCCCTGGCCAGTTTGGAAACCGTAAGCATATCCCCGAGTAGCGCTGAGAAACAAGCGGCATCCAGATGTAGTAGTAGCCATAAGATGAAGCTTTAGTCCTTCTTTTGCGGATATAGGACTGATTGAAACAATTCGCATGTGGGACGATAAGAGGGGCGAGGCCGAAATCATGTGAGAAATATCTCTCAGGATATCTTGTCGCTTCTTGTCAATGACTTGTGTCAAAGTGGTAGCGCTATCCATGTGGAATGTTCGAATGGTTGATTCGGAGGAAAGAGTATATAGCAAGCGACGGGTGTCATCCACAACCATATCCACCACAACCTCAGTCGTCGCGCGACCCCAAGGTATGGGTACCAAAGATGTGTATCCAGGACTCGTGTGATTGAGTTTTCCTGTTTTATTTGAAAACCATTTGTCTTCATTTTGATATGTAAGCTCGTAGACCTGGTTAGCTCCTCCCGCGAAAAATATGCGCCCCGTGTCTGTTGATCCTTCAATCACTGTGACATCAAGTCCTCTGATGGAGAGCGTCATGCCGGTTCTGTAAAGCTCCAAATTTCTATTCCCATGCTCATCAACTCCGTCTGCAACACCCAACAAAATAATATCTTGAGTGGTTGCGACTACCACAATGTGCGTGATGGCTTCAATGAAAACTCCTTTGCGCGGTATCACCAGTTTCACAGCTCTGATACCATTTGGTTGGTCCTCAAATCCTCGCAGTGTTGGGTTCGGACTGGTATAGTCCCATAAGTATAATGCGTTGTCGATAGCTGCCCATGCATGATTTAACTCCGCAAAAAGCCCCATCGATGTGCCGAAAGCAGCATTATTGTATTGGTCGTAAATCGTATCTGGAATACCGTACATCCTCATCTTTTGGAAAGGAACCCAGGCGGGATCGGAGACGGGAGATGGAAGTTCATAGTCAGACGAGATGCCCTCTGCGAAGCTGTTAGCTGTGTCTCCCACACAAACTCTAATGTAAACTCACGCTTGACATAGCTATCAAGATCAGGGAAGCTTGATTCTCTTTGCAGAACTTCGTTGATAGTTTTCGCAGCTCGCGATATAGGTAATAAGGGTTGCGGTAAAATTGGAGGTTGAATTGGAGGTGGTATTGGGCCGTCTCGAGGTGGAGTTGGCTCACGTCCAGCATGCGGTTGTGGTGGTCGAAAAAGAGGAGGTTGTGGTGGAGGAGGTTGATTGAATCTCGGAGGAGCAGGTGTCATGAAGTATGTACCTGGTAAAGGTCTCTGTGGTGTTCCTGGTAGAGCCATTCTTTTTTCCTTTTCCTTCTTTGGCTGGTAATCGACCAATCTTTAAATAAATACTGTCGCGAGCAGGAATCTTGCAGAAGATGGAATTAGAGATTAGAAAAACTTCATGAAGAAAAAAGCGATTGAGTCGTGATGATATGATAATCTTCGAAGTTATGCGATGGAGGCAAATGATAGTGGAAATTCGAGGATGGATCGAGGGCAAGGTTTATATTTGTATACCTGCAGCTGTATATTTTTTTCTGTTTTAGAGCTACAACTCTCTCTCTCTCTAGATGAGCCTCGCGACGCGGTCGAAGCTTCCAGGATAAATATTTATCTAAGGCACGTGACGGGTGGTAAAAAACAATAGAGATTTGGTAGA
Source organism: Botrytis porri (assembly GCF_014898465.1). NCBI lineage: Eukaryota > Fungi > Ascomycota > Leotiomycetes > Helotiales > Sclerotiniaceae > Botrytis > Botrytis porri. Next base: position 4,231,477 of record NW_024066075.1, on the reverse strand, counting down.
TTCGGCTTTACAAATTTAGGTAACAAATAACAAATTGAGAAAATGTTTATTAAATAAGAAAACTCCGGTAGCTAGGTGTATAGGTACGTAGGATGGAATAGCTGTACGCCGTATTCTTGAGAGCCTTGGTTCAACGTAAGAAGGACTTTCTTGTTTACAATTCACTTTTTTGAGGAAGTCATTACCATTACAATTAGGACTCGCTCCGTAGAGGTATCAGTGAATAGAAGTATCATCTCCAATCAAACAACCCTTTTTAATGCTCAAGGTATCTGAAGTCTATCCCGCAATACAAAACGTTGAGTATTGTGTCATATTGATATCGATTATATACTGTTCTCATCTATCTCGAATCAGTCAGAGAAGATTTAATCTATAGTTCTTTCTCATGAGTTCCTCACTGTCATCATGAAGCCAATTCTCCCAATTCCTAGCATAAGACATCTAGCAAGTTGTGCATTTCGCTCATCCGCCGCTCGCCTTCCACTCTTCGTTTCACTCCTCAGCCTGATAAAGCTCTTTTGGTTTATTGAGTCATGCCTTCTTAGCATCCCTTTCGGCTTTCTTCAAAGCTCTGGTTCTGATACTCTGGTGCATACCCTTATTTTGATCTACCACAAACGACCCTCCAACTCCCAAGGTATTCTCTAACCACCATTGCATTAACGCATGGCCCCAAAATGGTGTACTTGTGTAAGCAATCTGCTGAGCTCCTCCACTTCTACCAATCTTGGCCAGAGTAGTCTTGACAAATGTTCTTGGGTTTGGAATAAACATGCTGGTACGTCGAATCTTGCTCATTGCGGTCGTAACAAGGTAGCTCAGTACTAACTCGACGTCGACGCCTGTACCCTTAAGTTCACCTCCAAGGGATGTTGACCATTGTTGTAAAAATGCCTTGCTTCCAGAGTATGTAGCCAGTAAAGGAGTTGGTAACCATCCACCAAATGAACCCATAGTTAAGATCAAGCCGCGCTTGCGTTGAACCATTCCGGGTGCTACAATTTGAGTAACTCGAAGTGTACCTGTGCAGTTGATGGTAATGATATCTCTCATTTCCTCCTTTGGTGTCTGAATGAATGGCACTGGAATGCTGTGACTTTGCCCAACATTGTTGACCAAGATTCCTACATCAAGTCCATCGACAAGAGCCTTCAACTTTGCATAATCCTCATCCCTATTGGCAGCGAAATCCATGGCAAGAATCTTTGTCTGGATATTCGAGCCGGCATATTTGGTTTGAATTTCGGAGGCAAGAGTTTGAAGTTTCGATTCAGTACGGGAGACAAGGACGATATTGAATCCTTTTTGGGCCAGTTGAATTGCATATTCTTTGCCGAGACCATCAGAAGCACCCGTCACTACTGCCCAAGTTCCTTTCTTTCCATAGGTTCGAAGCTATTCGGGGTATGTTAGCCAACTTGACCAAATTACAACTGTTGATACAACAAGTATCGAGAATCCTTACATTCTTTCCAGAAAGGACAAAAAGACTTAACAGCAGCCGGATGTAGCTAATGACTTTGCCAGCGACAATGAAAGCTCCAATGCCAGCAAGTCCAGTAACGACAGCCTTTGGCAGAAAAGTATCGAGAACCATTTTGTCGATTGTCAATGAATGAAAAGAAGTGGAAGACAATTGAGAGAAATGTTGAGGCCCCCAGGACTTATTAGAAATAGGTACGCCTTTGGACTAAGTTTTGGTGAGGAAATCCGCTAAATTTCAGCCCGGCGTTCGTTTACGACAACACCGAGTAGCCTCGTAGCCATCTCACTATTGGAGATACTCGAGGCACTAACAATGTCTAACATGATTTGCCAATAGTGCGGGACCGCGCGAGCTTTAGTTCCTAACCCGCTGGCCCCTGTACAAGGCTGATCTTTGAACTCTATTCTTTGTTTACTTCTTTGTACTGACTGAACTCTTCTCAGGCTTTGATTTACATTGGCGTGATCCCATTATCACGGCACAAAAACTGTTCAATCCCATACAAGATCGGATCTTCAAACACGGTTTCTCAACATGAGTTTCCTCACTACCCTCACCCCGTACTTGCCTCAACATGAAGGTGTACTTCCCCAATGGCTTCTTTTCGTGAGTATCACTATCCTTTCCTCACGTATCATCTCAGCACTAATCCAACTCTAGATCTCCGTAACCTCTCTTTTCAACACCGTCCAATGCTATTTGACTCTTCACTTTAACGCCCAAATCTATAACGCCGTCCCCAAATCCAATACTCCACTTAGTCCAGGTACCTCCCAATCCTACCCTCTAACCACATCTGCCACACCTCTCTCCTCACGCACATTTGGAACATGGACTCTTCTCACTGCGGTCGTTCGTCTTCAAACCGCATATTATATTAGCAACCCACAAATATATCAATTGGGATATGCGACATTTCTTGTTGCGTGGTTACATTTCATGGGAGAGTGGTGGGTGTTTGGCACTACGAAGATGGGCAAGGGATTAGCAGGACCAGTCGCCGTGTCAACGGGTACTTTGATTTGGATGTCAGTGCAGTGGGGATCCTATGTCAGATAAGGGGATGGGATGAGTGGCGAGTTGGATGGGAGGGAGAAGAAGAGGCTATATATAATAAGTGAATTGGGATGCAGTAGTTTGTAATGCATCTGAGGTATATTAAGGGGCCATGAGCATGGTAACAATGATCAAGGTTCTCCACCAGGAGTCGAATGCTTCTCAATACTATTAGCTAAGAGATTTTGCACATTCCAAATGTATGTTACTGTTGGACAGACATTTTACCTTTACTTTAAATATTTCAATGTCAGATTTATATCACACTCGACTGTCAAAAGGTTCTGGATTTCAGGCAATTTTATTTTCATTCTAGATCAACCCGTTGAATGGATCCGGGCTGAGGGCGGCTCAATTATCGGTCATTATTTCCTTGCTTGTTTCTTGTTCCCAATTAGGAGATTGTTCTGCGGAATTCCACATGTAGGTAGAAGCGCCATGCTCGTCACATAAAGATCCTAGTCGCAGAGTTTGCTGTTATGAAACTCACGAGTCCCAGGTGCTTCCATTCTCATTCGTCATCGAATCTCTTTGCGGAAGGTCTTTTTAACCAGAATGTTGGTCATGTGGTGAGGATTCCATTGTACATCTCGTGGGCAAAAGCAAACCTTTCTTTCTTAATCCACCTGGGGAACACGAGAGAGGCGTGCTTCTATTGTATTCTTCAAGTTTACGGGAAGGCGATGTCTAGTGCTCGGCCAGCGGAAGTTGGATCGACTTTCACATCTGACGTTAATAACTGGACCACCCTTCTTCTGAACTCTGAGTGTCTGATTGATTGTGCGAGCGACTCGGTCTACCGCTATGTAGCTTTCTCTGGTGAGGGGAAGGTCGGGTGACATGACTTCCACGAAGGCGATGTCGTAACGCTGAAGGTTTATTGGCTTCCAATGATGGGCATTTAGGCGAGTAGATCTGCCAGAGAGGAATCCAAGGGTCTCGCTTTGCATTGCATCCTCTGCCTTGCCGGATTTTGCGCCTCCGCGCCATAAAAATCAATTTGTGTAAATCCTCGACAGAGGACATGCGGTGGGTGGCCTCTGAAGGCCCTAGTCTCATCGGGTCCACATGTCATCGTGCAGTTAGTAATTCCGTTCTTTTGAATGCTTCGAAGATTGCATTTTCGACTCGTGGTGCATAGCCCATTGTCAATATAGCTGGGTCCGTGAAGTCCGTGGACTTGTCCAGGCAAGTAGGGCTCGGGATCTGTGGCGTGGCCCTTGGGATAGGAAGCCCAAAATTGGAATCGGGCAACCAAAGTTGGTTGGTTGGGGAAAGACACTAAGGGATTGGGCGTGCCGCTATCCCAACAGAATATCTCATCTCGAGGATAGTGGTTCATCTCTTCAGCAAAGTTCCACCGACCCCAAGGCAGCAAAAGGGAAACAGTACACTTCAGACATAGCGAATGAAGTGTGCCTTTTTCTGTAGAATGATCAAAAATGTTAGCTGAGTGGCGAACATTTTCTCAACTACTCCAAAAATTGATATCCTTGATATGCTTGGTGTTTGAATGTGTTGATAAGATGGTGTGATGGTTTGATGGTGAGTGAATTGCTGAGGAGACATATAATTAAAATTCGCGGGAGTGAAGCGTGCTGTTCCCTGATTGCTTGTCATTCAAGAGAGACTTCATTCAATGCTTTGCTACTACTTCTATTCTCATGGGCAACCTGTAGAAAACCTTGAAGGTTGAAGGTGGAAACCCACCAGAAAGTATGTTCAAGTAGATTGCCATATTCTCGACTCTATGGTATATAGATATATGTGCAGAAAATGGTGCTAAGGGCAAAAACGGCGAGAAACGAATAAAACGGTAAAGATGGAAAAGAGCATGGCTTAGTCACGACAACATGTGCTATAGGGTTACTGTGCGTTGATTTGCAGGTTGGATTTTCTGAGTGAATCTTAATACTCGAGTAAAGCCGACTAGCTTGTAATGAAGAAGACCGTAAAGTTTATAAAACGACAGGTAGCAAGAATATTCTATAATTTCATTGTGGTGTAGTCCATTGAGGCGAACAGGGGACGGCTTGATTAGCAACTTGCAAGACACCTTTCGTCAGATCTTTTGGAAGCTCGAAGCTGCGGCACGAATCATGGTTCTTTCGACCGGAGTGTCTTTGGGTAGGTTCGAGATCAATATTGTTCCTCTCACCCGATCCGACCCCTTACATTTGGCGATGGTTAACTACCAGTGAAGTAAACTTCCCATGTTGTATAGAAATCTTTGCTCGATGGAATATGTGGTGATCGAAGAGCAGTTAGAGATTTTCAGGGCGGGAGTGCTCATTTTATCAAGTCCCAATTTCTATTCCGAGATTTAGTCAACCAAACGATGCACGATTGTAATCTTATAAAGCAGAAATTGTTCCAAGATCATGTCGAGCATGTGCACTTTGCCGATTCTGTCACGTGACTTGTGGACATGTCTCGGCATGCATTAACAAACGCGTTTTTAGATTGAAAGACAGGGATCGCTTATCGATCGAATTGAAAGGTACCTCCTATCACTTCCATCATTGTTTTCGACTTATTAACTACGGAAACAAGAGGGATTCGACGTGATTTAACAAATGATGACATGATATGGCGTGGCATGATATTCAAAGCTTTCTTTAATGACCATTATCGTCTGCCATACTCGTACATTCTCAGTGATATCTTTTCCAATAATTAGAAGAAGTTACATTGCATACACTTTTATATTTCTACACCCAAAACGACACTGTGCCACCGCGCACTCTCATCTCATGGGACAGAGAAAAGAACAGCCCAATATCATTCAAGTTCATTGCATCTGCATCTGCATCTGCATCTCACCGAACAATGCATATATATGATTGAAGAAAAGTCTAGATTGTTTCAAGGCTACTGCCCCTCAAGGTGATCTATCGGATTTATTACTCCTGATCCAATATCATCCGACATACCCACGATTCTCGTATTTATCTGGTGCTTTCCTGCCCTCAAATTTCACAGAATCCGAAATATCTGATGAATATAAGGGTTGAGCTTGTTATATATAAATTTGCTTCGATTTAGCCAAGATCATACATCTTTCAGCATACTACTTGACATTCAAAAGTTAACAAAATGGTGGATAGTTTCACTGGAATTACTTCACTACCTAATGAGGTCAGTGTTTCATTTTGGCAAGCCCTATGAACTAGCTGGCTAACAATATCAAAGATCCTCATCAATGTCCTTTCACTCTTTTCTACCCGTCGACTTCTTCCTCTCGCATGTACCTGCCATCGTTTCCATCATCTCATAATCCGAATCATACATCATCGCCTCATTGCGGCAGCGTCTTTAAAGAATCACGAATTGATCCTTGAATGTTTTCATCCCTCTACGAAACTTATCACTCCATATGCTTTGTGCAATTATCTTGGCACAGACGGACTAAGTGACGACGTTGTGGGAGAGGGGGATATATACAAAGATGTCAACAATACAGGGAGATTAGGTAAAATGGCCGGTCTATATTCGCGCTTCAGGCCACTTCAGTCCGAAGAAAGAATACGACATCTGGCAGGTAGTGCTAGACCGACCCTTCTTCCAGAATCAGATGATGGGCTTGTATCTCAAATCGTCGATCTTGAGTCACATGAACTTTTCTCGCAACTTTGCACCATCACCAATATCGTTAAAGTTGGTCCAAAACGAGGTTTATTTCTAAGTTGTGTTAACATCGGCGAGGGAGTCATAAGAGTTTTCAGAGACTGGCTGACGGATCGTGTTGAGGCGAATGAGAGGCACATTGATAGCCCAGAGGAATGTGCAAAACGGCTCTTATGGACCGATACCGAGAAACATGTTGGATTGAAATTTAAAGTGTCTAAGTGGGAAGGACCACCTGCTCCAATTTTGCTACACCGTGATGAGGAAGCTCCTGTTTTCTATAAGCTTCAATATGAAGGTAAGTCGTGTTTGCCAGAGATTGGAGGGGAAACTACTGATGATATCCTTTCAGAATTGGTTCTGAGAACAACGCAGCTTCTCCTTCATGTCGAGGAATCATTGACAAGACAAGTAGGACACTCAAGTAAGGCAATCGTGATAGGTTCTTGGGATTATTGATCCATTTTTTTACCTCGGATCACTCCGATGAGTACCGGGTAACAACAAACAGCGTAACAGCGTGAACTGCAGGTACTTCATCAATTGAGCTTTTGATTCAAATACCTACTACGTTTTACCTAGCTTTATGAAGCACATTGTAACTTCGAGGGTCATTATCGGATTTCAGTTTATTAGAGTATGAATATATGGATGAATGCGAGTTATCCAAATGTTGGCAAGCGGGATAGTCTGAAGGGACTTTCCCAGAGCTGATGGTTTGGATGAGTTCAGTAAACTCTTCCTAGGAACTCTCTTAAATTAGATGAACATAGCCTTTTCATCCTTTTGCTGTTTGTCGTTGCTAGTTGTTGTTAGTCGTTATTAGAGTTATAAAAAGCTTCATGGCTGTGACTAGGGTACATAAAGTTTTGTCCTCAGCCCCTTCCAAATCCAACATCACACCTTTAATCCGAGGGATATACCATTAGGTGAATGTAATCTTACCAAGCCACACTTGCATTCTCAGGGTGGCATTGGTGGTTACTAGAGTGTAAGCTGCGCCCACAGAGTCTGAAGCTTTTCAGAATAGAGCAACACGAGAACGTAGGAGGTACTCCCTAAAGCTTATTAGATTAGATCAGTAGTTGGAGGGTGAAGGCCCGTGCGCTTCCCTCTTCCAATCCCATCGCCCTCTCCCTCCCCCAGCGTGAATTTAAATAAAAAAATCTCGCAATTGTAGGCTGTGCTATGAGATCCATCCATTCACTGCTATTTATAGTACTTCGTACCTCAAACCCAACCAACATAGCTAGCGTTCCTCTCGCTTCTCATCCATCACGTTGAATCTCATCTCATTTATGTAATCTTAATTAATCTCACCTCTTACTCAAAGATCGCGAGTGAACTTAAAAAATGACACCCTCTGAGACATACAAGATGATGTCTTTGTTTTCTTTACCTTCTGTATATTCAACTTTCCGAAATCACTTGACAATAATACCATACTGACTTCCACCCCATTCCCCGTATTCTCGGCAATATATGTGGCGATTGGCTGCAATGTGAGTTCTTGTACCCCATCTTTATTATGTCTGAACGGTCTCGGGCATCACAATATCTGCAATACAAGAGCAGATGATCAATCAAATTGCCATTACGTGACGAAATTCGAGGTATAACATACATTTATATCTTCTTAAGTTCTCTTCCGCACATCACAGAACCTTGTCAGATCTCTCGTTTTTCATTCTGAATCTCGGTAGCGGGGGTATCAGTGTGCTCACCTTCCTCCAGGATGCATAGCAAAAAAAGAAAAGATGGATCTTGTGTGCCCTTTTCAAAGCCCCTTCGCAGAAACACTTCAGCGACAAACTGTTGTGGATGATGTCAATACCTTTCATCGGGCTAATATTCATGCAGTGATTCAGAAGGTCTCCGCAATATGCATATAAACATCGAATCCTTTACCAAAAATATATCCCTCTTCCGTCCAGTCCCAGATTTCATTCCAATCCAAGTAAAGAAACTGTTTGTAAAATTGGAAAATGTTTAATACTTTGATATTCCTGACGCTTGCTGCCTGCTCATCTGCAGCTCCAGCACCGACACCATCTATCAACACAACTGTTGATCTAGGATACTCAAAATATTTGGGAACCAATAATGGTAATGGCGTCACTCAGTGGCTTGGACTACGATATGCCGCTGCTCCTTTAGGAGATCTGCGTTTTCGAGCCCCTCAAAGTCCCGCTGTAAATGATACTTTGCAAATAGCAAACAAGGTGTGCACTTTGCCCACTCCATCCATTCAATAATACTGACTTGATAATTACAGCGTGGTGGAGTCTGTCACTCCTCACCTTCGACTTCGCTTTCATCCAAAACAAGCGAGGATTGTCTTTTCGTGGACATCTATGCACCCACCGATGCTAGCAAACTACACCCTGTCTTTGTTTACTTTCAGGGTGGTGGCTTCAATACTCTTGCTAGCCCAAACTTGAATGCGACTAGCCTGATTGCAGCGAGTGACCACGACATTGTAGTAGTCACGTTCAATTATCGTGTTGGTCCTTGGGGTTTCTTGACCAGCAAGGAGGTTGTGGCGAATGGTGATACAAACGTTGGACTGAAAGATCAACGATTCCTACTTGATTGGGTTCAGAAGAACATTGAACAAGTAAGTTCTTAGTGTTTGGGCTTAATAAGTCTATCATAGCATATGATATTAATATGTAACAGTTTGGAGGTAATAAATCACATGTAACAATTGGAGGAGCGAGTGCGGGTGCGGCTTCTGTGGATCTTCAGCTTTCTGCATATGGAGGTCGCGATGATGGACTCTTCCATGCTAGTGCGGCTGAAAGCCAGTCTTTCGGTGCTCAACTCACGGTAGACGAGTCACAATACCAGTACGATGGTTTAGTTCAACGAACTGGTTGTGCTGGGCAAAGTGACACACTAGCTTGTTTGAGGGGATTGGATATCAGCATTCTTGCCAAAAACAATATCAACGTTCCGACACCAGGTGGTGCAGGGGGTGATCCGGCCTTCATGTGGTCTAATGTTATTGACGGAGATTTCACTCCTGATTATACCTACAAGTTATTTGCCACAGGGCAATATATTCAACTGCCTGCCATATTTGGGTATGCCTTCTTCATTGTTGCTCATGTATGCCAAAAAGACTAACAAAGATCTTCTTCATTCTAGTGACGACACAAACGAGGGCACAATATTTACTCCTCAGTCCATTAACTCCAGCGCCGAAATGTCCAAATTTTTAAAAGATAATTTCGTCAAACTTACTGATGATCAACTAAGTAACATCCATGAGTATTACCATCAAGGACCTCAATATCCAAACGCTGGTACATACTGGAGTGCAGCAGCTCTTGCTTATGGTGAGATGCGCTACAATTGTCCCGGAATTTACCTATCCGGCTCTCATGACTTCTACGCCCCATCAATTGGAAATTGGAATTATCATTGGGACGTTCTATCATCTAAAAATGCTGCCAGTGGGTATGGTGTTACGCATACTGCCGAATCAGGTTCCATTTGGGGTAGCAGTGGACCACCAGATTCTGCTCTCATACCATCCATTCAAGCATACTGGACTAGCTTTATCAGGAGCAAAGACCCTAATACATATAAGCTCAGAAGTGCACCCAGATGGGGTCAATTAAAGACTAGTAAATATCAGAGAATACTTTTTCAAGCCGAGAACGCTACGGAGACGGCGACTGCAAACGTTACAATGGAAACTATACCAGATGTACAGATGGCGAGGTGCCAGTACCTGTCTAGTATTGGTGCGAGCATTGGGCAATAAACTTGTTATGGGGATTACTTGATTTGATCGATGTTCGTTGAATTGCTCCTACCTATTCTATTACATACTTTTACGGCAACGAATATTTGGGATCAGGTGTTAGGATGACGCTGTTGGCATGATTTTGCATACGATGGCGTTTTGGATTTCATGGATATCTGGAATTTCTCCTTTGGTACCAAGACATAGCTTATTTAGCTTTCTGAATGATATTTATTGATATCATACTCTTATGCCTATTATTGACTTAGGCTGTGATCAAACAACTATATCTCATGCCAAGTTTAGGTCAAACAAAGAATAAGTGGATATCCCAAGAATAAGTTCGATCCAGAACTCGTGAATCTCCCCTTTGTCCACCTTCATTCCGGGAATCTATTTCCGCGCATCGTTGTTGTCGAACATTTCTTTGTTGTAAAGAGCCAGATTCCAGTAACCGTTACCATCGAATGTTCCATCCCTTCTGGTAATCGAGGCGAGTAGCCTGCCTTAAAAATCACATACTCTTTCACACGTGTTATGAGGGGTACTGAACTCAGCTTTACCAATCATTCTCTTTGTTATCCATTTTTTTGTTCTGCCTTCACTCGTAGCTCTCCACCTTGACTTCATTTCGATTATCATTCAATGGCAGCTTTCAAACCTCTACCTACATTCTACATCTGTGTCTACGTTCACCGCAACAAGTCAATCTATAAACAGCATTTTAATCCACGTATTTTGTAATCAATCTCCCGTTCGAACACATGCATTCAACCAAATCACACACACATTCGCAAAAACTTGAGTCGCACAGGTCATCCGTTCGAAGCTTCAAGTCACTTCACAAAAACAGACACGCAATGACATCTCACATCAACCCAAATCCCAGCTCCAGTTCACCCAAACGCAAAATAGCTCAAAGCTCTTCTGATCGCCTCTCTAAGATACCAAAGCTTAAAGTACCAGGCAATACCCCTACTGATCCTTCTCAACCGAACCATTCCCGCTCCAGAAATTTGCCGAAATCCATTTCCACCGATAATAGACATCATCGTCATCATCACGAACATCATCCGCACCATGGATTCATTCATCCACCTCACGATTCCACTTTATTTTCCCCCACAAATACGAGCTCTGCTCTTCCAAACTCAACTCTAAGCGAAGGTGTAATTCCACCTTTCACATCCCCCACTGTTCCTCTCTCACAAAGCCAGCCATTCTCCGATCAGGACACACCGACCGGGACTGAAGACGCCGCGGGACTGGGCGCCCCACCAAACCTGGCAAATGATTTGGAAGAGGCATTGATGGAAGAAGTTGAGAAAAATCCAGGACTGGCACAAGGGCTTAGAATTGAGGATCTCGCTTCTCAGGGTAATGGGGGAAGTAATTTAACACCGGAAGAAGTGGCTTTTGATATCGACGTTGATATCAATCAAGATAAAGACGAGATCACATGGGAGACCGATGAGGAAGATGATGAAGAAGAAACTTCAACAGATGAAAAGGACAAAGAATTTGTAGAATCGTCTGTTTTCCCCACATCCGATTCTCACCATTCATCTGATTCAGGATATAATGAAACGACGGCGCCTCTAGTTTCGGATATAAATATGGATACAGGACTAGAGTACGATGAGGGGTATGTAGAGGGCGCAGACGACAACAATTTTGTTGATGCCTCTGACGAAATTGACTGGAACAATATGTCGAATGATATTGATGCTGACCCCTACGCTCGGAGTGCATCAAAACTACTAGGCGAACGTGATGTACAAATGAATTCTGATGGTGTGTACGGGGATTGGGATGGCGTGATAGCTTCAGAGCCTGGGGGAGATGAGGCTGTGGACGGATACGAAAGAACTGGACATAGGGCACAAAACAGTTGTGAGGGCGACGTCTGGTGGTTAGATGAAGGTTGAACAGTGTTGAATGGGTACATGATAGTTGAATGGGTTGGTGTAATACGAGATGGAAGACATTTTTCTTTTTCTTTATGATTGGATGAGGAATCCGTCAATCGGAGCTGATAAAGGGGTATATAAGAATTTCATGATGGAAATTAAGCCTAAGTTGTAATGTACGATGGCAACTATTGCCTGCAATCAACGTATGTGTATAGGTGGTAATTGGGTGTTGGGAGGATGTATCAGTAAACAGGTCATATAGCTATCATTAATTGATCTCTGCCCTATATAAAGCAGTCGCTAGCACGACTACATGTCAAATAATCAAGCCGGTCGAGTGTCTTCTCTCATATCTATTAGTTCTGCAATCCATGCATTTAACGCATAGAGATAAAGGTAGGATGATGAATCTTTGAAGTAACAGTCTAGTTGAATATATTGGACATATAAAGACAAGCCACTCAAAATCTTCTTCGCATATCAAGAAGGTATAGCATCATAACGGCTAAAATATGTACACCCAACTCATTTTGACTGATCACCTCAAAATTTCACATGAGAGATAACCTCAACGAGCCCTACAACATCTCTCCATTCCCCAAATGCTTTCCCAACTTTGGTTTGAAAAACTCATCCTTATTCCTTTCCCCCTCAAACCCACTCCCTTCATACCATTCCAGCATTTCTCTCCAACCATCCAACCACTCTTCCAGTAGCCACCCTTGCGCAGCCCACAATTTCTCATGAACCACCTTCAATTTCCCTTTATCTTCTTCATGGGGAAAGAATCCACCCCATTGCCTCTCCAAGGGTGTCACCGGAAACGCGCCATCTTGTCTAAATTGCCAGGCAAAGAATGCTTGATCTGCCATATTCGTGTTATACATATTGTATTTCTGATAATTTTGTAAAAACCTATTATAGATCGGTTGACTTGGTGTAAACACCATCGCTCCTACATTGATCTCCACCGGAATGCCAGGAAGTTGAGGTACTCCCGAAAAGATGAATTCTTCACCATTACAACTCGCTGATCCGTCAGGGAAAAGATCACTTGGTTCTTGCTTGAGGGCATTGCAAGCTTTGGGAGCAACCAAATCAAACATCTCATCGATATTTTCCAACGGAAAAGCATCCGCGTCTAGAAACAGTATCCGATCGAAATCTGTCTGTGCCCACATGTGTAGTTTGGAAAAGGTATCTTTCCATCGCGAATAGATTGGTTTGTCTTCTCCATCAGCCAAATCCTTTCTACTGGGATTCCAATCCAATGGACCCAATTCTCTGACAATAGCTCCTGCACCCGCAAGTAACTGTCTCTGTTCTTGAGTAACATAGGAAGCGACAAATGCGATGAATGGATAAGAATGAGTTTTGGAAGATGATCGCCAAAGAACGCGATGAATGAGTGATTGGACGGCCATGAAATAGGGGTCGCGAATTGAGGGGTTATGTGTATTCATGAAAGTTGCGTAGGCGAATTTTGAACCCACTGGCATAGCGGGGTCATAGTTGTGAGGCCATTTATCTGCGAGAGTCTTGAGATCGACAGCTGGAAGAGGAAGGGAGAGGTCATCTTGGAAGGGATATTTTGTGTCGTCGAATGCGGAGCTACTTTCTAAGGTAGAAGTTGAGGCATCGGGAGGAGAAGGGGGAGCTTGTGGTGGGAAGTTGAGGTTTAGGGGAACCTCTGCTGCTATTGGTACTTCAGCTGGTGGAATGATTGAGTTTGGATTCGACATGACTCCATCGTCCGGCTTATGAAAGAGTTTGTTATCTCCTTTTTGTGCCGCCCAATTCAATTTCGCGCGATCATATGTTTCTCTTATTGTCGAATATGACAGCCAAAGTATTCCGGCTATGACAATGAATAAACAAGCAAAACTTAGACGGCTGCGTCGCATGATAGATAAATATTCACGAATTGTATTGATTGTTATTGAAATTTGCAAAATTCCAAGCGGAACCGGATGAAGCTTTTTACCAATACCTTTCATGTGGATATATTCAAGGACGCAAAACCATATCTTGAAGAATATTGCGATCGCTATTGATTCCATATCTTATCTATTTTATCCATCCGGGATATTTACATCCCATCATATGCATATTAGTGTCGCTAAAGTAGATACTATAGCTGTAAGCTTGGAAGCTTGAAGATTGGAGCAACATCGGCCGAGGTACCAGGCGTGTCTAGGGCTTAAATTTACTTAACTGCCCCTGGAAGATTTTGTCTATTGGTGGGCATCATGTTGATCAAGCTTTGGATTTTATAGATTCCTTTTCATGTGCTCGTGATTCCATATCATGATCTACAGGTTCTATGCAATTCATGCTATGCATATTAATTTATGGTATGAGTTTTCTTCCAGGGTTATATACAGATGTACGGAGTAGTCATTAAGCGTGGGGGAAAGTCAAATCTATTTAAAAGCAGCGAAAGCATTCGATGACACACTCATCATGTTCCTCTTCACATGAAAATCAAATTGTAAAAGCTGGGGTAAGTTTGCGGGTCGGACTAGGTAAGAGGCTCAGGGGCTCCCCGCAAGTGCAGATGCGAAAAAGCAGCGCTGCTTTTGTTTGGTGCTAGGATTGTATATTGGCTTATATCTTCTATCGATGGCCAAATATGATTGATGAGTTCGCCGAATTTGCTTTCAGAGTCAAATATTCTTGCGCATAGAGCTTGCGAAGCTGTAGGAGCATGGCATGGTTGAAGTTTTGTTGATATTACGCGAAATGGTCTCAGGGGTTAGAGCTAGCTATGGTTCCCTAGGTATATTCAGTTTTTTGAGTGAGGTAATCTTACATTTTATCAAAAGTGTCAGCTTCTTTCAGTAGCTCGAGCATTGAACCATCATACTATATCCTGACCTCAACACTGATATTAACCCTTGAAAACCCGGACTGGTACCAAAGACCAGTAACCAGAACATCCAGCTCGACTATTCCCCAGCCATGTCCCTATTCCACCTCCTAATCCCATTCAAACAATGTAGGGACCCCCCTAACCCTCTTCAAGAGGAAGTACCAGATTTTTATATCCAGTGCTAAAAAATATCTGTTATTTTTACTATGGTTTCACCTACGACTAGAACTTGCGGGGACCTTTTCTTAAAAATCCTGGCAATCTTGAAGGGCATTGAGAAGACGCAAACCATATAAGTTCATGAGGGGGATCTGGTCAATCTGGTCAAGAGTAGATGCTGATATCTGTTCCTGGTAGAAAAAGAGGAGGTCGGGCTTATACAAGAGTATCACGTGACGGATAATTTGGCCATATCATATCCCACCTTGCCATGCCAAACCGACACTTTCAAGTGTCTTCCATCTTCCTTAACTTCTTCCACCTAGGGAGTGAAACATTAACATCTGCCTTGTAGCGAATAAATTACTTCATGGCTAGGATAAACGACACTGAACCGACTAATGTAGACTTGATAAACATGACCTGAATTCCCGAAACGCAAGTTCTGTTTGCATCATGTAACCTTACCAACTGGACTTCAAGAGCGGACTCAAGTTAATTCAAGCTTCAATTCTATCGCATTGTCTCCTCAACCTACGACATAGCATATCAACTCACAGTTCGCAGCTAGGCCTCAATCAGTAAAGCACATCACATGAATGTCTCGTGACTCTAGAAGCACTCGGTTGTATTTTCTGGTTTCCGCTTAGACAACTTAGTTTTGTCAAATTTGAGGGTTGATGTCCAGGTCGAACATGATCATAGCGTAGTACATTTTCGGGTTTCAAACCTGCGTCTGAGCGAAATGGCCACATATTATGAGGACATTCATCCCATCATCATCCGTTTTAATTTTTGTTCTCTATGTTTTTAAACTTGAGATTCATGGCAAGAATAGGTTTCCGGCTAGCGCTGGTCGGCGTAGTCGTTGGTACCATATTCTATCAAATTATTTACAAATCGTTGATTCTTGGCACCTTGGGATACAATCGGACTCTAGAACCTTTCCTCAACTTCGATGTCGAGTGTGAGAAGGTTGACGATGTAGGTTTGGCTGGTTGTGCGGATATGTGGTTGCACCAGGAAAGTGGAATGCTTTATATGGCATGTTCGGATACAAGGGGTCGAGCTGAGTGGTTTCTGAGGTATGTCTCCAGCACTATATACTTCGACTTTCGGACTTCACAGACTAAGCCCCTTAGTTTGAATCATCTGAATTCCTCGGGCCGCAGTTTGTCTGATCGAATTGCCGTCTTGGATACACGTGGAGCTGGCCCGGTCAAGAATCGATTGACATGGCTCCAAACACAAAACTTTCAAGGGATAAATAACGATGGAAGACTTAATCTTCATGGATTTGACATCCGAGTGGATTCAAAAAGCAATAAGCAGTTGCACATCGTTCTCGTCAATGATCGTCCTTTCGAAGAAGCTGGAAAAGCAGATTCTGTCAACCAATTCCAGACAAATTCGAATAGTACGATTGAGTACTTTACAACCACACTGGGAAGCAAAACCATGACCCATAAGCAAACCTTCACGAATATCGATATTGAAACATCTAGGCACGTGGCTTGGGTCGATGAGCATTTATTCATGTTTACGAATGCTTTTAGCTCAAAGGGTAGTTCGGTAGGTCATCTCAAAGTTGAACACGAAACACACGCTAATCTTCGATCTTTAGCGAGGATATTCAAACCTCGTTCTTGGAGGTGGAAGCATTGGTTATTGTATGCCTCCCTCCACAGAATGTGGTATTACAAAGTCTCCAAAAAACCTCAAAGTACCGAATGGGATAGCACTCGGCCATGACAATTTACTCTATGTTCCTTCTTCTATTTCTGGTCAGATCCAAGTGTTTTCCTTGGAAGCAGAACAGCGACTCCGAAATGTTGATACTATCAATCTCCCATACCCGATAAATGACATAAGTGTCGATAAGAATGGAGATATCTACGCCGCCACTGTACCTGCCTTGCATAAAGCAATCAAAGACTCACAAAATATAGAGGCCAACATTCCAAGCGCAGTATTTAGGATCATTAAATTAGGCGAGATGGGCGAGGGAGAAGGATGGGGTTGGAATGTGGTTAAGATGATGGAAGATGACGGGAATACTTTACCAGCTACCACGGTTGCAGTTCACGATACCCAGACTGGTAAAATGTTCCTGGGTGGCGTACTAGATCCTTTCATTTCGATATGTGAAAGAGTAAACGGAGAGAGCTTTAGTGCATATATGGAAATATTGAACTTCTAATAGACTGTTGAGTGCTAACAAATCAATCAAAACTATAAAATTATAAGGCGATTCTTACCCTGTACTCTTCGCCATGTTCTCAAGAAAGCATTGTGCAGCACTGAAGTATAATATACATCCTAGAGCGGGTCAGCAAATGTGTTGGCTGAGTAGAAAGACTGCCACAGATACGATTTGCTTTTGACCTTTTTAGATGCATTCTTTATATGATCCGAATGTTTCAATTAACAAGCTCGCTCAATGGTGGCCAGCTCTTGCTCTCATATTTCAGCAAGGAACTCAAAAAGAGTGATATAGCACTATCTTTTGCAAAAATTTCATGCGTTGAGGTGAACTGTGGCATATGGCCTTCAGGATTATTCCATGCCCCTTGAAACTGCGGATCGCAATATTCTTTCAAAGATTCGACCTTAGGTGATCCTTTCCGAATTTTCGAAATGCCGCTAGGAACTACTCACTGCGTGATATCATTGCACGTTCATTGTCGAGTAAGACGAAAGAGACGTTGTGATTGCATACCCACGGGGCAGGAAATAAACTAAACTGAATGTGAAAAACTAGAAAGCTAGTCTATATGATTGGCTTATTGAATATCATTCAGGCACAGTTTCGCCCTGCACTGAACAATTTATCATCATGTTTGTCTGACCTAAGAGATTTCCACAGAAGAAAAAGCATTTGCAGAAATTTGATTTTCGAATATTGGGTATCAGTCATTAACACGGACAGAGTATCTTGCCTTATCTATTATACAAACCCGTTACTAGCTCTACCATACTCACCACTCTCCTTATATAGGCTCTCGTATCATCTATCCAAGCCTTCACAATCCATGATTGACATCGTATGGCTGCCAACTCTGAACTTGAGACCTTCAGTATTGCAGGCTATACGTCAAACTCGAGATGGTCGTTGATTCAATTGGACGTAAGATTGATCACTCAAGAGTGTCGGATGAAGTTATGTAGTGCCAGTGAAAGCAATGACGAGTTAAGCATTTTCATAGCCCGTTGATGTTGGTCATCAATGTGTGATATAAGTCCAGATCGTAGCCGAGGCACTTGAGGTATTCATAGTACAATGAAACTCCTGGAGAATCATCCAAATCGTGCTACGGAATCTCTTTTAGCAGTTATTTCCTTTACCCTTTACCAAGGATGTACATACTCTATCTAAAGCTGCCATGACTGCCCCCTCTGTGATAACCTGAGCCTCTTCTTCAGTGATACTTTTTGACACAGAGTCGATTGGTTCCATTTCACTGCCCTCTTG
The DNA here is from genome assembly GCF_014898465.1 of Botrytis porri. Classification (NCBI taxonomy): domain Eukaryota; kingdom Fungi; phylum Ascomycota; class Leotiomycetes; order Helotiales; family Sclerotiniaceae; genus Botrytis; species Botrytis porri. The sequence continues at coordinate 4,213,135 of NW_024066075.1, read as the reverse complement.
ATTGGTGTAGCTGTCATTCTCCACATTCCGCTATCCATATTCCTTTCTGGGCTATATATCTCTCAATGCGTAGATGATCGAAGAAGCTTTCAAACCATGAGTAGAACCTGTGCCAAGCTTTCGTGCCCAATGGCGTTTGATTTTCTCTGGAAGCTCGAGCATTTCATTGTGACCAAGACGATCAGAAACCATAACTTCGTATGTTCCATAATAATGGAAATGTGGGTCGCCAATATCGCTGATGAAAAGAGGAAATGTTTGACCTATCTTGTTCGGTGGTAGGTATGGCGAAATTTGAGCACCATGTACACCAGGACGATAAGGTAGAAGAGGGTCAAATTGGCGGTTCGTCAAACCGTAAGGACCAATGTTGGCAAACGCTCCTTTTGATCCATTTGACGAGTACCATCCGTCTGCGGTGCGATACCCTCCAGGCCTATCGCGCAAGAAACGATACTCGAATTTTGTGTGTGGTTGAGGAGGGAGATACAAACTCTGAGTCAAAGGCATTCGTCTCACTACTGTGGGCATTTGCACTGTATTCTAAAACCAGATATATGTATCAATCATGGCTGGTTGCGAATTCTTTTTGAAGTCAATTGTAGACTACGCGAATGTTTGAGGTAAGAACTTGGACTATCTCTTACCTGTGATACATTCTGTACACTCCTAACACCTTCTATCATTTAGGTACAGGCATGCTAACCAACCTAGCAAGCCCGTGTGCTTTTATAACTGGTGCTTTCTGACTTACACATCCTCGAGATCGTTTGCAACATCCGAATCATTTGACCCATGCTCTCGTTTCACGGGAGATAGTACCTCGTCGTCATCAGTCAAGTCGACGACAGCTGGCGAGCCCGATTCAGTTTCCAAGCCTGCAGTATTTCCATTTCCCAACTTTACTACTTGCTCTCGCAATCTAGACAATTCAGCAAGAACAAACTCCATGCCCGGCTGAGTATTTCCGATAGGTTGGGCCGCTTAAGCAACACTTGTAACACTTCTTCCAGGAGCTTTCAATGGAAGAGTCTCATTTGGCAAATCAAGAATGGGCAGCATCTCTCTCACAAGACTGAGTACTGAGCTTGCGCTTTTTGGTGCCGTTTGAGGTGATTTCGAACATTTTGTCAATTGCTCTGGAGAGTGTGTAAGTAAGTAGGTATCCAAGTTGAGTTTAAGCACCAAAAGATGGAATGAAATTAGGATTAGTTGACCAAGTTAGTTTGTGAGCAAAGTATGTAAGAAGTATTCAAGAAGCATTTCGAGAAGATGAACCTTCAATCGACTTTGAATAAGTAGTAGTATCCTCCTACCAGTCACGTTGGGGTTGTTGCATAGAGTTTCATAGCGGGCAAAACAAAAAGATACTCATCCTCATCCTCGAGCCATTCCCATCGGCGGGCGGGGGTTAAAAGCTTCAGCACAGACCACCTTCACATCGCGTTCGCGTTCCCCCATCCTCCCATCTCACTCACAATCTCAATTCAATATATCCTCAATATGGATTCTTCTCCCATTCACCTCTCTCCTCACTGATATATGAAATGCCCATCTGTATCGAGTGTCGCTATCCGACTACCCAACTCTATACCGAGTATTCCGGAGGATCAACTGGTCATGGAGTACGCTTAACCGTTTGCAAGAATTGTGGACGATTTTGCGATAAATATGTTGAGCATGATTTTGTGGTTTTGTTTATTGATTTGGTTTTGATTAAACCACAGGTTGGTTTCTCTCGTCTTAACCTTATGATGTTTACACACACACACACACATACATATGTATACTTGAGGGAGGGGAAGGCTAATAGTTTTGGGGACGGAAAGGTTTATAGACATTTGTTGCATAATACTTTAATGAGAGAACATGATCAATTTGACGTATGATATTTCCTCTCCCTAACACAAAGACAGATCTTATGTTGACATTTGTCTTCTAAGCCTTCAATAATCCGTCTCGGCGTCCTTCTCCTTCTCTTTGACGTCTACCTAACATGGGCACGTATCGAAAAACAAACCTCCGCGCCCATCTCCGCTCCAGTTGAAACAGACAATACGAATTTCCTCCGTCTAGCCGCTCAACCCATTGTCTTCCAATATGTATTCTTTCTAATCCTCTGCGCCCTCTCAACACTAAGCTTTCACCTCTCTATCCGCTTTCTCACATCCTCGCCACTTTCGCCTTTAGTACTCCTCGGTCTCCTCCCAAAATACACCCGTCCGAATTCCGTATCTACAGCACTACTAGTCTCGTCCTCTACGAAATTGTTCCCTATTTTGATGGTAATATGGGAGTATGACGTACCGGCTGCGGCGAGAAGCTTAGGTTGGGCTGTTGTTGCGAATAACGTGGAGGCTTTGAAAATCCTACTGGATTGTGGGTATGGGACTGCAGCGATATTGGCGACGGTTGGGGCGATTAGTAGGTGGATGGTTGGGAGGGGGATACTTTGGGCGGTGGGCTTGGATGGAGTTGACACCGTTGGGGATTCAGGGGTAGCGGCTGATGGAAAGGCGCTTTGGGCGATAGTGGAACTGGGCAGGGAATGGGGTGGAAGGTTGGGCTTAGGGTGATTGAGAAGAGTGAAGAATGGAGGGAAGATTTATGATAAAAACGAATATGAATGCTATATACCCCAAACACTCTAGATGATTGATATTTGCGGGGCTGATAGTTGAATGTCAGGGAGAATGGCGCATCACTGCTCAGCACGACGACATGCTCATAGATTTTCGTTTGCCATAGTGAACTAAGCATCTGAAATTCCAGCTTTACTGCAGAGGTATAGATTCCCACAAGGTATGCCTATACTCCCAGGATCATATTGCAAACCGGCATTCGAGCGCAGCGAGGAAACCGGAATCTTGGGGCTTGACCGCATCAGAAACAATCAAATAAGAGAAACAAGTATCGCTGCTTTGGACCTCTGGAGGCCATTGCTGTGGAGGCGGGCTAGGGGGAATCTCAATTCAGTGCCTGATAACCAAAGCTTCCATTTCCACAATCAATTCCTATAAGTATACACGAGTCGCATTTCATTCCTCCATTAGAGTCGATCCCATCCCATAAACGCCAAATAGTACATCTCATTCTTCTTCATTCTCTTTCACCATCATGCGCGTCTAACTGTAATAGCCACTCAACTCATATGTCTTGCATACTCCGGTCTTAAGTCTCCTCTTCTGGGTACGATAAGTGGATGCCATTGTGCTAAGAACGTGATCGCTGTTGTCAATGTTAGTATCGTTCTTAGGCCCATTCCTTCTATTCCCTTCTCCGTGTAATCTGGATCGATTGCGATGGGAATACGTACCCCACATAAGATAACAACTTGCGAAAGAGAGGATGAGGGAACTGCGCCAGATTCTGTATACCAACAATTAGCCACCGATATTTCAAAAAAGTTGCCCGTATCCAGCCCATATCCATCTATTCATCCGCAAATAGTTCGATACACTGTATCGGGGCGCGATAGATACATACGTTTGATTTTCGCCTTTGGGAGAAAGGAACCATGCTGCCGCAGAAGCAAGCACAACAATAATGAGGCCGATGATGATACTCCAACTATTCAATCCATCTTGTTAGCTGTGATTGTGATCTCGCCGTTTCAGAATATGATTGCACGAGTGAACAATGAGCCATACCCGTTTGCCATGTTGATTTTGTGATAATGAAGTCGTGAGGTCTGGATTCGGAGTGTTTGGAGTTGCTAGAGGCGGTCGTCTTATTCGAGGTTGGTGATTAAATGATGGAGCTTGATTCAAGGTTTCTAGGTACTGCTCGCGCTAGTAGTTTGGCTTGGCGCGTCAGCTCTTTCTTTTTTGGTAAGTTAACTACGAGTAACTTATACATAAATAAATTATGCGATCAAATCTACCTATCATTTCTTCGCACATTATTATTAAACTAACGACATTCAGTCGATTGTTACATATAGAAACAATTTCTATGTTGTGATTTCGATGTTTATTTGATTGATTACAATATCAACTCAAATATCACACTCTAATTCTCGAATTTCAAGCCAGCCTCTTGTCTAACAGCTCCATAAATAGCAGCAACATCACCAGCTTCTCCCTTGTGGTTCTGAACTCCCTCCAAATGAGCATCTGCAACCTCGAGAGCCTTCATCTGAGTACCGGCGCTCTTAGCCAATGCCATAGCATGTCTTGCATCTTTTCTAGCTAAATTGACAGCAAATAATGGTTCCTCTCTCTTGTGATAATCGCCCGACAACATTCTACCAGAGTAAGCGGCATATGGACCTGGGAATAAAGTCTCGATGAATTGATGAAGGTTCTCGACACCCAATCCGGATTTCTCTGCAAGAACATGTCCTTCGGAAAGAGTCTCAACCATATTGAAAACAAAGGTATTCCCAACAACCTTCAAAAGTGAAGCTTTTCCAACTGGTTGTCCACCAAAATCAATAGTGGCTTTACCAATAACTCCTTTAGTGTATGGTATAACCTTCTCTACCGACTCTTTTGGACCAGCAAGAACGCAGATGAGTTGCCCACTTTCAGCCATAGCAGGAGCACCGAAAACGGGGCATGCAACAAAGTCACCTCCTGCAGCACTAATCCTCTTAGCCAAATCTTCAGTGGTATCTGGATGAACAGTTGAACAATCTACGAAAAGTTTTCCAGCGGCGCCATTCTTGATTCCAGCGTCGATTGTCTCGTTAATAGCAGCATCATCTCCTACGCATGTAAAAATGATATCGGATTTTGAGACGAGATCGGTAATGGAGGAAGAGACGGTGGATTTGCCGGATGGGAGCGAAGAGCTAAGATCTTCTGCACGCTTGGTTGTGCGGTTGAAGATTATAAGGGGATTATCGAGGTTTCCTTTCTCAACGAGGTTCTTGCACATGCCCTGTGATATTTGTGTTAACTATGCTCCAACTTCTTGAATGAAGTTGCGGGCTAGGTAGATTTTGAGAAACTGACTCTACCCATGTTTCCAAGACCAATCCATGCCAACTGAAGCCCCATTTTGTATGAGTTTCGTGTGGTTTGAAAGAAACGGGGATGTACGAAGTAATTACGAAGTAACTACGACAATGTGTGGAATATAAAGTATGAAAATGTTCTCTCAATTGAGATTCGAGACGTCTTTCATGAGCATTTACGAAGATACATACCAAACCTTCCGGTCCCGACCTTGGATGTATGATTACATACTGGGTAGATTGTGATGTTATATCGGAGTTACAATTATCACCTAGGTCGGAATGAAGCCATTTGGTCCCACTGTTGACAAAGCAAAGGAAGAATTTGGGATAAACACCGATTTTACTCACTCATGGGATTCGAATACGGGTCTTTCAGTCCTTCGTACTTGTTTTATTAGAAGAACGGTGTGTCTACTGGCCCTTTGCAACGTGAGTGTTGGTAGAATATTGTGAAGGAGCAATTGAATGCAATATGAATAAATCCGAGAAGAATGTACACTTTCCATAAGTGCTAGGTAAAGCCCAAGATATCTGCAGTATCGGTACCTTACGCACACTTGCAAATGATGCCGTGGAGGCAGACTATTTTAGACTACTAGTTGCCAGTACTAGACATGCAACGGCATATGAGCATGCTGCGTTCGATCTACTGCAGCATTACCTAGGATGCAGTTTGAACATACTTTTTCCCCTGGAGCGAAGCGAAAGAGCCTCCACGGCAGTGGCCCAGCGGAGCGTCGTAGCGGAGCGTCGTATACCGGTAAAGAGCCGACTCTATATCACTTTTACTTATTCTACCCAAAGCAATTACCTAGGTGTTTTTACGTATAGCTATCTAGCATCTCGTCAAGCAGGAAACATCATACAAGACTAAATATCCGATTCCAAGCATCATTTGTACACCCTGTCTCGCCTGCACAGCCTTATGATTTCATTTCGACAGATAAGATCCTTTAATACTCATGACGCCAAATTGAAATGAGCAAAACACGAAAGTTTACTTCGTAGTTCTAGTTAATTGTTTTTTCATCATTTTCACACTTTCACGTGTGAGCTTCCTACCCCAATTCGCGTTTATCGAAAAGCGTTATCGGATGAATGGTGTGGAGATGTGAATCGACTTTCGCACAAGCACACATTATCTATTACTTCATATAATGAAAATGCCTCTCTTTCTTTGTTATTATTCTCAACAATCTACCTTCACATGGAAAATTATGATTTTAATATTTTCCCCAGCAGAGTGCTTTCCAATGACTTCTTCTGAATAATTCAAATCAATATGCAATATGTTATTGCAAAATTTCGCCTTGAAAAAGGGCAAAGAAGCGGCTGGTCATAACGTGAGTCAAATGGTGATTCTCATGATGAGACACTTACTAACATTCTACGAAGATTCAATCATTGACAAAACATGGGAACTATCTTGTTCAAGGTAGTGATAGCAGACGTACATATACTTCGAATCAATCGGCGGCTAGTAAAGTGAGGGAAGATTTGGCAAAAGAAACTTGCGAAAAGCTTTCGACTCAACATCAAGCCAAGAAGAAGGCTAAAGCTATTGATAGAGTGGGATATCTTCCATCAAACCATTCAACTGAAATACTTACAACCTTTAGGACTTCTTTCTATCGGTCCTTGGTTCGTCCGCAACTAAACGCGAAGCTCGCTCTTATATCCAAAACTTCAAACCTCCAAATACTTCTCCTGCAAAGCCGAAACCCCAAGAATTTGTTCAACAGAACACAAATGAGAATGGCGCAAACTTGGGAAGCATTTATACAGCAACGAGGGCCGTGGCAGAAAGTCCAAAGTTTGTACAACAGCCAGTAGTCTCACAAACCACATTGGGCGGCTCCATATTACATGTTGCTTTGGTGAAAATTAGAGCTCCACAACTGCTAGATGACGAAACATTGAATGGGATTGGGAAAACTTTATCAAAACTGTGTAGACTTGGACTGTTCAGCACTGTTGTGGTGGATTGCGAGGATGGAACCGATAACCATCTGGAGGTATCTAAATGCGAATGGAGGAATCGGGTTAAAGAGCAAGCCGCTCGTGTTGTGACTGCCATTGATGCTAGTGGGACAGAAGCACGGCTAGTGGACAATGTGATAGGAATTGCAGAAAATCGAGCTGATGTCGAGCAACAACCGTATCTAAAAGGCAGGGTGCATGTCACATTTAGGGAGCTATTGATGACGCCATTGAGACGAGGAGTACTCCCTGTGTTACCTTCAATAGGTCATACGGATGCTACTCAAACGGCGGTATCAATCACCGCTAGTGATGTTGCCATGGCATTAACCCGAGAATTTGCAGGGATCTTGCCTCCGCAATCACCGGATGAACATCCTAATGTCGTCAAAGAGCACTTACAAGCCTCACAAAATGAGGTATCGCTTGATCGTCTAATTCTGATCGATCCTCTTGGGGGTATTCCAGCTTCGGACCGCAAAAACGGTTACCACGTTTTTCTGAATATGGAACAAGAATATGAGCTAGCGAAGCAAGATCTTCTCAAAACAGGAGGGTTGTATAGCGAAACATCCAAGCAGCCACCACCTGCAGAAGCAGGCTCGAATTCTAATCTCGGAGATAATACTCCCCTTTCCAGCTTTACCGAACAAAAAACTGGCGAGCTCAAAAATTCATTCCCGCACCAAAGTGGTTCACCTTTACAGCAAGATCAAAAAATGAAATTTCATTTGGATAATCTGGAATTAGTTCGAAGTGCTTTGACCATATTGCCTCCTAGCTCTTCTGCTTTGATAACTACACCTGATGAAGCTGCGAATTCCGGAAAACAACACGAATTCAAGGCTGCTGGGGTTGGTACACGACGACAACGAAATCCATTGATTCACAACCTACTTACCGACAAGCCAGCATTCTCTTCATCCCTTCCTGTCGGAAGATTGGGCCCAATGAATAAAAACGAACCAATTACACCATCAACTAAACCGGCCCCAGCCACCTTTGCAAAACATGGAATGCCAGTGACCATTTTTCCAGACCCAAAAACCACCCCTTGGCAACCACCTATCGCTGGTGTTCCACAGATAAGCTTAACTGATCCTCAAATTGACTTACCCCGCCTAGTACATTTGATCGAGGATTCTTTCAATAAGAAACTAGATGTTCAGGATTATTTAAGACGTGTCAATGATCGCATAGCTGGAGTGATTATTGCAGGCGAATACGAAGGGGGGGCATTACTGACCTGGGAACTACCACCCGGCGTTCCAGACGATGGAAGTGAAGAAAGTCGTAAGCGAATGGTGCCATATCTCGACAAATTTGCCGTCTTAAAGAGAAGCCAGGGGTCGGGCGGTGTTGCAGATGTGGTTTTTAAATCTATGGTGAGAGATTGTTTTCCTGGCGGTGTTTGTTGGAGAAGTCGTAAGGTAAGAAGCATATTGGATCCATGGTCTTGCTTTGATGCTTGGTATTGATGAGATGACAGGACAACCCAGTAAACAAATGGTATTTTGAGCGCAGTAGAGCTACTTTAAAACTGGCTAATACGAATTGGACGATGTTTTTCACGACGCCGGAGGAAAATATGGATCAGCAAACATTTCAAGACTATGAAGCCGTTTGCAAGGTCATTGAACCCTCTTGGGCGGATAAACAGGGAGTTCAGGATTGAACTTTGTACATAAGTGTTGGAAGAAATTGATATTGGGGAACTCGATATACTCATGAGGTTCCTACGGGCCAGACCAAGATGCGTCTTGCAATCGCCAAGACACGACGAATCCTTTGGAAGCGGACATTAGTTTCGGCAAAATGTTAATACACTACATCATCCCAACCTACAAGGTAAGAGTAATTTTGAATTTCGAAGTAAAGATCGATCGCTATGTGGTCAGTACTACACTTATAAAGCATACAATTCAATTATTCTTAGATGTTGCGTGCCCCGATGGATTTTGGACCACTTTAGGCTGTTGAAGCGAGATGGGAATTCATTGAGGGGTGAATCGGACGTTGGTGGGTGTTGTCAGGGCGGGAAGTTGATATACTCCGTACACAGGTAGCTGATTCGGACTACGCTATCCGAAAAGTCCTTGTGGATCCATGTAGGTACACTTGAAGATACCCTCCTCGAACATTAAGTAGGTACCGGTAATATATAGACTTGGCGGATAGGATTGAATCTCGCCATGAGGATTTTCACAGTAAATAAGGATTTCCTTGAAAACTAATGGACAATGTGATATAGCACCCAGTAAACATAACTTCAGGTGCAAAAATATGAATAGAACTGGTCATAGTGAATGATTAATCCAATCTGCCTTGTCAAGAATTCGATTCAATCTGAAACAAAACATTTCAGATTGTACCCATAACCGATATCCCTGCATCGTGCACGACCCTGTATCTTGCACGCTTTAATTTATTGAATTAAAAATTGATTATAAATCTAAAACTATTTATAATAATATCAAAATTTATAAAAAACAAATTGAAGATTAATGAAATATAATAGTTAATTTTTAATGAATTTGAAATATTAAATAGAATATTAATTGATTTAAAAAATAATATTTTGAGATATTAATAATTTAATAAAAATTTATATTAGAATAAATCTATATTATTAAAAATAAGTTTTTTGAATCTATTTATATTATTATTATTGAAAAAAAGTTTGAAATTTTGAAAAATATGAAAAATTAAGTTTTAAATACAATTTCAAAAATATATATAATATTCAAAAAAATAAAAAGAATTTAAAAATCCTTTTTAAAGAATTTTAATATATTTCTTTATAGATTTTAAGAATCTGAAATTATTATTTGAATTTTAATTAGAAAATTAAACTTTTATATATTAGAAAATCTATAATATAATAATAATAAAATTATATAAAAATAATAATTAATTAAAAACTATAACTTATTATATTATAAATTAATATATAAAATGAAAAAATAATAAATAAAATAATATATTCTAATTTCTTAATAAATAAATTTATTAATTTTTTTTAAAGAAAAAAAATATTATAAATCCATATTTAAAAGAATTTATTTTTTTAAAAAAAGTCCTTAAATTTTATAATATTCCTAATAATTTTATAGATTAAATATTATTATAATATATTCTGTTTTTTATTAATATTCAAATTAGTTCTATTTTTAATAAATTTAAAAGAAAAATCTTTTTTAGAAATATCTTATTATTAATTATATAATCCTAATATTTAATTTTTATAATTCTTTTAATAATTGATTATATATATATATTTAATAAAATATAGTTTTTTTTTAGTTTTCTAATTAAAATTAATTTATTAATAATATTATACAATTAAAAAAAATTAAAAATTATTATAATATACTTGATTTATAATTAATTTTTATTTTAAAAAAGATTATTTATAAAAACTTAGAATAATATATTGATATAATATCAAATTTACAATATAAAAACTTAATTTTTTCAATTCTTTATATTAAAATATATTCAAATTTATATAAAAAATCAAAAAAATCAATTTTCGTTATTCCTATTAATAAATAAATTAATATATAATATTTTTATATTAATAGTTTTAATATTGAAATTATATTATATATAATAATTATTTTTATATTTTGATTACTTTATAAGAAATAAATAGTAATATGATATATTATTTGTAATTATTAATAGAATTCAATGATTGATTGATTATATATTAAATTTAGAATATCTTTTTTAAAAGAAATAAAAGTGTGCACGATATAGGGGCGTGCACGATGTAGGGATATCGGTTAACCGATATCCCTACATCTTGTACAACCCCACATCTTACACAATCTTTTTAATCTCAAAAAATATCAATTACAAAACTTATATTGAATTTTATATTAGCTATAGAAGATTATATATAATAAGCAATAGCTCAAATTAAAGCTGAAAAGAAGCTTAATATAATTATTATTATAAAAATCTATAATATTAATTGTTTTATATTATATTAACAATATAAAAGACAAGTAGCTCCTTATGTCTCTATTTATAAAGATACTTACTAATACCTTAATAAAAAATAAAAAAAGGATTTAATTAATTAGATAAATAAATTAATTTAAAGATTTATATCTTCTATAAGTTATATAATTAAAAACCTAATAGAAGAGATTATAAGTTAATCTATAGGGAAAAATTAAACAGTCTACTTTGTTAAAAAGTATATAATATATTTTAAAAGTTAGTATCTCTAATAATATAGTTTAACACCGAATGGGCTATATCACCAAATAAGTCATTTTCACCTTAATTTATACTCTTTATATTTAATATATATTTTATTAACTATTTATTATAAAATCTACAAATAAAGAAATACATTTACTTTTAATTATTAAAGCTTTTCAAAAAGACAAAAAATTAAGTATTTGATAAATTACTCGATTATATAATATACCTTATATAATAATTAGTTCTAGAATAAACAATTTACTTTTGTATATAAAGACTTAAGCAAATTGTTATAAGATTATAAAATTAAAAGAAAAAATAATCATTCAATATATTTTTAATATAGATTCGAAAGGTTTTTTACTTAAATCTAAGAATATAAAAGATATAATAAATCATATTCTCAAATCGAAGAATACAAAATATATTGAAAAGCTTTAGGCATATTGATTCATAAAGCATTGAATTGAATTAAAAATACGTTTTAATTATATTTATAACTTTCAAAAAGCTTTCTACAAAAATCCTAAACTTCTTAAAGAATGGTTTCAATTAATTACAAATATATAAACGAAATATAACATTTTGAATAAAGATTTCTATAATTTCGATAAAATAGACTTTATAATAAGGATTATATATATAACAATAATAATAATTAATATTAAACAAATTAATAAAAGTAAAATAGTACAATCAAGTAATCGAGAATGAACTATAATAATAATATATAGAAATAAAAAGAGTAAAATTATTCCCTTATTTCTAATAATTCAAGAATAGGTTTATCTCTCTAATTAATATATCGAAATCGATCTTTTTATAAATTAGACTATTAAATCTATATCTAATAGATGAACAAATAATAAAACGAATTTAGAATAATTGAAATACTTCAACAAGTATATTAAAAATTAAAGAAAGGGCAAATATTAAATATTAATATTGAATAAATATAAAAGCTACGAATTAATAGTTTTTCAAATATATTATAAAAAGAATAATATTATATATTTATATTTACTACTATATTCAAATTATTTAACTCAACCATTTAATATTGACTATTTTAGTAATCTAAAACATTTATATAATAATCAAATTAATAAATTTATTAAGGTATATATCAATTATATTTCAAAGATTGAATTCTTTATAGCTTTTAAAATTGTATATAAGAAATCAATTATCTTTTAGAATATAAAATCAGAATTTCAAAGAATAGATTTAATCCCATTTAATCCTAAAGCTGTATTCTCGAAATTAAATATTCGAATTTATACACCTACTCCCTTCTCTTTCAACCTAAATCAATGAATCTCTTAAACCCTTTACAATCTAATTGAAGCTCTTTCTCAATTAATATTAATTAAATCTCGAATAACTCATTATCAATTAAGCTCTTTTATATTTATATTCGAAATTATACTAATTTTAGTTAAGGGTATAGAAAAATTAGTTTATAAAAATACACTTTTAAATATAAAGAATTATATATTTCAAATAATAAATGAAATATTAAGTAAATATTAACATATAAAAAACCTAATTATGTTAAAAAAGAATATTTATTAAATAAAAGACTTTTGATATATTATTTTAATAAAAGATTAATATTTAGATTTAATATAATAAGTATTAAAAAGAGGGAAATTCTAATAAGAAAATATTTTCTAATCAATATTATAGTAAATATAGAAAAACAGGTTATAATATAAGAACCTATTAAAATAATATAATAGATTCTAAATTATTAGATTCTTAATAGTTTAAATCAATTAATTCAATAGTTATTAAATAATCTATATTTGAAGGTGTAAATTGAATTGAAAGTAGTCTACTTAGTAATATAGCCCATTCGATGTTAAACTACGTTATATTAATAATCTATATGTTAAAGTTAATAATATTAGTTATTTTGAACACTTTTATAATCTAATTAGTATTATTTTCGATTTATTATTGATTTTTATTACATAAAAGCTCTTACTAACTTTTCTTTTTTATTCATTTAATTAATAAAAGTAATTATAAAATATAATATATTATTAAAAAATATATATAATTAAAACGAAAAGGGTTTTATAATTGAATTGATATACTTTATAAAGAGGATAATAAATACTAATGTTTATGAAAAAGGTAAAGTAATAAAAGTTATATAAAACGAATCTCAAGAGTTTATCAACTTTTTAGTATGTATTTCTGTTGATGATATAACCATACCATTTACTTTATTATATAAAAGAGAATCAGAGGATTTTCAAGATATATGAGTTGATGAAGTAGAGGAAGGGAATAAAGTTTATTTTAAAGTTTTAAGTAATAAATAATTATTTAATGCTTTTGATCTAATATAATTTTAAAAAGTGTTTTAATATTATATACATTTAAAAATAGATAAAGAATATTATTTATTTATTATAAATAATTATTCTAGTTATATAAGTATAAAGTTTATATTGAAATATAACTGTTGGGACAGGGATCATGTGACTACGCTAGCGTTAACACTAGCGTCTTCCGACACTACAGCAATACGTTTCGTAGCCCTAGCTTTTAGAACCTCAAGTAATATAATAATAATATGAATCATAATACTATATTAACTTCACCATCCCTATAATGATATTAATATTAATTAGTAATATTATAAATTAAAAGCCTAACATCTTAATTTTAATTATAATATATGATTTGAATTAAGATTGATATTTTTTTAAAAAGGTATAAACTCTTATATCATTTCAATATAATTTAATATTTGTTTTTATATGAATAAAAATGGTTGGCAATATGATGATGGTTTTTGTACTAACTTTAGTCTATATTTTATTCTTTATTATTATCACGGATTCAATACGTAGTTATATAGATGCCTAAGGCATCCATCCTTTATATAGTCGATACCTCTCCACCTCCTTCTTTACTTTTTATAGAATATTATATATCTTATCTAGTATTTATTCCTTATATTATAATAATATATTTTATTTTACAAAAGAGTTTTGTTGTAATAAGGATAATCCAATTTTGAAAAAAAATTCTTTATTTTTGTTTTTATTTGTTTAAGGCAGATCCTTTTATAATTTTCATAATCTTTTATGCTTTTTATGTTTCTTCGTTTTTGTCTTTATTTTCGTCTTTGTTTTTGTTTTTGTTTATATTTTCGTTTTATTCTTTTTACTTATTATAATTAATATACCGAGTACTTCGAATACTAGCTTATTATTATTTGTTTTGTTTAAGATATTTAAAGCTGAAATCAATAATACTTTTAATCAATAATAACAAATTATAGAAAAGCTATTTAACCTTTAGGATTATAAATTTTATAATCCTCTTTCTTTATTAATATTAATATAAAATTAATAGAATTACTTTAATTATTTATATAATATTATTAATCATATACTCGATTTATTTTTTATTATTTAATAAATATTCGAACAAAATTTGATTATAAAATATCTCTTTAAGATTGTTATAAATAATTAATTGAGTATTTAACTTTAATTGATTCAATTATTGTAATCTCAAATTGCATAAAACCTATTAAATGCTTCTGCTTAGGATAGAACTGGTCAATAATAAACTTTAAAGAATTCTGAGTTTCTTTAAGGAAAGAAGATAGAATTAATATCTTAATAAGAGGAATACATTATTTAAAAGTAAGGCTTATAAATCTACTAAATAATTGATTCGATTATTTTCAATATAAACAAAAAAAAGCTTTTATATTTAATTTTTTTTATTAATAGTCATATATATCAAAAAAGATTAATTGATATAAATAATATTATTAATAAAACTTCGATTTATATTATTAACAATTCCTTTTTTAGTAAGTTTAATGAACTTTATATTTTAGTTAATATAGTACGTGAAGCCTTAATTCGATTTAATAAATTCAAAATAATTGATGAAATATCTTTTTCGATTTTTTATATTCAATTAGAATATTTTAATATAATATATTATAAATAATTATATAAAATAATTATAATAATAAAAACAAAAGTCTTTTATAATCTTTAATAATTATTTATATAAGATTCTAATTCTTATTCTTTTATTAATATCAATAATTAGAAGTAGAAGTTTGAAGTTTAAAGTTAAAATCTATAAAAGAATAAATACCTTTTAAAATCAAAAACGAACTTAAACTTTATATAACATTATATATTCCTAATTAATACATTATTTATTATACTAATATTATTTAATTTTATAGATCTTAATATTTTCAAAATATAAAATTAATAATAAGAAGAGGAATATTAACTTAATCTTTATTATTATTATAAAAAATCTAATTATTTAGTATAAAACTATAATATTAAAAAACAAGTAAATATATAATAAATAGCTAAAAAAGGTCTAGAATTTACGGATCCCCGAGGAGGTTTTAGTGACCATGAATTATATTAAAATACTCTTATTAATCAAAACAATCAATATTCTAATTAATATTGAAATGGATTTTATAATTGAAATGATTTCCAGAAATATAATTCTTAAGATAGTTATAATAATAATAATAATATTTATATTATATTCTATTTTAAATAATAATTAAATATATTTTAGGGATTTATTGAAATTAAATCTTTAATACCCTTAAAAAGTATATTTAATAGTTCACCTTATAATATATTAATATCTCTAATTAATAATCATATAGGAAAAGTCCAATCTTTATATTAAGTCGTTCGTAAAGATTGTTAAGGAATATTAAATAAATAAAACAAGTTATTATTAATAAAGAGTTTTTATAGTTTAGTATTATAAATAATAAATTTCTACTTATTAAAATTATTATATTCTTAGCATATAAATCTTTTTTTAATATAATTAGTTTAATTGATAGCAAATACTCTAAAAAAGTGTTTATAAATTAATCTTTTATTATTAATTATAAAATACATATTCAAACTCTACCCTATTGAAAAGAACTTTATTTAGTAGATAGCAAAATTACAAATATTATTATTAAATATTTTATTATAAATATAGCTATAGAATTATATTATAAAACCTAACTATTTTTTATTATCAAATTATTTCCTAATATATTAATTATCTTTGACTTACCATAACTTTAATATTATAATCTATATATAAACTAATCGAATATAGCTTTCTTTTTTATATTATCCTATTATATTATATAATATTACCCTTAAGATATATTATATACTATTCGGACATTAACGATTTATTTATTATGATTGACTATAGATTTATTAGTAGTTTAAGAACAGTCTTAAATAGAAAGAATTCTGGACATATTATTGCTGGTTAAGAAATTTCTTAAGGAAGTTTATTAATTGTTATATATAAAAGATTAGTTTGAGGAGGATAAGGAATACAAGTTTGTTATTAGTAAAAACAAATTAAATATTGAAATAATGTTTATATTAAGTATAAATCATTATTATATAAAAACTTATAACAAAGGTTCTTATATATAAGCTCAGATGATAGGCAATCTTTTGAATATATATATAGTTCTAATAGAAAAAATGATCGGTTAATATAAATAACAAATTAATTTAAAATGTAATTGTTTATTATTATTTTTAATATTAATATTAGAAGTGTAATTATCTTTATTAAGTTTAAATATAGAGGATATTTATTAATTATAACCCTCAAATTTTGTTTCTTTTTATTGATAGAATAATATTTATATAATAAAGATTATTTAGAATGAATTTGATTAAACAATAGAATGTTGAATTATAAATAATAAAGAATATCTTAATACAATTATTTTATTATAAATAGTTCATTTCAATAAAAAAGAATATAAAAATATTCTACTTAATAAAAAGAATTTAACTAAAACTTTATCTCAACTATTATTATACTTATATAATTTTGTTTACAATTATTACAAATTGACTTACTTATATAAAATCTTAGAGGTAGATATTTTTAAATTTTTAATTGAAAAACCTAAACTTAATAATATAGAAATTCAATAAAAGTATCCTTTTTAATTATAAGATAAGTTATTTATATTCCTTTTATATTATGTAAATACTTTTCCATTATATTGAATATAAGATTATAAGATTGAGCTAATATTTAAAAAGGAGTTATTATACTTTAAAAACCGCTTATTATTATTATTAAAGTTTGAAATTATATATAAATAAATTAACGACAATTTTAGTAAAGACTTCATTCAGGAATCAAGATTATGTAATACTATATCCTTACTTTTAGCTATTAAGTCAGGTGACAGTATACGTATATATCAAAATTATCGAAGATTAAATAATATTATAATAAAGAATTGTTATCCACTCTTTATTATTTGTGAAACTTTAGATACTCTTTATAATACTATAACATATACAAAACTGAATATTATTATTATTTTTAATAAACTCCGTATTTAAAAAGTGATAAATGAAAGACAACTTTTATTATCCGTTTTAATCTTTTCGAATCATTTATTATGCCTTTTAGTTTTTGTAATATATTAATATTCTTTTAACATTATATTAATTATACTCTATTTAATAGACTAGATAAATATTGTATAGTATATTTAAATGATGTTCTTATATACTCGGCGAATAAATTAGAGTATAAAAAGTATGTTCGAACTATAATATAAAAGTTGGTAGATGTTAGACTATAAATTAATATAAACAAATATGAATTCGAAACTATTTTTATTTATTATTTGGAATTAATAATTATAATTAAAGGTATACAGATAGATCCTGAAAAATTCATTATAATTATATTCTAAGAATAGCTATTTTTAATAAAAGATTTGTAATACTTTTTAAGGTTTGTTAATTTCTATTAATAATTTATAAAGGATTTTTTAAAGATTTACCGATCTCTTCATAATTTATTATAAAAGAATATTGGCTAATCTTAGGATACATTATATAAGAATGCTTTCATTATACTTAAGGATATATTCATAACAGTACCAATTTTTATATATTTTGATTATAATAAGTAGATGATTCTGAAAATAAATGCTTTGAATTGAGTATTAGGGGGAGTACTTTCTTAATATAATTCTAGTGATCTTTTATAACCAATAGTTTATTTCTTAGTAAAGTATTTTACAACAGAATATAATTATAAGATTTATAATAAAAAGTTTTTTATAATCATCAAATTTATAAAGGAGTAGTAATCAGAGTTTCAAAATTTATAGCAAGAATTTGAGATTCTTATTAATTATAAAAACCTAAAATACTTTATGTTACGGGAGCTGCCTCTAGGGTCACGTGGAAGTGTCTAGAGATCTCTCGAGGTGGTTTAGACTAGACTTCAAGTAGGAATTCAATAAGGTTGTAACTGGTTGCAATTCTCGTAACTATAGTAATGAAACTAATGATTGTTCTTGAGCACGAAGCTCTACATGTAAGGAAACCCTTTCCCTTATATAGACCTTTGCACTCTGCGATCCCATCGATCCCACTCACTGAGAGTAGTGGGCGTAGTGGGATCCCACTGATCCCATTGATAATAATCGGTGGGACTGATGGGATGGTCCATCACGTGATACTAGTCCCGTGAGTCTTGTCGTCCTGTCTTATTTCCTGTCCTAGGGCTAATCCCTTGGGAGCTTACTAATCCTAGCAAGACCTCTCTTGCTTACTGTGTCCTGTATTGCTTATTCTTCTTAGGACCCTACTGTCCTAGGAACCATGTCCTATGATTCAGTGTATTCTATAACTAATACTATATACATGCCTGAGGCTTTCCTTGGGTGCCTAGTGTCCCCCGGTATACTGCAGCTGAATCACTGAGGCCTATAATACCATTATAGCCTATAAGTCAGTGATTCTACAGCCTGTTACTAATCCGTTGTAACACTTTACTACAATGAAGGTTTTGAATGAATAATAAGTTCACTAGTCTGAATTCCTTTTTTATTATAATTTCTATATAGTCTATTGATTAGGATCTAAGACTATTCAACCAGACATTTTAAACCGAAAGAAAGAGAATAAATCAAACTTTATAATTAGAAATAATAAACATTTAAAAAACAAAAAGTATATAATTTTATTAGTAAACAAATTCGATATTGACCTTTATAATGAATTGAAAGCTAGTATTACAACGGATTAGTAACAGGCTGTAGAATCACTGATTTATAGGCTATAATAATATTATAGACCTTAGTGATTCAGCTGTAATATACTAAGGGACATTAGGCATTTAAGAGACACCTCAGACATGTATATAGTATTAATCATAAAATACCCTAAAAACCTAGAACATAGTTCCCAGAACAGTAGATCCTAGGAAAGACAGAATATAATAAGTAAGAAGGCTTTACTAGGATTAGTAATATCCTAGGGGATTAAGCTTCAGGATAAAAGGATAAGTTAGGATAATAGGAATTATGAGATAAATGTTATATAATCAAAAGCTAATCAACTTATTGATCGATTTATCAATCAACTTGTCGATTGACTTTAATACAAAGGTTTATATAGGGAATGGGTTTTATTATAATGTAGAGCTTTATGCTTAAGAATAATTATTAGTTTTATTATTATAGTTATAAGAATTGTAATAATTATAATCTTATTGAATTCCTATTTGAAGTTTAATCTAAATCATCTCGAGAGATCTCTAGACACTTCCACGTAACTCTAGAGGCAGCTCCCGTAACAGCTAGTATTCATTTAGTATTAATAGATTTTATAGTATTTATAAAAGATAAACTAATCAATGAATTAATTGATAATGTTTATAAAAGATCAAATATAACTCATCAACTTATTATAGCAATCAAGGATCAGTATGTATGTAAATGATTAGTAAAATTTAGAAAAATATTTCAAATTATTATATAGTAAATAATAGAATATATTATCGAAAAAGATTATAAATTCTATTAGATAATAAATTAAAAATATAAATCATTTATAAAATGTATTCATTTAACTTAACTAAATATTTAAATCGAATTAAAACAATCAACTTTGTCTTTTATATATATTAGTAACTATAAATATATGTTACGACGGCATCCAACATACCGCGTCACATGACATAAATTACACGTGATGGAGCGTCAAGGAGCTTCAGCGATCCTTAACGATCCAACATATCGAAGAGATCCTAGGGATTAGGATAAAGAATGAAGGTCTATATAAGGGAATGGGTTTTATTATAATACAGAGCTTCATGCTCAAGAACAATCATTAGTTTCATTACTATAGTTACGAGAATTACAACCAATTATAACCTTATTGAACTCCTACTTGAAGTTTAATCTAAACCACCTCAAGAGATCTCTAGACACTTCCACATGACCCTAGAGGCAGCTCCCGTAACAATATATTAGGAAATTATTTTATATATATAAGTATACAATCTTTATATGTATATAAAGTTATTAAGATTAATCCCATCCGGATTCTTATGTTTATTATTAATTCTTTTTCGAGTTTAATTTAATATATTGTTACGGGAGCTGCCTCTAGGGTCACGTGGAAGTGTCTAGAGATCTCTCGAGGTGGTTTAGACTAGACTTCAAGTAGGAATTCAATAAGGTTGTAACTGGTTGCAATTCTCGTAACTATAGTAATGAAACTAATGATTGTTCTTGAGCACGAAGCTCTACATTGTAATGAAACCCATTCCCTTATATAGACCTTCGTTCCTTGTTGTCCCATTGATCCCATCGTGTCCCACCAGGTGGGAGCAGTGGGATCCAGTGGGAATCTCTAATCCCGTGACTTTCTGATCAGGTGACTCGGTATGTTAGATGTCGTCGTAACATATATTAATAGATTATATTATATCGCTTCCAAATTATATATATTACAATTTCATATATAAGTATATTCTAATTATTATTTATTGATTAATTAAAATGAAATATTTCATAGGGATTAGAATATTTATAATAAAAGAGTTTGTTAATGTTTTTATTAGCTGTATTTATACTTTACATAACCTATTAAATAATATCATTTTCAATTATAGTATATAGTTTGTATTCGATTTTTGGTCTTAATTAGTTGAACAATTAGCTATAACTTTCTAATACTTTTTAGTATTTTATTTGCAAATAGATAAACAAATAGAACAAATAAATTCTATTTTTAAATAATATTTATAAGTTTTTATAAATTTTTATTAAAATGATTAAATGTAGTGATTGCTTTTTACTAAATTCGCATAGAATAATATAACTTCGAAAATCACTAGCTGTTTACTATTTTTTACTAATTATAGGTTTAGTTCATATATTGGTATGGAGCCTAATAAATCTTGTCCATTAAATATAACTATAGTATAAAAACAGAAGTTTTTTAAGGGTAATAAGATGATAGATAGAATAAAAAGAATTCTATTATAATTACAAACTCTTATTAGATAAATAGTTATGATATATTAAAAAAATATAAACCAATATTATATCGATTTATTATGTTATTATATAGGTTAAAAAGTATTTATAAATGTTAAGAATATAAAAACCTTTTGAAAAGCAAAGAAATTGAATAATTAATGAATAGAACTATATAAGATTATAAAGGTTTATTCTTATTCTTATTTTATTCAATTATTAAACAACATTCGAATATTTCTAATTTTTTATTATTCATTATTCATTATTTATTTTTATAATTGATAAAATACATTTCTTAATATAAACTATAATTAACGAATTAAAATTAATTATTATTAGAAATAGAATTCTTAAAAGAAAAAATAGTAAAAATGAGCTAATACAGAAATGAATTTTTAAAGAAGTTATAAATAATTATAATGAAAATGATCATCATTATTTAATTAAATAAAAGTATTATACTCCTATTTAGTAATTAATAGCAGATTTGAAAAGAAATGAAAAACTATTAGTAGAGTATTATTATATATATCCTGAAAAGCTTGATCTATTAAGATAGATATTGAATAACCCTAAAACTAAAGCAATCTTATTATTTATACTAAAATGTTTAGAGAAGGTATAGGGAACTTAAAGATTAATTTATAAAAGAAAAATCAGATCAATTTGAAGTATTTAAACTACTAATTTAACGAATTCGATTATTCATTTAATTTATACATAATAATAAACTATATAATAGATTTAACTTGCTTAGAACAAACAAGTTCTTAAAGAAGGATATTATTATAAGTTTAATACATAGTTATATGAATACCTAAGACATTTATTCTTTATATAATCAATACTTTTCCACTTCTTTCTTCACTTTTTATAGAATATTATACATCTTACCTAGTACCTATCCCTTGTACCGTGATAATCATAATGTATATTAAAGAATAAAAATTAGTAATATTTAGTTTAAGCTTAATATTATACTCTTCAAACTTAAACTTTACTATATTTTAATAGAGTTAATATTCTACTATCTATTTATTATTTATTAAATATAGTAGGATTATTTGTAAATTCTCTTACATTTTGGGAACATTATATTGAAAATATTAAATATCTAGTTCTAAAACAATTCAATAATACTAAATCCATTAGATCCATTATCAAATCTCTAATTTTATTAGAGATTATGTTTAATGATTATAAATTGATAGTGAATAAATAAGAAGATTATCCTTTTAATATTAATTATATAAATGAAAAGGAAATATAAGATTTCTGTAAATATAAGTTGTACAAATATAAATTCAGTAATTTCTATAATAAAAAGTTGTAATTGGATTATATTATAAGTTTTAAGGATTTTAAATTAGAGTATTTTCTATTTACTAGAATATGATTATTATATAAATTATAATATAAACTTTATATATATAAATTATTTATTGTAAAGTATATAATCTATTTAAAGCAAATGATTAATAAAGTATTAATCAATATATAATTCATAATATTTTAATAATAATTAGATCCTAAAATTATGAATATTTTTAAAAAGAAAGGATTTTAGTTTTGATTATTAAATATATTTAAAAGAATTACAAAAAGATTGAAAATATTACTAGTTATTCCCGAAATAATTAAAATAAAATATTCAATTAAATAAATCATTTATAATCAAGATAAACTTTTACAACTTTCAAACATTATATTTAAATTATTAAGCACCAACCTATATCAATATAATAATAAGAATAAAGATATTAAGGAATATAAACTATATATTCCTTTTCTATTAAAATTATTATTACAATAGTAAATACTAATGATTTGAGATTATATTATTAATCTCCCTATTAATTCATCATTTATAAAAGAATATTATAGTCCAACAAAACCAATACTTATTCAATTTATTCAATAATTTAATATTAAGACTATCTTAATAATAATATAGTTCTATAATAACGAGCTGAATAATCAATTAATAATCTATTTAATAATAATAATAATAATATAAATAAAGAAGAAGGAAATAGTAGAAATAAAAGAAATAATATTCTAAATTAGGATTAATATTATAGAAGCGAAAAAGGAAACGATCTAAAAGGTATTAATATTATTCAAAACACTTTATCTCTTTAGAAACTTATAAATATTAGTTAGCTTTTAAACAACCTTACAAAACTTTATAATAAAATCAATAAATATAACAATCAAAATAATAATTTTGCTTATAAATTCTCAATCTTTTTCAATAATTATAAATATATTAATATATCTATATTACTACTAAAGAATATATTTCCCATCATACTTATCAATATTACATTCGACTTTTATTATACAAATCTAGATAATTTACCTAATATAATAATTAAGATTTATATTTGAAGGCCCAGAATACAAGCACAATCTAATACAACAATAGAAAACCATTACACTTAAAAGTATAATAACAAAATCAAACAATAAAGGGAAAACAATGCTTCAATACCTATAATTTATAATTACAGAACTTTATTATATATACAAAGGATTTAGCTTTATAATAGAAATAAAAGAATTATTTTATCAAAAGATTATTATTATATATATTCTAATATAAATATACTCTTTAATTTACTTTCACCTTATTAAAAACATTTTAAATCTTTTAAAGGAATTATATTTTATTATAATATAAGAACAAACTCACCCTAATAAAGCTATAATATTCTATATTAATTACAAATACTATTACAATCAAAATAAATATAATCAGAATAGAAATTCTAAACAAAATAATTAATATTTATTCAAATTATATATAAAAAAGAAGTATTTTATTTATAAAAAGGAAAACTGCTGATCAATTTGACATAATAAAAAGAAATATAAGGAATTCTGATATAAGTATAAGGAATAATTCAAAAGCAATAATTTCGATAAAAGTTTTAAACAATTTCTTATCGAATATAAAGGATTTGTTGAAGATTTTGATTTTAATATAGATAATAAAGTTATGGTTTATTTTGTATAATTCAAACTTTAAAATTTATTTATACAAGAACTATATTTAAACTTTATTACTTAGAGTAGATTTGTAAATGAATAAAAGATTATTAAAAACTTATTCAATAAATTCCTTATATATATTTTAATATATTAATCTCAATCTGAAAATATAATATAAGAAAATTTCAAGGAATTATTATTAATATAATTATAGTATAATAATTAATAATAAATTATAAGTAATATATAACATACAAAATGATAATTAAGAATGTTATCTTAAATACAACAACAATAAAAATTGTAAATATAATATTCAAAATTAGTAAAACTGAATCGATTAATTCAATATAATTAAATTTATTATTAGAAATTATCGAATTTTATATTATAAATATAGAAACACTATTTTTATTATTCTTTAAAGATATAAATAAGCTTGGTATATATTATAATAATATTCTTAATATAATTATTGTAAGTAATATAGAAGAACAATTCCTATATATTTATTGTAATAAATATGTAATAAATATGTAATATTTTTATAGTATATAAATATATAATAATTCATATAACAAATTATTAATAATAATGTATATTATCTTATTGATATAAAATTATAATATTTATATTATTACTTTAGTTATTTATTAGTATATAGATTTTTATAAGTATTTCAACAAGTTGGTTATAATAATATTATATAAGTTAAGATTAATAAACTTATTAAGTTCTATTAATATTATTAAAAGTATAAAAAATCATCAGATTAATTTAAGTTTAATTTACAAAACAATATTGATTTCAATTATTCAATTATAATAAATATAATATATATTAATATTAACTTCATTCTATATATTATTAATAAAGATATACAATTCTAAGCAGTATAATGATTAAATAATATTATTATAAAGTATACTTTCAATATATTTCGAAAATGTTGAATGGATATTTATATTGACCTCTTAAATTATACTATATATAATATTAAAAAGAACTTTATTAGTAAGAAATTTGTACAATATGTAGTAATTATATTGATTAGGATAAAGAGTATACTAATTGAAGTTTATTAATTAATTAGAATTGTTAAACATTATTATATAATTATTAAACAAGTATATAATATTATTATTAATAAACTAAAGAGTTTTATAATAAAAAAGATAATATTATAAATAACTATTAAGGTAATAAACGATATTATAGGATTAAATAGATTAGTTCTAATATTCTTAATATTTAGAGTATATTTACAAATAATTAATTTCGATTTATTAATATTTATAATTTTATAATAGCAGATTATAATTAAAAAGGTAATAAATAAAATTAATAAGTTATAAGCAATAAGCAATAAGATAGATATCAAATATACTAAATCAATGTAATAGATTATTTATAATAACATTATATAATCTATTTATTAATTCGAAGATTTGAGTATAA
This sequence comes from Botrytis porri, assembly GCF_014898465.1. Taxonomy (NCBI): domain Eukaryota; kingdom Fungi; phylum Ascomycota; class Leotiomycetes; order Helotiales; family Sclerotiniaceae; genus Botrytis; species Botrytis porri. The sequence goes on along the minus strand of NW_024066075.1, from coordinate 4,187,165 downwards.
AAAGAATATAAAGGCTGAATAGGTTTGTATTACTTATTAGAAATAAAAAATGAAATATATATTATATAATTAATAAATAACCTAATAAAGTTTTATATTATTCAAATTAAATTATATATAAAAGAAGAAGATTGGCTTTAAAATTAATCTTATAAAGAATCTATTGAACTAATATAAATAATAAAATCAATATAATTTGAATAATTTATTAAAAGTATACAAAAAGTATGATTAGTATAAGTAATACAAAATGTACTACAAAAGAAGAGAAGAACAATTTTACTGAAAACTAATAAAATAAAATTAATCATTTTATCGATTATTATACAAAACAAAAACAAGGAGGAGACCCTTTTAGATTTATTCAAAAACCTTTAGCTCCTATAATTATCAACTCCTCAAATCATAATTCCTATACTAATAATCTCCCTTATAAACAAAAACATTGATTATATCAAATCTAAAGAACAAGTACTAAATTTAGCATTTTATCTTCTAAATAATAATAAATTTAATAATATTAAATATACAAACTACTTTACAGCATCTATTAATAATCCAATATCAACAATTTTCGTTAAATCAAAATAAAAGAAAGTTAATAATTTAATAAAAAATAATGTTTTTTAATTTATAAAGATTACAAATATACCTATAAATATAAGAATATTTAATTTATAATTTATTAATAAAATAAAAAATAAGGGAATTAATAAGGTGTTCCTTAAATCTTGATTAATAATACAAGTATAAAAGGATTAAGAAAAAAGTATTGTTTTAATATAATCATTTATAATATAATAAATTAGCTAATGAATTATACTATTAATAATAACTATACTCCTAAAAAGCAAAATAAGCATAAGTATTTGTAACATTATATAAACATATATATAATCAATATTGAATTTAGTTCAAAGGTTTTATATACAATTACCAATAAAGATGAATATCCTAAAAGATTTTATTCTATAAGTAATACAATTATTATATAGCATTTTAAAAACAAACAATTATTAATTTAGTATTTACTACAAACATTATATCAATACCCTCAAAATAATATAATTAACTTACAACCTATATCTTCTATATACAATCAAAAACAATACAATATTTAATATTATAAAACTATAAATAAATAATATATTTATTATTATTAATAACAAATTTGTAAATTATAAATAAAAAGAATTCTATAATACTAAATTTATAGTAAAAGAGTATAAGATACTTATATTAAATATATTATTTAAATTTAATAGCAAATTAATTACTTAATGAAATAATAATATGATTTACCTTAATTAGAAAAATCAATGTAAAAACTTATACCTAATTAAATTAGAATTATTCAATATATAAGGAATATATGGAAAACTAAGAAAATCTATAATAATAAAGGATCAATATATTATATAATATACTTGAGGAGTATATATTATAATAATATATTAATTAGAGGCAGCTTTTGATTTATTTTATATTATATAAATTATCAATTTTAAGAAAAAAGATACTAATTCTTTTAATAAATGTATTTAATAACAGATTGACAATTTGAAGAAAGGCCTATAATTTGTCCCATTCGATATAGATTTTTTAAAACTGATTATATTCATTAATATATTCTTGTTACGACGGCATCCAATATACCGCGTCACATGATCAGGAAGTCACGTGATGGACCTAGAGGATCTAGGGGATCGAAGAATAAACATCTAGATCCATAGGATCCAGAGGATCCAGACAAGACAGAACTGTAGGTTCTGCAGAGCAGGAAGGTCTATATAAGAGAACAGATTTCATTACAATGTAGAGCTTCGTGCTCAAGAACAATCATTAGTTTCATTACTATAGTTACGAGAATTGCAACCAGTTACAACCTTATTGAATTCCTACTTGAAGTCTAGTCTAAACCACCTCGAGAGATCTCTAGACACTTCCACGTGACCCTAGAGGCAGCTCCCGTAACAATATATTAAATTAAACTCGAAAAAGAATTAATAATAAACATAAGAATCCGGATGGGATTAATCTTAATAACTTTATATACATATAAAGATTGTATACTTATATATATAAAATAATTTCCTAATATATTGTTACGGGAGCTGCCTCTAGGGTCATGTGGAAGTGTCTAGAGATCTCTTGAGGTGGTTTAGATTAAACTTCAAGTAGGAGTTCAATAAGGTTATAATTGGTTGTAATTCTCGTAACTATAGTAATGAAACTAATGATTGTTCTTGAGCATGAAGCTCTGTATTATAATAAAACCCATTCCCTTATATAGACCTTCATTCTTTATCCTAATCCCTAGGATCTCTTCGATATGTTGGATCGTTAAGGATCGCTGAAGCTCCTTGACGCTCCATCACGTGTAATTTATGTCATGTGACGCGGTATGTTGGATGCCGTCGTAACATATATTTATAGTTACTAATATATATAAAAGACAAAGTTGATTGTTTTAATTCGATTTAAATATTTAGTTAAGTTAAATGAATACATTTTATAAATGATTTATATTTTTAATTTATTATCTAATAGAATTTATAATCTTTTTCGATAATATATTCTATTATTTACTATATAATAATTTGAAATATTTTTCTAAATTTTACTAATCATTTACATACATACTGATCCTTGATTGCTATAATAAGTTGATGAGTTATATTTGATCTTTTATAAACATTATCAATTAATTCATTGATTAGTTTATCTTTTATAAATACTATAAAATCTATTAATACTAAATGAATACTAGCTGTTACGGGAGCTGCCTCTAGAGTTACGTGGAAGTGTCTAGAGATCTCTCGAGATGATTTAGATTAAACTTCAAATAGGAATTCAATAAGATTATAATTATTACAATTCTTATAACTATAATAATAAAACTAATAATTATTCTTAAGCATAAAGCTCTACATTATAATAAAACCCATTCCCTATATAAACCTTTGTATTAAAGTCAATCGACAAGTTGATTGATAAATCGATCAATAAGTTGATTAGCTTTTGATTATATAACATTTATCTCATAATTCCTATTATCCTAACTTATCCTTTTATCCTGAAGCTTAATCCCCTAGGATATTACTAATCCTAGTAAAGCCTTCTTACTTATTATATTCTGTCTTTCCTAGGATCTACTGTTCTGGGAACTATGTTCTAGGTTTTTAGGGTATTTTATGATTAATACTATATACATGTCTGAGGTGTCTCTTAAATGCCTAATGTCCCTTAGTATATTACAGCTGAATCACTAAGGTCTATAATATTATTATAGCCTATAAATCAGTGATTCTACAGCCTGTTACTAATCCGTTGTAATACTAGCTTTCAATTCATTATAAAGGTCAATATCGAATTTGTTTACTAATAAAATTATATACTTTTTGTTTTTTAAATGTTTATTATTTCTAATTATAAAGTTTGATTTATTCTCTTTCTTTCGGTTTAAAATGTCTGGTTGAATAGTCTTAGATCCTAATCAATAGACTATATAGAAATTATAATAAAAAAGGAATTCAGACTAGTGAACTTATTATTCATTCAAAACCTTCATTGTAGTAAAGTGTTACAACGGATTAGTAACAGGCTGTAGAATCACTGACTTATAGGCTATAATGGTATTATAGGCCTCAGTGATTCAGCTGCAGTATACCGGGGGACACTAGGCACCCAAGGAAAGCCTCAGGCATGTATATAGTATTAGTTATAGAATACACTGAATCATAGGACATGGTTCCTAGGACAGTAGGGTCCTAAGAAGAATAAGCAATACAGGACACAGTAAGCAAGAGAGGTCTTGCTAGGATTAGTAAGCTCCCAAGGGATTAGCCCTAGGACAGGAAATAAGACAGGACGACAAGACTCACGGGACTAGTATCACGTGATGGACCATCCCATCAGTCCCACCGATTATTATCAATGGGATCAGTGGGATCCCACTACGCCCACTACTCTCAGTGAGTGGGATCGATGGGATCGCAGAGTGCAAAGGTCTATATAAGGGAAAGGGTTTCCTTACATGTAGAGCTTCGTGCTCAAGAACAATCATTAGTTTCATTACTATAGTTACGAGAATTGCAACCAGTTACAACCTTATTGAATTCCTACTTGAAGTCTAGTCTAAACCACCTCGAGAGATCTCTAGACACTTCCACGTGACCCTAGAGGCAGCTCCCGTAACAATTCTTTACCAACAATAAAGATTTATCCTTTCAGATTAAATATATTATTGTTTTAATAAATAAATATAACAAAGTTAACATTATTCATTAATTATTTATTAAATATAAAAAAGTTATTAAAAATATATTAGCATTAGAACTCTATACTATAGTTTTAAGCTTTAATATAAGCATAATAATCAAAAACACAATTAATAAGATCTTCTTGAACTATAAAATCCCATTAATTATATATATCGATTTTAAATCATTTTACAATTGTCTTACAAAACTCGAAATTATTAACAAAAAGAGATTAATAATTAATATAATAACGATTTAAAAGGTATATAAGAAATGAAAGATTATAAAGATTATAAAGATTAAATAGATTAAATAGATTAATAAAGATTCTAATCTTATAAATACAATGATTAAATTCAAGCCATATCAAGCTCTAAAAAATCTGATTAACAATAATACTATAAAAATTAAGATTACAAAATAAATTAAAAAAGATTAAAAAGACAAATAATTATACAAATAAAAAAGATATTAACTAAAAGAATACAATCTAACAACTTTAAAAAGTTATCAATATTAAAACAAAGATTATATAATTATACTAATATTAATACTAACATCTTCCAATATTACAACAATATATTTCATAGTTTTAGCTTTTAGAACTTCAAGCAATATAACAATAGTATAAACCATAGTACTATATTGACTTCACCATCCCCATGGTGATACCAACAGATATGGATATAGCTTATAATACTAAAGCTCTCTCAATTCTTGTAATTGTTGGGATCTCCTTACAAAAACGAAGACTCAGATGTGCAACATAAATCTCTAAGTAGCATGATTGGACAGCATCGAGGAAGATAGGAGTACAAGCTAGTCCATTAATGCTAGCTCTTTTATAGCAAAGGAATCGGGAGGAGGTTATTCAAAAATCATGTTGGGGTGCACCTCGTAATTCCAATTCACAGATATGCAACATCGATCTCTGAGTAGTTCGATTGGAGGGTAATGGGGAAAATCGCCAGTAGATCAGTATTAGTTCTTTCCATTGCCGGGGAAACAAGAGGAGGCTATCTGGAAGTCTTGTTGGGGTGCACCTCGTAATTTCGGTTTACAGACGTGCAACAAATTTCTACACTTCTGCGCCTTATTCATCATCGGGCAAGATGCCAATGGATTTCCAATGATGATATACCTAGTACTTACTAAGCTTCTCTGGCGTTTCTTCCCCTTCCTTTTGATAACCCCTGAATACTTGAAACTCATTCCCATGCCTACCCAGGTCTCAGTCTCACATAACTGATATACATCACGATACATGTAAGTCTCTTCCTTCCAGTGTTCACTTCTCTCTTCTCGACCCGTTCCATAGACTTGAACCTTGCGCCATCTAATCATCACACTGCCTCTTCCCCATCTCGCATACCATGACTAAAATACACCTACACTTATAACAAGCACACTCATGCACAATCATATGATGAATATCACATCTTTGATCCCGTCCAATCTTGCACCCATAGTCCAGAAACCATAGCCTAGAAAACTCTGATTCCTATTTCACACAAGCCAATGGTCCACCACACACTGTCATACACCCATAAAATAGTTTCCGTATCCATATTTATGTTTATCGTAAGTCCCAAACCAACTCAGCCTACCAAATAAACATCCCGCTCCTCTAGGATACATTTTACAGCATACAATTTCCCCGTCTAATTCATTCAACGACCTGTCACAGAATATAATATCAATACTTGAATTGACGCCTACCTAGGTATCAGTCTGTCTATCTCCCACTTTCATTCATCTCCACCCTCAACCATCCCCATCCTCATCCCCTCTACATAAAATTGAAGAAAAAAGCTACCTGCGCCCTTCCAAAGCCACGCCAACAGTGTAGTTCGCACAAGACAGGCGTCCAGTTACCAAGTACTAACACTACGCATGCACTCTCGCACATCTCCCCCAAACGTAAAAGAACCATCCACCGTTATACTCGTATCATCCTAACCGATGTTGGTTGCCTACATACCCCCAAAGAAAATTCTCTCTACCACCCAACCTCACTCCCAGTCCTAGTCGAAGCGAACGAATCCTGAGTTTCCTACAATCGCCAGAAGAAAAAAAGCAGTCAGAAAAAAGATTCCTTAACGTATCGCGTCGCATCACATCTCAAAATCTCCCATTTTCTTATCACTTCATTCTTTGATCTCGAATTGAGTATCATTTTGGTATCAATATTTTTAGATGGTGATTAAGCACTTCCACCATCACGACTCTTTCGGTAGCTGGCCTGCGTAGAAGACACCTCATCAGCTAACTGAACTGTGATATTCCAACAATATAAAGCTACACGCCTCTAGGATTCTAGAAGTCAAGAGAAAAAAAGAAAAGGATTAGGCGGAAAATGCCTCGGAACGTCTCACTTCTTGTTCAACTTGGAGACCGTCAACAACGGGGGCAAGTTCACTAAGAATTTCATATGCCTTCTTATGGTATTCGAGTTGAGCGGCGATAAGATCAGCAAGGTTTCGGAGTGGTTCAGGGGTATCGAGGACCTGAATTAACGCATTAGTCAGATCCCCATAAAATGCACCACCAAAAAACAACTTACATTTTTCATAACACCAACAGCTTCTTCAGTTTGTCCAACAAATTCATCCTCAGCTTGTTCAATTTCAACTCTAGCTTCCTCACTCTGAATCTCATCTTCATGACCATCATGTTGAGGAGCTGCTTGGCCAGGTAAATGCCATCCGGGATTCTTAGCCTTTGCCTTTGCGGCATCAAGCAATAATCTCGAATTCTCCACACTTTTTCTAGCACGAGTCGCAAACATCAAATTAGTATTCAATGTTGTGGACCAACCTGCGAGGAAACGACTCTGAATTTGGCTATCTTGTGCAAGTCTTGCTTCTCCAACACGTTCTTCTGCAAGAGCATATTTCTCAAGGGCAGTAGCTAAAGGATCTTCATTTCCAGAGGAATTTTGTTGTTGAAGAATTTGGCTAGATGCCAAGGCTGCGCGAGCAATAGCATGATTGAAGGTTTTGGGTTGTGGTTTTGCGGATGGAGGGGCTGTAAGAGCAGCTTGAGCTTCGGCTGGGGAGGTAGCAGAGGAGAGGAGTTGAACTTTTTCGGAAACAGTACGGCCGAGATCGTTGAACTATTGTTGAATAATAGATTAGCAAATGTATCATAATCATAGCTTTGGGAAATGATTGATGATGCTATCATCATGCGGGCAAGCCACCCATCCCCCGTAATTCGCTGCGCTCGAACACTGCCCCCAAATAGTAACTCTCGGCGGCAGCGGACTCCGGAGAGCCAGCGGAGCTTCATTTGCTATTCTTGAATTGTATATTGAACGTATAGATAGAAAAGAACCTACCGATTCCGACAAATTTTGCGGGTAATCATAGCCTTCATGGGAGAAATTCGAAGTAACGGACAGCATCTTCTGATGCACCTTCTTCAACGCATCGACCCTTTTCTCCAACTCAATATAATCGGGAGGGAGTTGTGTCTATCATAACATAACATTTAGCATTAATTCACGATTTTCTTTCGTTCCCTTCACAGCGCATGATTGAATCGAATCACCTTATCATCAGATTGACCCAATCTCTCTTTAACATATTGTTGGGTTCGAGCTGCGAAGGGTGTGAATGAGGCTCTACGGATTGAGGTATTAGATTAGTTTCGGTGTAAATAAACCACAACGACATATATCTGGAAGAAAGGGAGCAAAGAACTCAACACTTACGAGACGTTCTTGCCAAAGGCTTGGAACTTGGAGAAATCCATGTTCATTTACTGTATTGTATGTATGTTTATTGTGATCGAATATGCGCTCTTGTTGTTTGGATTATTGAATACCTCGTAGGTTCTGTATATTTAGGAGGCAGTAAAGGTTGATGTTGCGACTGCACATGGAAGTGACAGCTTGATTTCCAAAGGTTTCGCCTAAATTAATCTTCACGTGAGAACTGATAACAATGGAATGAGAGAATAGGAAATGAGTAACCGATATCCCTACATCTTACACAACCCCACATCTTACATAACCTCAAATTCACTACTACTATAACTTCAATATTTAATAATAATTAAAATTTATAAGATAATAGATTAAAACTTTTAAGTATTTATAATATAATATAGTATTTTCATATAGAATTATAAAATTATTAGGTTTTAAACCTTATTAATATTGTGATTGCTTGTTTATTCTTAATTCTAGTTTTCATCTTTTCTTTCTTATTTATTAAAATATTAACTTCCCTATTATCTGAAAGCTTTATAGCTTCTTAGCTTCTTAAGACATTAGATTTAATATAGGAAAAAGTTTTGAGATACTTTTAATCTTTTTAATAAATGAATTTAATATTTTAAAAACTTTTTTACTATACTTTTTAAAACCCTATAGAATTTGATAATTAATTTTCCTTTATCTAACTCTTTTTTATACCTTTAAATACTTCTTCTACTTTTCAACTTTTTTTTCAATTTTCTTTAACTTTTTAGTTTTTTTGTTCTATTATATAACAAGCTCTTTAATAGATTAATATATTTTAACTTTTAAAATAATATTGGAAAAGTATAAATATATCTTATTTATCTTTTTTTCTATTAGATTTAATCTTTTAAATTAATTCCTTTTCTTCTTTTCTATTTTCACAATCTTTTCTAACCTTTTTACTTTATACAATTAAATACTAGCTTAAATTATATTGGTGAAAGTAACCTTAAAAAGCTTCAAAGTGATATTGGGGTTATTTTAATGTTAAAACTTTAATTTGAGCTTACAAAAAGCTTTTATATTATATAAAGTTTTAAATTTACTTTTATATAATTATATTAATGTAGGTGGTGTAGAGGAAGATTTAGATATAATATTAGTAATAATAGCTTCTTTATATATAGAATAAATGTTTATTTTTTTGAAGGAAAAGAGTATATTATATATTATATAAGTTTGAATTTAAATTCTTTTGAATATGATTTAGAAGTTTTGTTTTATGATTCCAGATAATCCTTTACTTTTATATAATAAATCATTCTATATTATACTATAATTCATTAAAAGTGAAAGGAAAAAGTTGTAATTAAATGGTTGAAGTTAATATATAGAATATAATAATAAAATTAATAATATTATTTTCAATTCGTTATTGTTGGTATTATCATGGGGATGGTAAAGTCAATATAGTACTATAGTTCATACTATTGTTATATTACTTAAGATTCTAAAAGCTAGGGCTATAAAACATATTACTATAGTGTCAAAAAACACTAATATTAATGCTAGTGTAGTTATATAATTCTTATCCTAATACTAATAACTTTTTAAAGTTATTGAATTGTATCCTTCTAGTTAATATCTCTTTTGCCTATATAACTACCCATCCTTTTAATTTCTTTCAACCTACTTTATAATCTTAATCTTTATAGTATTATTATTAATCAAATCTTTTAGGGCTTGATATAGCTTGGATTTAGTTATTGTATTTATAAAATTAAAATCTTTATTAATTTATTTGATCTTTATAATCTCTTGTTTTTTATATACCTTTTGAATTGTTATTACATTAATTATTAGTTTCTTTTTATTAGTAATTCTAAGTTTTATAAGATAGTCATAAAATGATTTAAAGTTGATATATATAATTAATAGGATTTTATAGTTCGAGAAGATCTTGTTAATCATGCTTTTGATTACTATGCTAATATCAAAGCCTAAAATTATAATATAGAGTTCTAATGTTAATATACTTTTAATAATTTTTTTATATTTAATGAATGATTAATAAATAATATTAATTTTATTATATTTGTTTATTAAAATAATAATATATTCAATCTAAAAGGACAAATCTTTGTTGTTGATAAAGAATATATTAATAAATACAATTAGTTTTAAAGAATTCATATTGAGTGAAATAAATTATAGATCTTTTTCCAAATTATTAATCTATTATTGAATATACTTATTAAAAGAATCAACATCTTTTCCCTTAGGATTAATAATTTGTATAGTATATGATAAATTAAAAGTTATTTCTAATTAACATATTATTATGATATATACTTCTCAAGCATATTATATAATATATTGATCCTTTATTGTTGCAGCTTTTTTCAATTTTCTGTATATTTCTTACATATTAAAGAATTCTTATTTAATTAGATATAGATTTTTATATTAATTTTTCTAATTAAGGTAAATTGTACTATCATCTTATTAAATAATTAATTTTTTATTAAACTTAAATAATATATCTAATATAAGTATTTTATACTTTTTTCACTATAAACTTAGTATTATAAAGTTCTCTTTATTTATAATCTATAAATTCGTTATTAGTAATAATAAATGTATTATCTATTTATAATTCTATAATATTAAATATTATATCATTCTTAATTATATATAGAAGATATGGGTTATAAATCGATTATATTATTTTAAGGACATTAATATAATACTTATAATAAGTATTAAATCAATGGTTGTCTACTTTTGAAATGTTATATAATAATCATATTACTTATAGAATAAAACCTTTTAAAATGTTTATCTCTACTGGTGATTATATATAAAACCTTTGAACTAAATTCAATATTAACTATATATATATTTATATAATATTATAAATACTTATAATTATCTTACTCTTTAAAAGTATAATTATTATTAATAGCATTATTTATTAACTAATTTGTTGTATTATAAATAACTATATTAAAACAGTACTTTTTCCTTAATTCTTTTATATTTATATTATTAATCGAGATTTTAAGAATGTTTTATTAGTTCCCTCATTTTTCATTTCATTAATAAATTATAAGTTAAATATTCTCATGTTTTCAGATATATTTGTAATCTTTATAAATTAAAAAAACACTATTTTCTATTAAATCATTAATCTCCTTTCATTTTAATTCAATGAAAATCATTAATATCGAATTATTAGTAGATGTTATAAAGCAGTTTGTATATTTAATATTATTAAATTCATTATTATTTAGAAAATAGAATACTAAATTTAATACTTATTCCTCAAATTCAATATAATCAATGTTTTTGTTTATAAAAAAGATTATTAATATAGAAATTATAATTTAAAGAATTAATAGTTGTAAAAACTAAGGGTTTTTGGATAAATTTAAAAGGGTTTTTTTCTTATTTCTACTTTATATAATAGCTAATAAAATAATTAGTTTAATTTTATTAGCTTTTAATAAAGTTATTCTTCTATTCTTTTATAATATATTTTGTATTATTTATATTGATTATATTTTTTATATACCCTTAATAGATTGTTTAAATTATATTAATTTTGTTATTTATATTAATTTAATGAATTCTTTATAAAATTAATTCTAAGGTTAATTCTTTTCTTTTATAACGTAACGTATGGGGAACTCGGACATATGGGGAACTCGGACACTTTTAGCCCATCACCAACTTGAAACCGCAATAACTTTTATTATGCATACCCAATCACCTTCTACATCTGCTCAAATTGAAGAGAAGCTTCAAAAGGCTATAATTTCACTTCAATTGAAAGAATTTAAATCAATTAGAAAGGCTGCAGAGCATTTTGAAGTCCCTAAGTCTACCCTAGCTGATAGGCTGGCTGGGAAGAAAACACGTTCCCAAACCCACGAAATGGCTCAAATTCTTTCAAACGCAGAAGAAAATACTCTTGTACGATGGATTTCACGACTTACCATCACTGGATTCCCTGCTACACCTATGTTGGTGAAGGAAATGGCCGACGAAATTCGTCTTCGACGCGTTCGGGTCGCGTCATCTCGAAATCCTACCTCGACAGAAATTCCACCTATAGGCCACGAATGGATCTATAGATTCCAAAAACGACATCCAGAACTTAAAACATGCTATTCACGTCAATTAGAGTCTAATCGGGCTAAAGAAGCAACTCCGGAGAATATTCAGGCTTGGTTTGACGCGTTTCGCACGCGTCTCATTGAGCGAAAGTATGAATTAGATGATATGTATAATATGGATGAAACCGGATTTGGAGTTGGAAGTACTCAAAGTACGCGCATTATAGTCGATTCTACTCAGAAATCGAATTGGAAAGTTACAGCTGGCAAGCAAGAATGGATAACTGCATTTGAATGTGTCAATGCAGCTGGAAATGCTCTATCACCTATGGTCATTTTCAAGGCTCAGAATACGAATTCTGCATGGATTCCAAAGGACACACCTCAAAGCTGGCAGTTCTCTACTAGTACAAATGGATGGACCTCAAATAGCCATGGATTAGAATGGTTAAAAAGGGTTTTCGAACCAGAATCCAAGAAAGTGTCAGGTGACCGACCTCGACTTTTGATCATGGATGGCCATTCAAGCCATATTACAGGTAGCTTTATTGCTTTCTGTATAGATAATGATATTGATTTACTTATATTACCTCCTCATTGCTCTCACTTGCTTCAGCCACTTGATATTGCGGTGTATGGGCCAATGAAACGATATCATGCTTTAGAGGTCGATCGATATTCTCGAGCTGGTGTAAAGCGAATCCAAAGAGCTGAATGGGTAGAACTCTTTCAAAATATTAGAAAAAAAGCATTGAATTCTTCTAATATTAAAGCTGGCTGGAGAGGAGCTGGTTTAGTACCTTTTGCCCCACGAAAAGTACTCGATTCATTACCATTTAACTCCTCCCAGCAACCTTCTACTCCACAAATGAGAACCCCCAATCAAGACCTAGACTTGTCTATACTCAGGAGTTCTCCTCCAGATGGAACAGAACTAAGGCAAGCAAATCAGATCTTTAATACAGCTCTAGCAAGCAGTGGTTCTCCTGCATCGCCAACTCGTCGATATGCCAAGAGAATGACTAGGCTTGTAGAATCTCAAAATGCTGAGATAGCCCTACTTCGGAAACAGCTCTCTGATGCTCAGGAGGTAATTGAGACTCGAAAGAAAAGAACTAAAGGCAAAAGAGTCAAATTACAAGGTCAATTTGTCTTTAGTACTAAGGAAGTATTGAAAATGGTACGTGAGGCGGAGGAAAAACCGAAGGAGAAAAAGCCACGAGGACGGCCACGCAAACGCCCAATTGAAGAATCAGAAGAAGAGATTGAAGAAGAAGAGCTAGAGAATAGTTCAAATGATTCGGAATTGGAATTGGAGGATTGTGTGGCTCGTAGAACAAGATCGCGTGTAGAATAATTGAAAAAGTGTCCGAGTTCCCCATATGTCCGAGTTCCCCATACGTTACGTTATATAATTTAATTTGGGTAATATAAAACTTTATTGAATTATTTGTTAAGTGTATAGTATATATCTTATCTTTTATTTCTAATAAATAATACAAATCTATTCAGTCTTTATATTCTTTCCATATCTAAACCTTTGAATTAATGGGTAGGTTGTATAATGCTATTATAAATAGTCTGTTACATTGATTTAGTATATTTGATATCTATCTTATTGCTTATTGCTTATAACTTATTAATTTTATTTATTACCTTTTTAATTATAATCTGCTGTTATAAGATTGTAAGTGCTGATAAATCGAGGTTGATTATTTGCAAGTATATTCTAAATATTAAGAGTATTGGAATTAATCTATCTAATTCTGTAGTATTATTTACTATCTTAACAGCTATTTGTAATATCATCTCCCTTATTATAGGACTCTCTAATTTGTTAATAATAATATTATACATTTATCTGATGATTATATAATAGCATTCGATAATTCTGATTGACTAATAAGCTTTAACCAGCATACTTTTTGTCCTAGTTGATATAGTTACTATATATTATATGAATTTTTTACTAACAAAGTTCTTTCCAGTATTATATATAATATAATCTAGAGGACTAATGTAAATGTTTATTTAGCATTTTCGAAATATATTGAAGATATACTTTATAATAATATTGTTTAATTATTATATTATTTAAAATCATATACCTTTATTAATAATATATAGAATAAGGTTATTATTAATATACATTATATTCATTATGATTAAATAATTGAAATCAATATCATCTTATGGATTGAATTTAAATCGACCTAATAATTTTCAGTACTTTTAATAATGTTAATAGAATTTAATAAGTTTATTAATCTCAACTTATATAATATCATTATAATTAACTCATTAAAGTACTTATAAAAGCCTATATACTAACAAATAACTAAAATGATAATATAAATATTATAGTTCTATATTAATAAGATAGTATACATTATTATTAATAATTTGTTATATGAATTATTATACATTTATATATTATAAAAGTATTATAAATTTATTATAATTAATATATAGAAATTGTTCTTTTATATTACTTATAATAATTATATCAAGAATATTATTATAGTATATACCAAGCTTATTTATATCTTTAAAGAATAATAAAAATAGTGTTTCTATATTTATAATATAAAATTCGATAATTTCTAATAATAAATTTAATTATATTTGTTACGGGAGCTGCCTCTAGGGTTATGTGAAAGTGTCTAGAGTTCTTTCGAAATGGTTTAGTTTAGACTTCAAGTAGGAATTCAATAAGGTTATAATTAATTACAATTCTTATAATTATAATAATGAAACTAATGATTATTCTTGAGTACAAAGCTTTATATATAAAGAAACCCTATTCCTTATATAGACCTTTATTCTTTGTAGAACTATAAGGCTTTGTTCTGCTTAAATCCTTTAGATCTTATAGATCTAAACATTTATTCTTCGATCCCCTAAATCCTCTAGGTCCATCATGTGACTGTTTGGCCATGTAACGCGGTATGTTGGATACCGTCATAACAATATTGAATTAATCAATTCAGTTTTACTAATTTTGAATATTATATTTACAATTTTTATTATTGTTGTATTTAAGATAATATTTTCAATTATTATTTTATATGTTATATATTATTTATAATTTATTATTAATTATTATACTATAATTATATTAATAATAATTCCTTGAAATTTTCTTATATTATATTTATTAATATATATTATATTTTCAGATTGAGATTAATATATTAAAATATATATAAGGAATTTATTGAATAAGTTTTTAATAATCTTTTATTCATTTATAAATCTATTTTAAGTAATAAAGTTTAAAGTTTGAATTATATAAAATAAATTATAACTTTATTATCTATATTAAAATCAAAATCTTCAACAATCCTTTATATTTAATAGGAAATTGTTTAAAGCTTTTATTGAAATTATTATTTTTTAATTATTCCTTATATTTACATCAGAATTCCTTATATTCCTTTTTATTATATCAAATTAATTAACAATCTTTCTTTTTATAAATAAAATATTTCTTTTTTATATATAATTTAAATAAATATTAATTACCTTATTCGAAATCTTTACTTTAACCATATCCATTTCGATTATAGTAATATTTATAATCGATATAAAATATTATAGCTTTATTAGGATAAACTTATTCCTATATCATAATAATTAAACATAATTTTTTTAAAAGATTTAAAATATTTTTAATAAAGTGAAAACAAGCTAAAAAGCATATCTATATTAAAATATATATAATAACAAATTTTTAATAAATAATTCTTTTGTTTTGATTATAAAGCTAAATCCTTTATATATATAACAAAGTTTTGTAATTATAAATTATAAATATTAAAGTATCATCTTCTCTTTATTATCTAATTTTATCATTACATTTTTGAGTATAATAATTTTTTATTATTATATAAAATTATATTTGTGTTCTGAACCTTCAAATATAAATATTATTAAATTATAAATTCTAGTTATTATATTAAGTAAATTGTTTAGGTTTATATAATAAAAATCGAATATAATATTGATAAATATAATAAGAAATATGTTTTTTAATAATAATGTAAATATATTAATACATTTACAATTATTAAAAAAGATTAAGAATTTGTAAGCAAAATTATAATTTTAATTGTTATATTTATTGACTTTATTATAAAGTTTTATAAAATTGCCCAATAGCTAATCAATATTTATAAATCTCTAAAAAAATAAAATATCTTAAATGACATCAATACCTCCTAAATCATTTCCTTCTTCACTTTCATAATATCGACCCTAATTTGAAATATTATTTCTTCTACCTCCATCATTTCCTCCTCTCTTACTTATATCACCATTGTCATTAAATAAATCATTAATTAATTATCCAGCTCGTTATTACAGAATTATATTATTATCAAACTAATGAAATATTCATATTTTTATTGGAATTAATCTCAATTACTCTTGACCAAGATTTTGAAAATTAAATTGAAAACATAATTATAATAATATCAGAGTAACCTTAATATTAAATCGTTGAATAAATCGAATAAATATTAATTTTATTAAACTATAATATTTTTTCATAAATAATAAATCAATAAAAAGATTGATAATATAATCTCAAATCATTAATATTTACTATTATAATAATAATTTCAATAAAAAAAAGATATATAATTCATACTTCTCGATATTTTTACTTTTACTATTATATTAATATAAATTAATG
Organism: Botrytis porri; assembly: GCF_014898465.1. Classification (NCBI taxonomy): domain Eukaryota; kingdom Fungi; phylum Ascomycota; class Leotiomycetes; order Helotiales; family Sclerotiniaceae; genus Botrytis; species Botrytis porri. The sequence continues at coordinate 4,170,401 of NW_024066075.1, read as the reverse complement.
CCTAATAGTCTAAATATAACATTTAAAAGTTGTAGAAGTTTACTTTAATTATAAATAACTTATCTAATTGAATCTTTTATTTTAATCATTTTAAAAATAATTAATAATACTTTCAATCCTTTTATAATTCTTTTAAATATACTTGATAATCAAAACTAAAACTCTTTCTCCTTAAAAACATCTATAATTTTAGAATCTAATTATTATTAGAATATTATAAATCATACATTAATTAATACCTCATTAATCATTTGTTTCAAACAGATAATATACTTTACAACAAATAATCTATATATATAAAATTCATATTATAATTTATATAATTATTACATTCTAATAAATAAAAAATACTCTAATTTAAAATCCTTAAAATTTATAATATAATCCAACCACAACTTCTTATTATAGAAATCATTGAATTTATATTTGTACAACTTATATTTATAAAAATCTTATATTTCCCTTTTATTCGTATAATTAATATTAAAAAAATAATCTTCTTATTTATCCACCATCAATTTATAATCATCAAACATAATCTTTAATAAAATTAGAAATTCGATAATAAATTTGATAAACTTAATATCATCAAATTATTTTAAAACTAAATACTCGATATTTTCGATATAATACTCTCGAAATACAAAAAAAACCTACAAATAATTCTATTATATTTAATGAATAACAAATAAATAATAGAATATTAATTCTATTAAGATATAACAAAGTTTGAATTCGAAAAATATAATACTAAACTCAAACTAAATATTACTAATTCTTATTCTTCAATATATATTATAATAAAGAATAAAATATAAATTAAAATTAATATAAAAACTACTACTACATTACCAACTACTCTTATTCACACAAAAACAAATATCAAATCATATTAAAATAATACAAGAATTTACACCTCTTCAAAGAAATATCAATTTTAATTTAAATTATATATTACAATTAAAATTAAAATATCAGGCTTCTAATCTATAATATCATTAATCAATATTAATATCATCATAAGAATAATAAAGTCAATATAATACTATAATTCACACTATTGTTATATTACTTAAGGTTCTAAAAGCTAGGGCTACGAAACGTATTGCTGTAATGTCGGAAGACACTAGCGTCAACGCTAGCGTAGTCATATAATCCCTGTCCCAACAATATCTAATCCGACGAAGCTATTAATGTCTGACATGTTGCACATCTACAACCTGAAATTACAAGGGTGGCCCCAAGAAGCTTTCAGGTTGAAGGAAAGTCTATTGCTAGCTCTTTCCACCGCTCGGCAATTATCACCTCATAGAGTATCTCGAACACTATTGTCAACCTACCTTGAATGCTCACTGTAAAGTTTTGCCGAGGGGCCTAACGGGTGGGTTTGAAATAAGCATAGGGTTGTAACGGCATAGTGATAAGTCGATCAGGTAGGTATATGAGGGTACATTGAAGATCAAATTATGGGGGATGTTGCACATTTGTATGCCCAGATTTTCAAGGGAGATTCCGACAAATACAAGACTCGGAGACTTTCTTATAACCAGTATATACAGAATTAAAAGCCACTTGAGCTGCTGAGTATCAGACGAGGTGATGAAGCAATGAGGAAAAAAATTTCATACTCTCTTTTCAGGAATGTTGCAAATCTTATTCTGACTCTACATATGGTAGTCCTAAGAAGTGCCAAACCCTCCTGCCAGTTTAGTAGCTTGGCGATAATAAGGACAATTACGTGTCCTTATTTGTATATTCCAATCTTTACTTCGTATAACTGAGTCGGAGTTCTAGTATTGGCGGAGCGGAGTGATGATCTACTGAGTAGTTGAAGACTATCGCATCGATTATATCTAGTACTTGAGCCTCCCACACGACTGTTAGGATGTAGGTTGTAAATTCGAAATCAAAAAAATGCTTACTGAAGACCACCATGGGATGTTACTTGAAACAAAGGTATATATGATAATGGGCGGAAATTCGAGCCTGGTGCTTTTCAAGATCCAAGGTTCCTGGAGTGCTCATATTTCTTTAGAGAATGAGACATTTATGACAGCTAGATGAGATGACAAGTTGAAGCTTAAGAGTTTAACGAATATGTATCCCCGAGTACTACGAATTGAATATATATTTCAAAGTACCATGATTTTGACTTCCGAATGAAAAAGCCTTTTAACATTTATTCCTAATTGTCTGTACGATATCCTCAAATCCCCGCTAGGAATAAAAGAACGCATATCTTATGGATATATTAGCAATAACCAAGCATTGGCAATACAGATAGTCCTCAACGGCCAACTACACGTCTTTAGATACCCACAGTTTCTGGGTAGTTCACGCTAGTTCGAAGCAGATTCAACTAACCTACGCGCGGGGCGGAATCAAGTATGTCAGTACGCCATTATTAATTGAAGAATGATATGAATATTGATGCACTGCACTGGGACAATCTCATCTGTCTTGATAATGTGAGAAAAGAAAGAAAATCATGATCAGTCTATTAAAAACGACGACCGTTCAATTTATCTCATTATTATTTGATCTTCCAAATTTCGGAATCATTTTATGGTATGAGTGCAAGCCAAGCCAAAGCTTTCGCAATCGGAATTTACGGTTATGCAAGTCATGTGCAAGTCTAGACTCTAAACGAACCCACTTTGGAATTCACTAACTAACAACTAGGTATACTAAACCTCACTTGCTTGGAACTGACATCATTGATTGAGAATTCTGATTTCTTTTAGTGATACTCTGATGCCTCCCAATGACCCACAGAATAGTTGAGAGTATTCTTCATGATAAGATTCTCCAATTGGGCACAGCATAGTCTTTCCAAGATGATAGGTATTCAGGCACCGGAAACCTTATAAAACCCTCAATGAGTTTCCACATGTCTAAAACTGAAGTCATCTAAAATCATTAGAGATCACCAATCAACGGCGTGTGATTGAAGTCTACTAAACCCAAAGATAAGGTGCTAGGTTTAACTTCACAGTAACCGAACTCAAAATAAGCTTCGTGCCTTACCCCTTTTGGTTCGGGCTAGGCGATCATTATGGGGTAGCGCCAAGCTAGGCTGTAGTTTTTGATACTACCGATGAAGTGGATGATACTTGGAACCGTCAGAACAAACGCTATAAAATCTGATAGATATGGCGAATCAGCAGAATGAAGTATAAGAAGGTCTTTGGTCCCCTGCTTGCGGCATTTTTCTTTTCCTGTAAGAAATTCTATGAACAAATTGAACAGTTGTAAATAGTACTCGAGGTACAGGATCTGACTGAAACTTTCCAATAGATCTTTGAAGCACAATTCTTATTGTGAATAGCATCAAGATCACTCTTTCGACCAGAATGTACATTCCAAAGGAGCCCGAACGTTCAGGGGTGGTCACGATCCAAGAAGTGGCACAGTCAGCCTTTAGAATGATGACCACTATACTTGAACAAACGCCGCATCGATACCAATACACTAATATTCATACTCGTTCTGAGAAAATCACATCGGATAGAAAGTCTCAAGATAGCGCTAGAACATGGATATTAGCCATACCGGCCGGCGTGATGATTGTTCTCTTCCTTTCTTTCATATGTGGAATCGTCATCGAGAAAAAGGCGGAACAGAAAAAATGTCGCTATACTCAACGACCTTTATCACGCACAAAGACAACACCATCACGACAATCACGAAATGATTCTCGCACTTTATGCCCAGTTTATTCCCATAGACCGAAACCGACGGGAGAAATGGGCGCTGCAAGAGCAGCATTGGGTGCTACAATTTCTCCAGCTCCCACAAATTCATCAATCGAAGAAGACCATACAGCAAGCAGCCTAAGAAATCAAGGCTATTACCGACCAACCGGTCAAATTGGGGCAGCAAGAGCGGCACTCGGTGCGAGGGTTGAGCCAGAAGCCAGACAAGCAAGAACAAATAACGACAGATCCATACGATTTCAGCAAAGCTACGTTCCAACTGATATTGGCAGTCGGATCGTCTCTCGCCCTGTTGAACAGCCAGATTCTATATACACATTACGGCCTCGCGAGAGTGTCGCAGACATGATGCAAAGAGTAGATCGTGAGGTACATCGAGCGGTCGCTAGATATCCTATCTTCGCGACTAATCTACCTAGTCCCCCACCAGCTCATCTTCGTCGACCCAGTCGACCAACAGGTCCGACGACAATCGATGAGGAAGTGAGTCGACAAGTAGCCTCATTTCCTATCTTCCAGCAAAACACTGTAACTCAGCATGCAATGGCTACCGGAAGTAATGAGGAACAATATCGAGAATTTACGACGATCACAACAGCAAGCGCAAATACAGAAATAGACAACGAGGAATTGAGAAGGGAAGTTGCGACACTTCCCGTGTTCCAAAATACAGCTGGGTATCGCCCGATGCCGACAAGGAGACCAGATCCGGTAACCCCACCGCCAGCGTACTCACACGCACCATCATATAGGGGATATGACTCACACGAGGAAGCGCCAGAAAATGAGGCGGATGATTCGGTTGATGAGGAAAACTGTGTAACTACTCCTTCTACTTTACCACCAGCTTACATCAGAGGAGATTGATAGGCATTAAATTGGGAATATGGAATTTTAGCGTTTGGAATTTTTGCCTTGGAGAGGGTTGATGTATTTTGCGGCAATGAAAACCCATCAGTGCCATTGGAATAGACGGGAGTTATATAATCTGGAGCAATGAGAATGTATAAGAGCATTGGGATATACACAGGGCCATCCAGAAGTATTATCAGGCGAGCGGTATACATTAAGTGTATTGAACGATGGAAATTATGGCCTTGTTCTAGAGAATAATGATAATATTCAACTTACTCTTTAAACACGTTCCAATAATGCATATAGTCTCCATCTGTTCAGATGGTATTCAAGAACTAACAACTTTCAATATGCTGAAAAGCAATTGAGGTTCGATCATAACTTAATAATCTGAGGAAATCTAACTTGCTAAATGCACCCCATGCACTAAGAAATATCGGAGAATAACAATCTTTGTCGCACCGCGGCCCAGACTACTGGCAACCATCAACTCATAAATGATTATGGCATCTCTCTCCAAGTATATTGCATCATTTGTGCTACAGCTAGAGCAGGCGATATTCCCTTCACTAAAGCCAACAGGTAAAGTGTAGCATCAATCCCACAGCTAATACCTCCACTACTAATAACCCTGACTTTCTTGTCTAGACTCAGTTGTTCCTTCACATATCTGAAATTCAAGGACGAAGGATTCGGTATGACAGTTGTTGGGTTATAAGATGGCTTCTTTGCAGTATATGCATCGCAGATAATTTTGAGTTTCGGAAGAGTGAGAAAATGCGTCGTAGCGTTCAGACCCGAGAATATACCCGCAGAGCCAAGGAAGAGTGCTCCGGTACATATCGACATTATCACCCGCCGGTTCTGTAAACGAGGTGATGGACCAAGTCGTGAAAATTCTTTGATAATTTTGAGCATGTCTGAGAATGTACTATCTGTATGTGGATATAGATGGGGAAAGATATCGTCGGGAAGACCCCCGGGTTGGATGAGAATATCATAATTCTCGAGGGTTTCAAAGGCTGTGAGAAAAGAGATGTGACGTTGGATCTTTGCTCCTTCGGCCGAAGTTATGAGATCATGTTGAGCTGCGATTGTAAGTTTGAAAGGATCTGCGCTGAGTGCGACGTTTCCTAGCACGTCAAGAGGTCCATGAATATCAAGTGTGTTGAAAGTGTCATATGCGAGGAAAAGCACAGATATTTGAGATGATTCTGGTGTGCCCTCCATTGAGGTATCTGGTTTGAGTGCCATTGAGACTGGATATAGCAAAGCACTCTTGAGAATCTAGGGATAATTAGATGAAGACAGGCTTCGACTCTTATGATGATTTAATGTATATGAGCTGAGAGTCGCGTCTGGATCATACGAGAAGTGCCACATCCTAGACTTCGGTCAGACGAGATTTGAACTACTATCTACTTAACCTATGGGTGAGTCCTCTTTTGATGAGCGGTATGTTGGGTTTGCCAAAGAAATGTTTTGAGATGTCCCCAATATACCTCTTGACGGGCGAAGACATACGCGATGTAAACGAGAGAATTGCCAAGGCGCTAAATTACCCCGCGCCTGGTGAGCATTGAATTTTGAGCTGATGTGAAATGGTAACATGCAACAACATATTATTATTGCAATGATAGGTTGGATGATGCTTCTTTAGCTACAGCATTTCGTTTCCTTGTGATAGCTTTCAATGAAATCATCTCAGCCGTATCGTGTGTGTATTTTTTTGAACAACTCAAAAAAGTACTCGATGCACATAGAGTAGAGGCGTAAGTGATGGACGAAATAACTTACACAGAACGCCCAAGGTAAACTGCTGTGTGTATTAAAAAACCGGGTCACGGGTTTTATGCTGACAATCCTCTATGTAGGTCTTACTACGAAGTACAGTATGCATAGCATGAGCTGAGACTTGCAGTAAAGCAGGGCGCCTTCGTGGGCAACCGAGCAACGGAATAAATTCCCACAGAGGCTTATGGCCAATCTAGTGATCTGGCCTGCACTCTTCAATATTATTGCTTCAAATATCATGACAGTGCTTTGTACTCAAGATAATCATAACTGTAGTTGTTTCTTGAGGCACAGAATATAGAACTCTGCTGAGCAGGAGATCTGGCTAGTGACAGGATCGTATCACTGGCACTGAAATCATACTGCAGGTCAGCATGCACGCATAGTCTCGTGTACTACACGTCGAAGCCCTACAAGAGACACGAGATTCTCATGAGTCAGCGACGTATCCCGATTTTCCAAAGCTGACTATCGCAGTTCTTACGGACATGTGAATGGCGAGACAGTTGGGATAGGGCATTCCGTACGAGTGCTGAAGTGGCGTCATTAGCTGGATGAGAACACGGTACCTTAATCGAATTGGTTGATGTTATCTTTTGTGCAATAGAGGAGGTTATGAGCGGCATTCGTTTTGGTGCAGAGGGTGGCAAGCTAGAAAGGAGTAGCTAAGACATTTCGTGTCTATTCCCTGTGAGTGCAATACACAACGCGTTGCTAAAGAATTGAAGAATCAATGAAAAGGGAGGAAGAATTACGGCGCCCGCTTCGATGAGGCTTTCATGCTGCAAACAGTTCTCTTTCTGCCTCTTTGCTCTTCAAAATGATGCAGAGAACCCAAAAAAAACGCGGTTTTACTTTGTACTTATTACCTATTTCTCTTCTTTGCCTTGCTTCTTCCCCGATCCACTTCCTCTGGTTCAAATGCAAGCATGGGCCAGACTGATCTTCTCCATAATGAAACATAGAATATGTTCCATGTTCCATGTTCCTGGCTACACAACAGTGGGGGTAGAACCGGGTCGGTAGATCAAGAGCAATGCTGTTATCGCAATTACGCATTCATCTTCAAAATTGACCAGAAACTCCGTCTCGCAAAACCAGCCGACTTCGTGACTTGTACGGGAAATATTCTTCGTTTGCAATTGATTAGATACATGATATGCGCCTTTCACCGCGTCTTCACGCCTTGCATTTGACAACTGATGACGTGAGAAGCAACGCTGTAAGATAAGGATATTGCACTCTTATCCAACCACTGCGGGGTATAAATAGCATTCACCTCTCTGATATATTCGGAATATAAACGTTTCAAATCCAAAGACATACAACCATCTATTGTAAAATAACTGATTTCTAGGTTAAAAGGCTGCTCACGTAGCACCATTAAATTATCAAGATGTCATCAACTTGTACGACGACTTCTACAGCCACTCGTAAACCTTACCATGGTTCCTGCCACTGCGGACTGATTCGCTTCGTCATATTCATGAGTCTTCCACCCCCCGTGATCGAAGCAACACCTTCTGCAAAAACTACCGTGCGCCTCCGCAAATGCAACTGTACCACCTGTCATAAAATGGGTCTTTTTCACATCCGACTTCCGGATTCTCCAAATGATTTCATGCTTCTGAGTCCCACAGGAATGCCACATGAACAAGGTGGATGGCAGGATCAGGGAATGAGGGATTATCAATGTTTTGATAAAGAGCGTGATTGGTGGTTTTGTGGTATTTGTGGTGTGAGGCCTTTCGCTACTGGCTTGAAGTTCCACAATGGGGAAATGAGAAAGGTAAATTTGAAGGAACTTGGGGTTAGCGAGGTTAACGGGGAGGAAGTTGAAGAGGGTGAAAGAGAGGTTTAGATGTGCCCGAAGGAAGGAGAGGTGGATGGGAAGCCAACCCAGTGGATAGAAGGGAAGACGGGGTATTTGTCTGTGAATGCCATCGCGTTAGAGGCGGGCCAGGTGGGATGTGATTTGAGGGAATGGCATGAGAAGGGATGGATTAGTTACCTTGATACTTTGGATTTAAAGGGGGAAAACAGACTGGGTAGGCCATGGAGGGGCGGAATGTATTGAGCTAATGGTAAGTACCTACCCATGAGATACAATGTGAGGCATTTTCCATCCATTGTAGGGAAGACGAGATGAGATAGGTTCACTCTGAAAATTGCGCATGTGCGATGTTTCATGATATACAATTTATGACTGCTCAACAGGAGGGGATATAATCTAGCTAAATACAAAAAAAAACGCAAAGTCACAATTTACTGGGTACCCAATTCGGTTTCCTCTTCTCCACGAAGCTCCTCACTCCTTCCTTCATATTTGGGCCCTTGTCCATCCTACTGTACCAATTTTGTTCGATCAATCTAGTGCCCTCCTCCGCACCAACACCTTCCCATCCCATCTTAATGCCTTCTCTACTCACAATGACACTGTCTGGACTGTTTGCTGCAATCAGCTCCGCTAGTTTGATGGCTTCCTCAACACTCTTCCCAGTTCCTACAACTCTATTGACCAACCCCCATTCCATCGCTTCTTCAGCCCCAAGTGTTCTTCCCGTTAAAGCCATTTCCATAGCTCTTTGTTTTCCTACCGTCCGAACTAGCCGAGTCAATGCTCCAGCAAGGGCCACAACTCCGATCTTCACCTCCGGCAACGCAAACACAGCATGAGATTCTGCAATCACCATATCCGCATTTATAATCATCTCACAGCCACCTCCAAAACATATCCCGTTCACAGCACATATGATAGGTTTCTTTCCGCCTCTCCGACTTAAGCCTCCAAAACCAGATGTCGGTAACGAACGAGCTTGACTTGAGGCAGAAGTAGATAACGAATTATTGGAATCCCACTCTTTGAGATCTGCGCCTGCACAGAAACTCCTCCCGACACCCGTCAAGATGGCACATCGAAGACCGGGCTCAGCGTCAAACCATCTGAAAACCCGATCGAGCTCGTTATGGGTAAAGGTATCGAGGCAGTTGAGGGATGAAGGCCGGTTGATCGTTATGAGGAGAGTGGAAGCTGTTGGAAAGGATAGCAATGTGTTTTTGAGGGGCGTACCGGTGGACATATTGTGGGATTTGCGATGGCGGGGTATCGTTGAGGGATGTGCAGAGTAGAAAATGGAGATAAGATCAAGAGAGCAAAAGGGAAAATTGTGCAGTGATTATCATACAGATTTTAATTTACATACCTAGTGCTTAGATCTACTGTAGCTGAAAATGCGTTGTCAATAGTGGTGTCTCCATATTTTGTGGAGAAGATGCCGAAACCTCGGCAAACTCGCCATAAGTCCGCAGGGGTTTATATCATAGCCTAAACACTTGAATTATCACACTGTACTATAAACTATTTTCATGGATTGGATGTCAACGACTTATACGGTCTTCTATATTATGAGAAGAATTTTATTTCTTAACCAACAGGAAAGTTTCACGTCAACTGAGCAAGAGCAATAAGAGGTTTAGTATCCTCCTCTAAACCTGGCCCCGATTCATTAGGCATGCTCATCATCATAGTCACATAAGCCAGTCTCAACATAGAATACTGAGCATACATTCTCACAAGAGTCCCAGCTACCGAAGATGATCTTGCTAGTTTGGCCGTTCTTCAACATAGTTTCCAGGTTGGGATCATGATTGTGACCCCGCTTCTGACAAAAAGGATATATCTTTGGCTATCAACTCATACGGGTTCCATCTGAATGGTCCCTGATCTATACCAAACTGTTTGCTGTGACATTGCATCTTCCCATAAAAATACCTAATGACATCGTAATTCGCACTGACTGAAAGGAATGTACTCGGGTCACATTCAAAGGTGTTGCCGTTCGCAGCTTCAATGGTGGATTTTGACAAAAGGTACAGGAGTGGAAACACACTTCCACATGTTGGTAAAGGTGCCATGCTAGGATGTTCCAATTATCAGGGAGAAAGGCCACCTGCTTCAACCCAAGGAAACACATGTGATGAGCAACGATTTTTCTCCGGGAAAGAATGTCATTTCTACTCTAGATTCCTTTGGCGGATACGTATGAGATATGGATTTGCTTTCACCTGTTCAAAATGAATCTTGACTATCATTTCAGCAAGGTGGACAGACCATCTTCTCACACATGTTGGTGGAACTGATCTGTACACATCGACCTCCGCTAAAGTTACGAATCCAGCAGCTCTTCTAATTATATCGATGTGACTGGTAATTGGCCAGCCATATGACCTCAAGGCAGACAGTCTTGCGTTTCTTGAGACTTTGAAATGCAGGTAAACCCTGCCGAGACCCCTATCATTCAATTTTCCGAAGACAGCATTGGCCCACACGCCTTTCTCCTGCCCTACTGCAGCAGCATGTGCTGCTCTGTATTCACTCGAGTTTGATCCCGATACTTGAACGGTCGGTGTATAATGTACAAGTCCTCCAAGAGCTGGACGTTTTGAACATTTCAAGGCAACTAGAGTCCCAGACATGCTGAGCTCTTCCGTTTCCGGATAACAATGAGTGTAACAAGAGCAGCAGAGCCTATCATGTTAGACTGGTGTCAAAAGGCTGAATTCTTTAACGGATATGTAATTGTTTTGAAAATCAAAGCCTGGCATGCAGCTGGGAGCGAAGTTCTGACACAGCCGATCCAGCTAATGGGCCACAAGACAAGCAAGCCACCTGGAGTCGCGTGGCCATGAGATTTTCTGCATTCGGTTATATGAAAGCACGCGGGGAAACTACGTGAACGTCAATTGGTGTTGTCTTCTTATATCCAAACACCTGTTAGTTGCAAACGATGCTATGCCCAGACATTAGTGGATCGAATTCAGTCCAGGAGTTCAAGTGATGCCAATATCTAAGTCACCCATCGAATTATGCATATGGTCATATGATTTGTGGTATCTAAAAAATATTTTTCAAAGGTACTCAGAAAGTTCTGCAAAGAAATTGTTGCGAAAAGGCGAGAAACCTTGTGTGAATCTCGTTGAATTTAGCATCTTGTGACTGACTGTCGAAAAACTAAAGTTGTTGACTCGAATTCATGGAGAGAATCACCAGAATATTTTTCTAGCTTCAATCAGCATTTCCTCAAATTTGTGACGTAATCCCGGGTTCTAGATATACTACTCTTGCTATTAGATTCTTGAATTTATACCTTAAACCGGTGTCTCCCTATCGTCTAGACTGCAACACCTCAAGTAATTCTAAAGATCCGGCTCGTACCCATTCATTTAGCAGTTTTAAGTGTATGACGGAGATTCAAAGTTCGACATGTAGTTGGGTTTCTCTTGGACGAGTCGTGCGTTGTAGTTTGAATCAAGAGTCGAAGCTTTCTTAATTCTGAAATGTAGCACGAGATATCGCAAACCGCGCTGCATCCTTTGAGTCAACAAAACGCGATGATGTACAGAATTCGGATGATGTCTACCTCCTCTGTGTTCCGATGCTTTCTATCGATAGTCCCAGCGATAGGTTTGACTTTGGACAACCATTCCTTCAACCCGTGATATGCAACCATTCAATTCGGTCCTGCTATACCTGTTGTGATTTCCACGTCGGCTTAGTCTGTCAAATTTTTGATTTCTGCTTGTATCACGGCGATGAGTCTAGTGCCAAATATTTTCTTTGCTACGAGAGAATACTCGCGTCTGTTATGCTGTTGTTCATATTGAGATATTTGCGCGCGCTCGGCTATTTTCTGGTTGAGAAAGGGGTGCGGATCGAAGGATTTGTGAGGATGAGCTTTGAATGTCTATTGTAGTGAGCGGATGGTTAAAGTTGATGGACTGTGTGGAGAGGAAAGAAGTATCAAGATGGTCGGAAAGCTATGGTCCCTCTACTCGTAGATCTTCCTGTTGTGCGTTACAGTGATACATTCTACATTCTATATCACCACAGGACCAAGAACTTCCATTGCATCATTTCAGCCTAGGTGATCAGGGCACAAGCAGTCGGTTCTGCATCGAATTCATGGACGATTGGTAAATTCAGAGATGTTCCTTCATTTTTTATAAGTTCAATTTGAACTTCATTCTCCACTCATGAATGCCATCAAGCGCCATAATATCCGACGAAGATTTGTCGCTGTTGCATAGGATCTTCTTAAACAATAAATTGGGCTTATACAAAGAGAAGGTTCTACTTGACTTTTCTGTTCGAAGGGCTGTGTTAGAGAATCGAGATTGAAAATTACCGAGTCTCTCCATATGTATAACAAGTTCGATAATCTGGATTTTAGAGGGCCACATACTCTTCATTTGAGGCTGACGTATAAGAGGGTGAGAATGATTGTTCATTGCTTTTGAAGATATGTATATACTTACTTTCCCAGATGATGAGAATGGAGGGAGGAAAGAGGAAGAAAGTTGATGAGTTAATGGGTGGTAAGAAAGTACTTGGAAATAAGGTTCATCATGCAAAGAAAGGAAGGGAAAAGTCTACTAATGTGTACAAACATCTGCTGAATCAGATTCGCGAGCATAAGAAGTTAAGAGAGAACAATATACGCGAAAGTGGATGCTTAGGTTGGAGTTACATATGGGAACTAAGCGAAGTTGTCTCGACAAGAGATGAGGAGAACTTAGATCTTGTTAAGACATACAACTAAAGCCTACCGAGCAAGAAAACAAGCGTAGATTTGCGAAACAGGTCCGTTATTCAGATTACTATTTCGAGGGACGTGCACGAAAATAATCGAGGAGAGCTTGTACTGATGAAACTAAAAAGCATCAAGTCTTTGGCCAATATTGTGATTAGCGTTTCCTCCAAACAAAACGCTTGCTATTGAGTGATAAACTACTACTATGAGATGGAGGCACAATACAAAACAACAATCTAGACATCGACTATTACCAACATATTCATCCCCCAATTTATCCCTATCTCGCTTCCTCCATCCTTTTCCACTCGCAATGGCATAGAAATTCCTCCATGATACCTAGTAGTATGAAAGATAGAGAAGAATCATAAGCGAACCCATAACGGCATCGAGTAGAATTTAAAGAAGTTTCTGGAAGAGCTACACACCAAGCAAGAATTGAAAACTACACAACAAACACACCGAGAAAATTCAAACTCATCCCATCATAAAAAAAACACATGACTCCAAACCCAAGCAGACCTGCCCCTCTCGTTTGTATCTACACGCCAAGGCCTACAACCTATATCTCGGTCCCGATCATCTATACCATCCCCAGACAGAATCCAATATCACATGTCACATCTCTAATCTCCCACAAGTCCCATCCCGCATCCCAAACCAGCCAGCCGAACAACCCCTGTCTAATTCCCCTCTTCTCGTCCACACCACTTTACAATCTTCACTATCTACATCAACATCGATTCACCCCCTCCTCGGGTACGCCGTACCGCAAGCCGCGCTCGCATGATAATCTCCTTCTGTATCGAACTGAATTGAATTGAATTGAATTGAATTGAGCAGCACATCAATATCCCCTTACCAAACTTCTCACGCACCACCTACGTAAATGAAGATGAGATCTTCAACGGATACGAAAAATCAATACCGAGTGCTGTGCTGCGCTCGGAGTGCAGGAAGGTGGCATCCGTGATATTTGGAAGGAAAGAGATGCCCCGCACACTTCTCTTTATTGATTTCTGATTACTCTATTCATCTCATGTAGACCTTTTCGAATTTCCATACCTTGCAAGGAGTATCCGCTATCCGCTATCCAGCCATCTTGCTTTGCTATCCTCCCAAGATTTTAATTGACGAACCGAGCTCCCGAGATGGTGTGCTGCAGGGAAAGATTCGATGGGTACCATTGCTAAATTATGCAAGAACGTTAGGATCTAGATTTTTCGTTTCTTTGCTCTGTAGATATATGTGGCAATACCATAAATGCAAACGTTGGATGTCGGACCAGTCATCCCTCATATTACCAGCCACGAGTATTAAATGTCATACAAGTTTGGATGCCGATGTCACCCTTCAATCCAAGTCCATGAAGAAAACAGGTACCCGACCGGATAAAAACCCGTTGATATGTATCACACTATTCAGTATGATGGATAGAGTAGGCATATATGAAAAACCACCGAACATTCGAGTGTGCATGTGCATGTGTCTTTGAAGAAAGATTACCATTTTCAATTGATCAAGTATTAACCTACGCTTTGAATGAGATTAACTAATTTTGTCAGAGATGAAAAGATAAAGGTATAAGATTAAAACTAAAGACTAGAAACTAAATTCAAAGCTATAGAAATGATTTCATGAGATATACATCCGTAAAAACCATCTCTAACGACCCTCAATGCCTTTACTATCCTATTCCTCCCGCCAAATACCCACTCAAGTGCCGTCATGATTCGTAAATTTTTCGTTTTTCCTTCCATGGATACTATGTACTTATAATTGCCCTCAAATCTACTCATCCAATTTCTCTTCAAAATTACTTTTCCTCCTCGTTTCAGGCACCGGTACATTCTGTACAGAACTGCTTCCAACACTGTCTGGACCAAAATAATGCTGCCTCCCTTGTCCCACCCCCTGCGGTGGCGTCAAAGGACTGACCAATCCGGGTTTCTCAACCACTTGTTCAATTCCATGCTCCTCATCATGCGGTTTTTCAATCTGTATCTCGGGCGTCGGTAAATTCCCATAATCTCCATCTACACTCACACTCGCGTCACTGATTTGTCTTAGGTGAGTTCTTTCGCTTTCAGTCACACTACTCAAGTCACTGTGAATCCTCTCTTTTGTAGTGCCTCCTGCCTGCCCATGGAGTGTCACACTATCTGCGCGAGCAGGAGAAATGGGAGAGGATCTTGGACCCGAGCCTCGAGAGACGAAACTAGCATGCGAGTGATTGGAACCTGCGGATGGAGAATGGGTGATGGGAGTTTGGTTACGAGAAATGGTGTTCCAAACATTAGACTTAGGGGAAAGAGGCACGAAGCCTGTGTTGTGGAGCTCGGAGGGTTGAGATGTATCTAAAAGGCAAAGCTCGTTAATTTTTATTCTTGAAGTCAAAGGATGAGCGGTCACATACCCATCATTTCATGAAATTGTGTATCACCTGGCATTTCGGCGGCAAATACGCGAGTGTGATCAGTGTCAGCTTCCGAAGATACCGCATTGACTTCCGTTTCATCAGTTGTGACAGTAGGAGCTTTTACATCTCTAGGAGTAGAATAGAGCCATCGGAGAGTACGTCGGCGGTTTTCATACAGGGTCCCAGCTTCACTTTGGCGATCCACTCGCGAGAGGCCAAAAATCTTGCGACGACGATAGATGATAAAGCCTAAAATGAGAAGGGTGATGAAGAAGAGACCCAGAACGACGCCTAAAACAGGTCCGAGGTATGAAGGGGTTCCTGATTTCTTAGCGACGGGTGTAGGAAGAAGTGTTCGGTTGTTTGGAGGAATTGACGAAGCTGGCGTATACGGATACCAATTTGTGATCTTGGTTGTGTTGTAGGCAGTTTCTAAGAGTGCTGCCATACTTGAATTCGTGAAGCCTCCAGATGGTTTAGTCTGTGAAGCGCTACCAGTCCCAGAACCTCCGATCGCAGATACAACTTGACTGGGTACAGTGTAGTTACTCCAAACCAAAGGGTCATAAGAGTCCAGCCATTTCGTGTTACTGAGATTGAATATTTGGATTATACTACCTTCAAGGCAATGTGGACTTTCAGTAGTAAGAGCGGGGTGTCCACCTAAAACGATCATTTGATCAGGATATGCTTTGACACACTTGTGTCCAGCCCGACCGTGAGTATCGCTTCCAGTGTAAACTTTCGTCCAGATGAATGAAGGGATCGAAAGAACATAAACATCATCTGAGAAAGCTTGCGTGGGGTGAATACCATCAAAACCTCCATACCAATATATATTATGGCTTGAACCATCTTCTGCTGATGCAACTACAGTACATCCTTGGGTCAATGCCCCTGGAAAGCTTCCTGATGTTTCTTGTTCGTACCAAACCTTTTCGGCGATGTCGTAGATGGAAACACTCGTCATGAAGCCGGGACTGATTTTGCTCTATTAATAATCAATTAATATGCTATAGTATGCCAGAGCGACAACTCACGCTTTGTTCATTGATAGGTGCATCGTTGGTCTCAAAAATGCTAGAATAATATGGATCGACAACTCCGCCAACTGCGACCAATATTCCCTGGTCCGAAACAGGAATCCAGGCAATTTCGGGATTAGCACGGCCGGGAACAGTCGATGGTAAGGAGTCATTAGACCACTTAGGTTTGCCTTGACTCGCCATATCAATACTGGTCAAAGTTTGAGATGTGACATTGGCTAAAAAAGACGCATTTCTTGGGCCTGGATGCTCAAAAATAGGTCCAAAGTTTGCGGCTCTGTATCCCGAAAAGTAAAATCCTAGATTCTCGGACGGAATGCTAACGGCTCCTCCGTATGTTACATATCTTGTCAAGCTTGTTGGTAGGTCGATTGGATAAAAGGTTGGCTTGAATATTTTGAAAGGCGTACCATCTGAGTAGACTTCGAATAATGTAGCAGAGTCGGCGTCTGGCGTTGGAAAGCCATCCGTCAAAGACAAAAGCCCGCCATAAGTGTACCATTCGTCGTCGTTTGCAAACATTGCCCCATCAACATAGTTTGATCCCAGAGTACCGGCGAGTCCCCCATTTGCACCCTTGGTTATTGTTGTAAAGATAGAAGAAATATTGTCTGATACATGAAAAGAAGTGCTAAAGTTGAGGAGGTATACAATTCCAAGTGGATTTCCTTAAAGAAAGTAAGTACTGTCTGAATATTCGAGCATTTGAACTTACCATCGACGTTGAGAGGACCGTATGTTCCATTACTCAGACCAGGCAACCAGGCTAATTCTCCTCCGTCAATATAGAAGGTGTCTCGTACCACCGCAGCTATTATCGTCAATTGCTGTTGCAGTGAAAAACTTAAAGCGTACGAACGTCCAAACGTCATGTTCGCAGAAACGTACCTCGGGGCGATGTCCAGTAACACATTGTCGTATTTACCTGATCGTCAACCCATGTCGCTTCTTGTCCCAAACATAACGGGACGAGGGCGGCAACCCAGTAGACAATACTCGACCGAATCATTATGATTAACAATTATGAAGGTTGGAAACCCTTCTGTGCGTGGTGCGCTTTAGATTGAAGATTGAAGAGGGCCGGCGCATCGCAAAATAACTTGTATCGTGGATGTATGTACCTGCACTAAACTTTTCTCTTCCCTTCACCAATAACGATCGATAAAGATTGTTGCCACTTCCGCCACCAACACCAGCGAAGCCTTGACTTTAATGCCTGATGTTCATCGAGACTGAGCAAGAATTTGGCATCCAAAGATGACAATTCTTTCTGACTGTATCAATCAATGCACACGCACGGAAAGGAAAAAATGCGACCCTACCATCGGTTCAATGACCTCTCATGAATGTGCCCGCTCTGAGTGGATTAATGGAGATCGACTGAGGATTGGTGGGGGGAATGCTTGAACTTGCATGCTGCAACAGCAGGGTAACTGAACGGACAATTTGACAAGGTATCAAATATTGATACGGATTGGGACTTACTAATTAGCCTTCAAAAATTCCCTGTAACCCATCAGCCTTGTGTGGGTGGGTGGAAAATAATTCAGCTGATGCCAACGCAAACTCATCCGATCTCCATTGTATCCAACGAAAAAGTAGTTTCAAGGAGAGATATGAATATGAGTTGCACGTCTTTACTTCCAACACGAACGGGCGTTGAAAGTGGCAGATGTCTATCAGAAACCAGCAGATTGATGGCTTACTGAGTCAGTTCCATGAGAAACTACATTTTTGGTGTCTCACGGGTTGTTGCTGGATCATAGAGTAAAAAAAGCCGCGAGTACGAAATCGGCATTCTGCACATGTGTAGCGACGCGATGTACTCTGTAGGAAGCATGATGGCGACAATCACACGGTACGGCAGAAGAATCCTTCTCAGGTTATGACTGGGAAAGTAGGAAGGCAGTAGACGGGTCAATGTTGGTGTTGGTCGTTACTTACGGGGTTGAGGGGATCTTTCTATGGTATCCTCTTTTTGCCTGATGGATGTGGGCTACATAACCTAGCTGGATAAAGGATTTATTAGTTTGATAAGATAATGCGTTAATCCTAATCGGATAATTGGCTCGTGGGATGTCAATCCACTCTGCATTCGGGACATAACAACAATCAACACTAGGAATTATCCAAAAGCCTAGAGCCTAGACTTTAGACGGCACGTCGAGGGTACTTCATCTACTCAATTGACACCCGGTAAATCTCCAGTTCGATTTTGATCCGATAATCATCTCCTTCTAAAGTCAATGTCCATCTCTATATTTCACTCACTAGACCAAAAGCCCTGTTAATGACGCTAGCCCGGAGTTTTAACGGCTTCAATACGCGTTGTGATAGCCGAGCTAGCATTTATATCAGAGGGTACGTACATTGATTGAGCGAGATATATGTCTAGAATGTGTTTATTGAATCTTACTAAGTTCTAGATTTATCTTTTGACATGCATGCACAAGCCCTCTATTTGCCAATTGGCTATTCCCATGTAAGCCTCTACAACTTCTTCCTATATAGTTCTCCACCACATGCTCTTAGCTTAGCAGCCGCCTGCTCTGGGGTAATATCTCTTTGGGGTTCGGCCATTAATTCATATCCGACCAAGAACTTTCTCACGGTTGCACTTCTCAGAAGGGGAGGATAGAAATGCATATGCAAGTAAGAAGCATTGATCTCCTCCTCGGTACCTTCCAAGGGAGCTTGGTGAATGCCGGAGCCTATGTCGGTTAGCCAAAACTTCCCGCCCTACAAAAGAAGAAATAGTGAGAGGGGTATATGCATATACTCAAAAAAAAAAAATGAATGCACAATGAGACTTGAGGGTACTCACTGTAAGGAAAGCTAGTCTCGAACAAATTATCATATCTTCTTGTGACTTCCGCAACAGCCTCCGCAAATCCCAATTTCTCGGCATCGTTCAAATCAACCAGACCTCTTTTATGTGTCTTGCTAATGACCATAACCTCAAATGGCCAGGTTGCCCACCATGGACAAACTACCAAGAAGCTCTCATTCTGAAATACGATTCGTTCTTCCTTTTCCATCTCAAGCTTGACATAATCTTCCAATAAATGTCGACCAGAATTTTCCTGACGATATTTGAGGAGATTAACAAGTTCGGAAGCGGGCTCTTCAGGTAATCCGGTTGTAGTCCATATTTGGCCATGGGGATGGGGATTCGAACAACCCATTGCGGCACCTTTATTCTCGAAGATTTGCATCCATTTGTACTGTTGATTTGGGGCTCCAATATTATGACCTGAGGGTGCAAGGGTGGTAGGTTGAGCGACACTTGCCAGGGGCGAGGAAGGAGACAAATGTGCGGCGTAGATCTCTGTCCATGTTTGTATGACGGGAAGAATCTGAGCAGGGGTGAGGTCTGCGAGTGTGAGGTTGTGCGAGGGAGAAAATGTTAGAACATAACATTTTCCTGTAACAGGCTCCGCGCGTAGAAGAGTGTTCGAGAGATCTGAATGTTTACATGATTTTGTTAGATTTCGCCTTGATATATGGAAAGAAGGGCAAGTATCTAGGCCAGGAGAGGAGAGCTGGAAGATAGGAGGGCAAGCGTTAACGGACCTTTTGCTTCCCCATCCTGCGCATACTCAGCTTGAACCTCCTTAACCGCGCTGTAATCATTCACAAAAACGAAAGTGTCTTTATACTGTGAGTTTGAATCTCCCTGCGCGCGTTTATTTCCTGGACATAGGTAACACTATAGTGCACATTAGTCTTCGCTATCTGACTCGGGAATATCTCCGGCATACCGCAGCATCATATTCCGGAAGTGTAATCTTCGAAGCCGCTTCTTGCTGTCCTCTTTTATATATGTTAGCATTTATCCGGGGCGTATTTACATGTTTCCAGAAGGATTCCCAAACTTACTGCCATGGTCTCTTAGTACGATGAGGGGAGACAAGAAGCCAGGTACCTCGCAATGGGTTAAATCTCCTGTGTGAGATGTCGTCCAGGATCTTTTCTGGCATATTTCCTTCTGGATTTCAGGGTGACGCCAAAATATGCACAGATTTGAAGTTGCAAAAAGAAGTTGTCGATTGTCTTTCCAATGAGAAAATTCCAAAGAAATACAGAAATAAATAAATAAATAAATAAATAAATACCTACTAGGTAGTAATCTTACCTATGTAGTGCCTTTCGAATTTTTTCTTTCTTCCTATTTCGACCTTCCACTTTTGATTGCTCGTGATATTACTCCGCAAAATCGAATGAAATGGCGGGGCTTGACTTTGTTCGGTTGTTTATCCGCAAAGTGGGGTAATGAGGATTTCCGAGCCACCGCAACAAGATTCACTCACTCAGGAGTCAGTACATCATGCATGATTCGTTGAGGCTCTAGATGAATCTGGGAGGAAGTGGTGTGGTAACATTATTATATAGGTAGCAATGAATGAATGTTGTGTTTGAATTAGTAAGCACTTAGCACTGGTGGGAGTGAATGAAAAAATGTATAAACATGTGTGTGTGGCATGTTGATGTGAAAGTCTCCAAGTGTGGTCAGAGGGAGTCCTTGGAGTGTGGTGAAAGTGTGGTAAAGACAATACGAGCACACATGGATAAAATAATGAGCGAATAATGAGGTTTCAATAGAATCAACGACGAGTTTAACGATTTTTCCTGAGAGGGTGGAGGGTGGAGGGTGCTTGAGGTTAAGCGAATGTTCCACATTTTTCATCCTTCATCCTCCAATGATAGCGATAGAAAAATGCACGTTTGACCAATCATTGCTGCAACGTATGATCCACCCAGCCACCCCACCATTTGACCCCACTAAACTGTACCTCGCACCAACCACGTCTTATTTTCTTTCCGTTTCTCGACCTCCCACTCGACCTCCATACACTACGACCTACTCTCGCTACTCTCGACCTCCTTCATCCATTAGCCATTTGCTATCTCTACCCAGACATCTCTACATATGTAAACATCGTAAAAATGGAGGCAACGAAAGGCTAGAATCGATCACCTGCAGATTCCGTCGCATGCAATCGAGTCACCATGATGACGATTGCGAGAGTGAAGAGTGGAAGAGTAGAGGGAAGAGTGGAAGAGTGAACAAGTAAAAAGTGCTGCAGTGAGATTTTACCCGATAGCCTCAAGACCCTCTTCCCATTCATTCATTCATTCATTCATCCAATACCCAATACCCAAAAACCCAATACCCAACCAACACTCACCACCCTCTCCTACCAAGTAAGCAGAATTCCACTGAAAGTCCAACATGTTCTCCACTGCCACTCAGCCTCTCATCACACTTTGTCACCTGTCAATCTCTTATTCAACCGCTTTGCAGATTCCTTGGATAACAGTTGGTAGGCCACAAAAAATCTTCATGGTTCATTTGATTCAGCCAAACTACCCAGCTACACGGAATAGCCCCCAAAATAGACATGGCTGCAATAATATGGCAAGGTTAGAAGTCCGGGATCTTTACCTCCCAACGGTAAACAAACATTTTAATTAACATGCCATTCTGGAAAAAAAGATTGTTCGGTCATGCAAAGAAGGTGGCAATCCGTTGTACGGTGTTCTTCTTGCTCCGATATCATGTAGTGATATGCGAAAGCCATCCAAGGAATTGCGTTGGGTTTATAGATCCGCTTGCCAAGATGCATATCATTTTCTGTTGGACGACAGCATGCAAGGATCGTATATCGCATGCTAAGATGTTTACATCTTAGTCAAGGATAGGTACAACATGCACAGTAAAATGTGTTGTCCCATTGAGGCTCGTGGTTTTGGATATTTCTTTTCCCGCGTTGCTCTCCCAGAAAATTGCCCTGCTCTAGTGTCAGTAAGACGAAAGACAGATGTTCCATTTCTCTCTCAAATCACCACATAGCCCTTGTGCGAATCCATGTACTACCCTTCGTTTTTATTATCTCCTCACTTGGCCCTGTATCTTTGCCATATCACGAATGTGATATTCAAAGTGGATTTGTCAAGGTAACGTGGTGTATTCGTAGGTTCGTAATGTCTAGGGTCCCCTAGCTCTTTTCCATTTTGAGATCTTTCTCTCGAAACAATTTTGTCTGGACTTTTCGCTCGTTTTACTTGTCTCTTGTTGTTCAACTAGTCCTCGTGGGCTTTCTGCACCGCTTCGGAATTCTTTTAAGGTTACCTTGGCAATCTGATGGCTGTGGAGAGTTGTTAATTGACTTCTTGATTGGTCGCAAATCGCCTCAATTGGACTTTTCCGAACCTTCAGCCTTAGAGCTGACGCACCTTGGTCGTATATCATAGTCAGGCACACCAAATAATATACACCTACCTGCAGTCAATCGTTCCTGAATCAAGTAACCGTCGTCTCTTATTCTCCGCTCGTCGAAAAAGATCTCAGCATCATTGCTGTTATCAACACTATCGTTATTCTGTATCGACGGGACAGTATTTCAAAATGGTCTCCAATTGTCATATCGGGGTACTGATAGCGGGGTTGATTGGGGTTGTACAAGGGCAGTATCTAAATACTACCGTGGCGATTGTAACTCCAATAACACCAGAGGGACAAGGACATTATTCAACATGCGAACCAAAGACTGTGACTATTACGTCTTCCGTAGGTGGATATGGATCATGTCCCACACAAACTATTACATCAACCCAGCTATCTGTATCGACAACTACATGTTGGGAGACTACTACAATTGAGTGAGTTCCAGCCAGCAGAAGCAAAGTGAAGATATGCTAAACACGGTCCAGCAAACCAACCACAATTATCTCAATATCTACATCTACAGCATATCAGAATCAAACCGTGAGCAATCTTCTATTTGGACATAGGGATAATTACTGACTGGGAGGTAGACTACAACAACAATCACTTCAGAAAATGGAGGTGGTTATGGGCCTGGGACTACAGTGAGTTTGGTGCATGGTGGAGTACATAAAAGGACAGCCAATTGACCAGTAAAAGGTTACAGAGACCATTACTGTTACCGCGAGCTCTATCCCAAGTGGTGGATATCCATATGGAGGGAGTACTGTGAGTGGATCTGATTCGAGAAGTCAAGAAAACCACTTATTGACAAATTTTAGATCACGGAGACAGTCACTCAAAATCAGAAAGTAAGTTCTTGACTGACTATGATTCAACGATTAGCTCCGATACTTACATAGCCAGATAACTAAAACTGTCGGTGGTTACCCAACTGCGAACCAAACTGTATGACCTTCTATCATCATCGCCATGAGAATACGGGCTGACATACAATAGATTACGGAGAAGGTTACGGAGAAAACTACTGAGACAGAATCTTTTACGACAACGTGAGTATTTCAAATTGGTTTATTAACCAACCGACTTCAATGTCTGGATCGCTCTCAATATTTGAAACACGTTGAATGTTCCGGAGGTTTTATTTGTTTGATTGTAGTTCAATTGAGTGTTCTGATTCAATATTTGAATCAAGTCGAATTTGAATACCGGAAAGGCGTTCATTGTCCTAAACATCTTGATCGCTGGACTGCATTCCGGACTATTGGATGTCATGCCGAAGAATTACAATCATGAGATATCTATAATTCGTTGCATAAAGGCCCAATATCAGAAAATTCGCTAATATATGCTCCAGTGTTCCTAGTGTCATTTCAGCGATTACGACCCTGACGGATGTGCTTACAGTGGTATGTTTTCTAGGCTTTATTTCGAGGTTTATGAGCTAAAATTGAAAATGAATAGACCAACGTATCTGCAGCTAGCTTCACCGAGATTGATCTTGTCACAACAGTAATTACCTCTGTGATCTTCTCATTCACCCGTACTAATTCTCATGATAGACTAAAAACTACAATTTCACTGCTACTCAAGTGGATCGCACAACTCAAACTAACACCATCACCGATGAGGAGACCACAACAAGTTTCATTTGGCAGACTACCATATTGACAGATGTGATGACTACCTCAATCCCATATACGACCACTTTGATTAATAGTTATGGATATCCGATTACAATAACTAAGTATAGTACCCTGACCACTACTGAACGATATACTTCTAGTTTTACTACCACGTCCACTCAGGATCATACAACTACAAAGCTAAATACGGTGACAACAACATGCACAGAGTTCGTTCCTATTTTCATAATCAAAACGATAAGTGGGTCTCTCACGACAATCACATCGTATTCCGCAACGACTTTCACCTCACTCATAATTACCAGCAAAACGGACTATGAGACTGCCACGATTACATCGAAAATAACTGATTACATACCAACAACAATATATCAGCCTTCGACGTATACTACCACTCAAGATTTGACTATTATCTCATCATATCCTGTGACTGTTATTAACAATTACACCCTATGGGAAACTACCACGAGAGTCGAGGTATCAACTTATCAAACCACCAGCACGGTGACTTCAACGACTTCAATACCTTTACCCACAACGATTGATGTCTATATCACAACTACCGTAGATCATCTCTTCACATCTGTCTCCACGTATACTTTGAATACAAGCTATCCGGTAACTGTTATCTCTGACCACTCTACTACTTACACCCAATATACCACCGAGTACTACACTAGTCGGGAAACAACTACATTTTCTACGACGGAAACGGATACCAAAACGGATTATGTGACTACCACCTCATATGTACCTACTACGACTGTCTCTACATCGTTTATAACCACCAGTATACCATATACTGTCATATCTTCAACAACTTTGTACATCTACAGCACTCAAATTTCCCTGATTACCCTTACGACTTCCGTACCTATCACAATGACAGATATTTCGACTTCAATATCAACTGATTATGTGACGACAACCTCATATATACCTACTACAACCATCTCTACCTTATTAATGACCACAAGTATACCGTATACCGTCGTTTCCTCAACAACTCTTTATATTTACAGCACTGAGACCTCTTTGTTGACTCTCACAACCTCTGTACCTACCACTGTCACGGATATTTCGACTTCAATCTCAACTTCCGTATCAATTTCTGATATTTACGTCTATACGACTATAATTGAGACCTACAGCACGACGGACACTTCCTATATAACCACTTCTTATCCATATACTGTTAGTGAGACAGTTATAAACGATATAACCCACAGCTTCACAAATTATATTACTACGACAATAATAGATTTATCGACTTACGTCAGTCTTTCTACTCTCACCACGAGTGTCATCATACCAACCACTACTACACAAGTTTCGTTGGTCCCAACAACCATTACGAATTCATATTATTCCACGGCTACAATTACGAAGACGACTTCATATCCATTTACTGTGATATCCTCAACGACCGAATTTAGCTATAGCACTTATACAACGGTTTCAACGTATAGCATGACGAGTACAAAAACTACTTCGATTCCATACACCACAACGAATGAAATTTTGGTACCGACTACTACGACCAAAATTTCCCTTGTTCCAACTACAATCATCTCGTCATATTTATCCACATCCGCTTTGACAGTTTCCACATCTTATCCTTATACCATATATCAAACTATCATTAGTTCAACGACTTACTATTCTACCTCTTATATAAGTACGACTTACACAACAACCCAGGAATTGACTTCTGTATCAACAATCACTACTTCAGTCTGTCTTCCTTTTCATTAAAATTTGTATCAAGTACTGATTTTCCATTAGGTGCCCACGACAACAACCGAGACTAGTGTGATAACTAGTACAACTCCGGTACGTGCCCCTATTACGCGAATCTTCCAGCTCTAGCTAATAAAGAACCAGGTCCCTACTACGACAACGGAAACTAGTGATGTCTACTCAACGTATAGTACCACCTTGACAGAATTGACCACGATCAGCGCTACTTTGACAGAAATCCATCTTTCAACGATAACCGTTTCCACTTCATATCCATTCACGGTATATACCACAGTTGTTAGCGATCATACGACCACCTCAACTCAATATGTCCCAACAACATATACGCAGGTTATATCCACGACGGAGTATGTCCCGAAAACTTATATATCATTGATTACGAGATCTGAAAGTAAGTAGCCCGTCTTAGATTGTCTAGGCTGTTGACTTACCGAAAAATAGCAACCACAGCCACAGCAACTATAACGGATAGTGAGAGTGAGTGTCTTTCAAAGTTTGAGAGTTGGATATTAGAACTAATTGGACTAAAGCAACAACGGCTAGCTACACAGCCACTGATTTCCAGAGTAAGTCGACATATCATATGCTTCTCACGTGTACACTGCTGATACAATTTAGCTACTACCACGACCGCAGTATCTAGTAAGTTCAAAGCAATATGAGGCCTTCTGATTTATACTAAATTTGCAGTCGCAACGCTCACCTCAATCGATGTCATTACGCTTCCCCCCGTTACTCTTACTACTTCAATCTCTGGGACCCCAATCACGGTCATAGAGCCCGCATCAACAATATCCGTTACCAAGACGATCACCTCTGAATTTTATATCACATCCTTGATTACCCTTCCTGCTAGTACTGTTACATCGGATACTTATATTACTACTTCAGGTAAAACCCGTACGATTGGTTCTCTAAATTCTGTGCTGATAATGTCTAGTTCCCGGTCCAATAATTACGACGTCGATATCAGGATCTTTGACAACGATCACCTTACCTGGTTCTACATCTGTTTTGACAGTTTCAGGCCCCACCATAACATCCAATGTCTACATTACTACCCCACGTAAGTGAATGAGAACTGCTATATAGAGTTAAGCTAATTTGGTGAAGTTCCTGCTCAAACAATTACTACGTCAATATCAGGATCTTTGACTACTATCACATTGCCTGGTAATACCTCCGTTTTAACAGTTTCAGGCCCAACGATAACGTCCAACATCTATGTCACCACCTCACGTGAGTGAATAAACACTGCTAGATAGATTCCACACTGACTTGGCAAAGTTCCTGCTCAAACCATCACGACTTCTTTATCTGGATCTTTAACTACCATCACCTTACCTGGTAACACATCAGTCTTAACAGTCCCCGGCCCAACAGTCTCATTATCCGGATCTTTGACGACTATTACTCTCCCTGCAGTCACATTGATTCAGACAATCTCTGGTCCTACTGTTACAACATCAATATCAGGATCTTTGACAATTATAACTCAGCCAGGTAGTACATCAATTATAACCCTCCCGGGATCAATTATAACCTTGCCTGGATCAACAATTCCTGGTCAGGCTTTAACTTTACCAGCCTCAACAGTTACTCTGCCAGGATCGATTACCACACTCCCGGGACAGACTACTACCATTCAAGGATCGACCTTTACAGCCCCAGGACAAACAATCACCCTACCAGGATCAGTAAATATTCTTCCCGCATCGGTAACTACTCTCCCTGGATCTGTAACTCTTCTTCCTGGGTCAACTATAACCTTGCCCGGATCAACAGTCACCTTGTCGGGATCGGTTACCACACTTCCTGGGCAGACAACTGTCATTCAAGGATCGACTTTTACAGCCCCAGGACAAACAACCACCTTACCAGGATCAGCAACTACTCTTCCTGGTTTGGTAACAACCCTTCCCGGTTCAGCCTCAGTCTCGACTGTGACTCAGTCCATTGCAGGCCCAACAGTGACCCTCACTCAGGCAGGATCAACCGTGATCTCAACTCTCCCAGGTTCCGTCAGCATCTATCTAACGACCTTAAGTCTTGGCGCAACCTTGACAGGATCAACAGCATTCATAACTGGGCCTGGATCCACCGTAACCGTAACTGAATTGATTACCTGTCCATCGCCTACAAATTCTGGTTCAGTAAACCCTCAAGACTCCAGCTCATCAGCAGTCTTTGGATGCTCACCAGGATACGTTTGCGACCCACCAAAACCAGATCATTGTGCTTTATGGGCCGATCCACCTGCTGCAGACTATCTATGTGAAGCCAAATATTGTATTCCATCTCCTAATACAACTGAAGTATACTGGGGACAAAATCAAACTGGATACTACCCACCATCAGCCGGATACTTCAATCTTAATCCCAATGCGTTTGGTCTCAGCTTTGGCATTTTTATTGAGAAAGTCGTTACCGAAGTCATTATTGGTAATGAAGGAACTGAACTTGTCAAGACTTATACTACTGGTGACTGGACATCCCAAACAGATATCTCTCACTACCCAGCCGGAACCCAGACTGGACTTTCCACCTCCGCACTCGCCACACCCTCCGCTCCAGCCCGTCGCGGACTTCTTCCCCAAATCTTTGCCGGAAAGCGCAAATCAGACACCACACATCTCAATCTCCTCAGCAAACGGGACAATACTGTTGCTCCCGCAGTTTGCTTCTCCGTGTGTAACAATTGCTACGTTGAAGCACTCAAAGTGGGCAAAACTCCCGCTCTCTGCGAATCCAGCTCCGCATTCCAATCTTATTATGAGGCTTGTACAGGATGTATCAGAGCGAATAGCAACACTGTGAAAGTAACCTTTCAAACATATGTAGAACCACGATTCGCACAATTCTTGGAATTCTGCAGTGCGCAGGAACCACAAAGTGAGGTTTCGGGTAGTACGGAAACCGAAATCAAGACAGTAACAGCAACTGTTTTACCAGTTGAAGTGAGCAGTAGCACAGTTAAACCAGCTGCTACTACCAGTGGTTCGAGTGCTGCATCGAGCTCTAGTGCTAGCGCGAGCCCAACTGCAAGCGCTACCCCGAGTTTTAGTATTACGAGCCAGATTGCACCGGTTGATACATCCTCTACTTCCTCAACATCGATTTCCACCGGCGGCAATCCATCTGAATCTTCTTCAGCGGTCGTCAGTGCCCCGACAGCTTCTGGAAGCGGAAGCGGAAGTGGGACAAGAACCGGAACCGGAACTAGAACTGGAACCGGAGCTGGAAGCCCATCACCATCCACAACAGCCTCGACCGTCCCCAGTATAAGTACCATAGGCTCCGGCTCCGGCTCAGGCTCAGGCTCAGGCTCCAGCACCCGTTCAAATTCGGGATCTGGCACGGGATCTGGCTCGATATCTAGCTCCGAATCATCCTGTCAATCCCAAACCTCAACTCCAACTCCTACAACGAATCCGCAAACGAGTTTCTCATCCACTTCCTCCGGATCTGCTAGCGCTTCAGGGACTGGACCTGCTGAAGGTTTCGGAAGCAAATTGAAGCCTTCAGTGTTCTTCTCATTGATGGCGATGTTGCTTGTGGGACTCATGGGCTAGCAGTAATATGATTTTACTTCTTATTCTTTTCATTATTCGATATTCAGCTCCGATATCTTATATATGCTCTTATTCTTACGACTGTACGACACAAATGATGAGATGAACGACAGTCATATTTACGTATCATGATCAATTTTATACCTTTATTCTTTTGATCTTCTCATTTTCATGTCTCAGCAAGACATGCTCAACAAAAAAACATGATACCCACGATCCTTATATTTAATCATAATCTTGACGAGGGAAAATGATAAATTACGATCTTTACGAAAATACGCTTGCATGGTGTGGAAATGCCAGATCACGGTCTTTTGATTCGGTATGAATGAATGAATGCATGTATGTATGCACGCATGGATGGAATGGGAGAGATGAACGGAGGAAGATACCCAATCCAATACACTCATTTTATGGCGTTATATTTGATTTTTTTTATTTTTTTTGAAGGGAGGGAAACAGAACTTGGCGAGTAGAGTAGTGAGAGAAATGGATGAACATCTTATCCATCCATCTATCTACTTGTCAAGGGAAGGATAATTTTTGAATATTGATGGGCACTCTCAGGTTGGGATAACACATGGAGGAGGGATTCAAAAAGGAAGGAAAGAGAGAAAGAAAGGATGATGGAATGGAAAGAGGACGATGGAAAGAATCGTTGTGGAAAAGAGGCGACTTTTTCATTCCCATGTATATATATTTGATATTTTAATATCTTTGCTTTGCGTTTTTGGAGTCCAGAGTGGACTTGTGAGGGGATGGATGGTTAAGCGAAGCAAGTAATTAGAATAATGCAGAAGGACATTCAGAGGTTTTCTTGTTTCCTTAGAGACTCAGACTATAACCTACTGTGAACATCCACACAGAGACCTGCACTAAACTTACTATATAGTTTTAGGAAATAAAAGCTTTAATTATTTCCGAAGATTATATATTAGGAAAGATATAAGTTTTATATATGTATATAAGAATGAAATGAATTTAAAGTGTATGTATATATATATATATATAAATTTTGATATATCTATCTCATACTATTCTCATTTGAACTATTTATTAATATAACTATATAACTATTATATTTATATAAACATACTATACCTAGATATTCACAATAATCTGTATAAAAGTCGCTCTGCTTGTTAGAAAGCGATGATTAGATTAAGGCAATTCTTCAACTGTAGTTGATTGACTGACACCTTGCCTATCACTCCAGTCCTACACCTAGATGCTGTTGAAAAATGTCCGATATTATCATTAATATGAAATAAATGATTGAGCAAGATTAATATGTCATTTAGTATACTCTCTACCACATACATATCGTATGTATTCCATAAACTCCTAATCCCGTAGATGCATCACCATTCCATAATTTACACACAAATCAAACAAAGCAGATTCCCTCCCTCAACCAACCATCACAGTTCCATCTCCCTTTTTCTCCTCATAAAACTCCAATGTCAACGCCGCCAAGAAACATGGAATGCTACCTCTTTCGTTGACCCAGAATTTGATATTTTCCATTATCCTTCCTGCAAATTTACTCTCCGGTCCGCCGCTAACCTTCATTGTTCCTCTTTCGCCATCAAATACGATACTATTTTCTTCTTCGCCAACGGAAGGATAATAGAATGATGTGACGCGCATTTTACCATTGGGCATGAATACAGCGTCCCAGCCTAAGAGAGAAGATACACCGTCGCGAAATTCTTGAGATTTAAGACCCCAGACTTTCTTGAGACGATCGTTTCGAGTTCGTTCATCCTTAAGTGCGGCTTGAGATTCGGCAACTAAGTCTTGTTGAGTTTGAAGTGTAGATAGAGGAACGGAGGCTTCAGGAGGAAGGTTGGTGGTCAGTTGAGCGAGGAGATCTGCATTTTCGGCACGGAGGGCAGTGATGGTGGAAAGTTTGATGGCCTCGAAGTTAGAGGTAGGATTAGAACGAAGGGATAGAATGCGAGTCTGTGAGTGAGTGGCTGCGGCTGTAAGACGTTCTTGTGTGACAGAGAGTTCTTTCTGGAGGAGCTTTTGTGATGTTTGGAGGTTCGTGACAGCGTCCTGAAGTTTCCGGTTCTTCCTAGTGAGAACTCCAATGCGTTCATTTTCGTCGTTTTCTTCTCGTTGATGTTTAGTACCCGCAAGAGTCGTTGCTGTACTAGGTTGAGCCGATTCGGCGGTCGTAAGGTCATTTTGGAGAGATTGTACCTCTTTACGATATTCATCCACAATATTCTCGAGCTCCTCGATACGTTTAATTTTCGCATCATCAACGTTATCACCAGATCCGAAAGCTTCATCTTCAGCATCGAAAGTCTTGAGCTGCGCTCGCAAATATTCAACTTCCTTGATGGCCAAAGCGCGTTGTCTCTCCAGTCGTAAACGAACCTTAGCATCTCCACCGCTGGTACTGGTTCCTGCGGTCGCCTTGATTTTCTCCATCTCCTCGCTCATAGATCTCTTATCATTTTGTAACCCGTCAATAATGTTATCCCGGTCAAGAACCTCCGACTCCAAAGCGCCAAGTCGCTCCACCATAGTGGCGGTTTGCATTCTTTCTTCAACAAGTGCTCTTGCTAGATCTTCTGGGGAATTGAACTCAATTTGGCCTTCAACATTGCTCTGATTCTGAAGGTATGCGGTCCACGCTAAACGCTCATCCTCGAGTCTTTGTCTTTGAAGTCTTGCTTCTCCAAGTTCATTCTGTAGATCATCCATAGCCTCAACTTTTCTCTGTAAAGTACGTTTCTCTTCCTCGACAACTTCCACGCTCTTATGTAGTCTCTTGTAATGCTTTAGCTCGGCCGATTGTTCTCGATTCATTGCTTCAAGGTTTCGAATGTGTGTGACTTGCTCGCTCAATTCTCTCTTGATCACCTCCAGTGTATCGGTGTCTCCTGTCTGTGCCTTAAGTCGTAGAACTTCAGCCTCAAGTGCTCCGTGTGATGTATCTTTATCGGCCAATTGTTGCTGAACATCCTGTAACAAGGCTTCTCTTCGATCAGAATCCTCTTGTAAGTCTTGGACGCTGCGTTGTAAAGTCTGATTTCTCGTTTCAAGCTCCGAAATTCTCCTTTCCAATATACGACTCCCCTCCTCACTCTCAGTTTTCACATCCTCAATTTCTTCTTCCAAGAGACGCTTGCCCTCCTCCATCTCACGCACTCTTTTCTCCAGTGCTATCTTCTCATTACTTGAAGTGTCACGAAGCTCACGCATCTCTTTAATCAAAGCTTCATATTGCCTCACTGCCTGATTCCTCTCTCCTTCTGCGATTTGTTTTTGCTTGAAGTCCTCTTCGGCTTTTCGTGTCGCATCCCGGAGATCATTTTCATGCCTCAATTTCGCAAGCTCTTCTTCTTGCTTGTGATTATCAATTGTGTATTTCAACGTCTTCACCTCGGCCTTTAATTCATCCAATTCTTTTCTTCTTTTCTCCGCCTCTTGATCTGTCTCGGAGTGAGTTGGCTCTCTTCTAGATTCGTCAAGAATGGTTCGGGTTGATTGGCGAAATCGATCTGTTCGCGATGGCGGTCTGTGGGTGGATTCCGCGCCTGTCAAAAAGTCGAAACTGGGTTGAGTGTTCGATGGTCGGGCAGCAATAGACATCTAATGAGTTATGTTCCCGTAAGAAAATGCAATTGGAGACAAGTAACATTGCCAAACAAAAAGATTGATTCCTTACCCTAGATTGCGCACGAGGAATCGCACTACCCATACTCATTCTATTACCGCCGCTAGTCGAGGATCTTCTTCTTTGAGAATCTCCCAAACCTTGAGGAGTATGCGCCCTCATGTCTGATACGTACCGCTACCAGCGGATTTGTGTTTTGGCGTTACGTCGATAATTGTCGCAAACATGAGTTTGGTTGATGCAAGGCTGAGAATTGGAGAGGAGATCATACGTATTACGTAATCAAGGCACTGGAGAAAACAGAAAATCGGCAAATATGGGGAAATGGTTGGCGGGGTGAAGAGTGTTGGAAGTGAATTTGGAGAGAAAGGTTAGAAGATGAGCTAGCACCAAGGGGCTAGATAGATAGATAATCGGTACTTTCGTAGATACGTACTAGATAGGGGATTCGACGATTGACCAGTGACCATTCATTATATGGCGTCTCAAAGGATGCTCTTTCATCAACAAAATTCTCTTGAATAGGAACACAAGCATTGATTGACCTTGGACACTTATTAACAACACTTCCTCCACGCTATTCCAACCCTAGGTTATCAATTTAAATCATTGGGACTTTGCCCTGATTCCCCGGTTGTATCGAGATGTGATGCTAGACAGGACTCTTGACTTGTAACAAAAGAAGTCATCTACCTACCTGCGTGTTCATATAAAAGACTCCGAAGCTCTACACATACTTTCTACGGTGCATGTGCGTGCACATATAACACCAGGTACTAGATACATACGGACTACTCTCTCCCCAAAACGCTCACAAGTCTGTTTTGAAAGTTTATTAGATCAAGACTTGTCCAAGTGATCTGTACCTGGCTGGCCCCTCCCGTCACCAAGAAACACGGGGCTTCAACTGCTTGCTGACTAAGATTCACTTCGAGAAAGAAAAGGTGGGTTCCCTCCTTGCCCTTGGTAGCTCCATACTTTGCCATGGAGATGGAGATGCAACAACGTATTCATATGGCGAAATACAGCCGGTGACACTTTCGCAGCGACTCGCTGCTTCAGAACAATTCTTTCAACGACAAGCAAAAGTACTTCACATGGGATCGCGTCTTGTTAAAACTCTAATACCATGGCAACCCGAAAGCTCCCTGTACTGGCACAAATCCCTTCCTATCGTTCTATGCTCTGTAGCTAACAGCTCTTTGGCAGGCTCTGAGATCAGCTCTCAGATCATCCAGAGTTGGCTCCTCAGTATCATACGCTCAGGCAAGATGTCCATATCAATTGATACATTATACTTTCTCTACAACGCACAGTCCTGCCATTGCTTCCAAAGAAACTGCAGACTCGCAAGCAAAGCCCGCACATGAGGACTCGGCTGGTGCAGCGTCTGCCAGATCTCCCTCGCCTTCCTCTTCCATCCCATCTCAGTCTACTTCTTCCCAATCGTCAACTTCGCCCAGCGATATTCCAGCCCCGGCAGATTGGGAAGAGAATCCTAATTACAATATCGAGAAGTTCTCAGAGTTGCCTCATTCTAATTTTGGGGTCAATCAACATATGGTAATCAACGATGAGTTCAAAGAAGCTTTGAGGCAGATCTTGTGGCAATTCAGAGCCCCTATTAGGTATGCATTTGCGTATGGATCCGGCGTCTTCCCTCAATCGAAGCATACGAAAGCGAAACCTTCAAGCATTACATCCATCCATTCAAAACCACCGCCAGCAATTGTTGAACAACAAGGAAGCACCCCTAAGATGATTGACTTTATATTTGGTGTATCCTACAGTCAACATTGGCATTCCCTGAATTTAAATCAACATCGAGATCATTACTCGGCGCTCGGCTCCCTCGGATCTGGGGCTGTTACTGCTGTGCAAGAAAAATGGGGAGCCGGTGTCTACTTCAACCCCTACGTCACAGTCAATGGCACTCTTATTAAATATGGTGTTGTTAATCTGGATACATTGTGTACAGATCTTTCCGAGTGGTCAACACTGTACCTTGCAGGGAGGTTGCAGAAGCCTGTCAAAATTCTGCGGGACGATGCAAGAGTCCGTCTCGCGAATCAGGTTAATTTAATCTCTGCATTGCGAACAGCTTTGTTACTTTTACCTCCTGAATTTACCGAGCAGGAATTGTATGGCACCATTGCAAACATCAGTTACTTGGGCGATCCAAGGATGGTTTTACCGACAGAGGATCCGTCAAAAGTCGCCAATATTGTTGGGAACAACCTCCCCCACTTCCGTCGCCTCTATGCGCCTCTCATTGACAACCTTCCTAATGTAGGCTTCAACGATTCTAAATGCTCCGATCCAGAATGGGCATCTGATCCATCAACAAATATACGGTTAACTCAAGATATGGACCCAATTCGACGGGGAAATATGGTGAGACGTCTGCCAAAATCATTCCGATCGAAGCTTTACTTCCAATATCAGAAGAAATACCAAATACCTCGACTGGAATTTGACCAAATGATTGAGGCCTCGCGCGATGAAGACGGGACCAGGATTAATAGGAGAGAAGGAGGCGGATTTGAAAGAAGGATTGCCCGAGAACCTCCCGAGGATCTAAGATCTGAAGTCCGAAGTGTAATCAAGAACACGATTGGATGGCCTAGTACGAGCCAGAGCTTGAAAGGACCCTTCACAGCTGGATTCCGCCGGACTTGGCGGTATATGAGTGAAAAGATGGCG
The DNA here is from genome assembly GCF_014898465.1 of Botrytis porri. Taxonomy (NCBI): domain Eukaryota; kingdom Fungi; phylum Ascomycota; class Leotiomycetes; order Helotiales; family Sclerotiniaceae; genus Botrytis; species Botrytis porri. The sequence continues at coordinate 4,134,436 of NW_024066075.1, read as the reverse complement.
AAGCATGCGGAAGGGAAAAAGAAATTGGAGGAAGCAAAGGAAAAGAAACAAGATTGAGCATTATGCCGAGACATTGTTTTGATGATGACACGATTAAACGGTGAGCTGTATGCTGTGATGTGTGCTGTAAATAGACCGAGTCTATCTTAGACTCATTACACGGCTCTTGGTAAAGGGTTTATTGGAAACCTGGGCTGTTAAAGGCTTTTTATGTTGAACGGCGGCTATGCATACATATATGCATGTCAGGCATTTGGGAACCGCTAGAAAGGAATTGGATGGTTAAAGGTTGGTGGTATTACTTGTATGCTTTGCATGAGAACCAGGACTTTGAGAAATGGGCTTTAATACATTAGCAAAAGTTATCCTATACCTTCTCACTTGTGTCATCTTGTTTCAATATATCGAGCCTCTCTGTATCATGTTATACTCGCCGTTGTTGCACTTTTATGTTTGAGTCGATTACAATTGGCTTGGCGCTTTCAGCCTCGAATTTCATCGCGTCCGGCTAGGCCTGATCAGTGGATACTTTCTCAATGTTCTAATCATATAGCAATATATTATCTATATTCAATTCTATTGTGTGTAATTGTTAGACTAGTCACAAAGCCGTTAGGTAGTTACGATCATGACAAAACTATACCTCCCGGGAAGGGAAACGGAAGTATCCATCCGTTTTGACCACCCTACAATCTACGTGTCCGCCACTTGTTTTTCATGAAGAAACAAAAAGGTAGACAATATTCTCGATTCAAATCATCACTGTCGTCTCAACTCTTGTCATTATTCCCATCTGTTTGATGTTTGTTAAATAATCAAGTACCAAGTAACTTGGCTTCAACATGGTATTTGATCTTCCGCGTATCATTGTAGGAACTAGAATCTGACAGAGAGAGCACATCTTAATTATTGGCTGTGGGCTTGCTGGCCTCACCACATCTATTGCACTTGCAAAAGGAGGTCATACTGTGGAAATACTAGAAAGCTCTGAGCGAATCTCATACGTTGGCGCTGGTAAGTGACGCAGGTGCACTCATGGCAATTCAGCACACCGATTTGATGTGCATCTGTTCACGATTTGTAGGCATTCAGGTCACACCAAATTCTTCAAAGGTTCTTCGTAGGTTGGGAATCGATTCATACATTGAGAAGTATTGTACAAATCCAGTGGATTTGAGGATGATGCGCTGGAAAGATGGTCAGATTCTTGTCGAATGTCCTTTGAAAAAGCCTGCGGAAAATGAGTATAGGTCTCCATATTGGTGAGTTAAACTCTCCCGATTGTACAAATGGACTAATAGAAAATAGGCATATCCATCGTGCGGACCTTCATCGTGGATTACTTGACGCTGCGACGAATCTTGGTTGCAAAATTCTGTTGAACAGTCGTGTGGTCAATATTGATCCTTCCTTACCTGCTCTTGCTACACAAGATAGCAAGATTTACTCCGCGGACTTGATCGTTGCATCTGATGGTGACTAGTCTACCTACTTGCCCTTTTGATATTTTCGGTCTGACAGTCAAAATGCAGGTCTACATTCAATGGCCCGCGAAGTCATTCTAGGCGGAGCTGGAGCACCCATTCCAACTGGTCAAATGGCATATCGTGTAGTACTGCCAGCCAAAAAGCTTGAAGGCATTCCTGAATTGGAGGAGATCATCTCGGTTCCTCGAAATAATCACTGGCTTGGTCCCAATGCGACCATTTTATCATATCTGCTAGAGGGAAGGAAGGAAAAACTATTGAATCTTGTCTTCACGTCAGTATATTCCTTTCGGTGCTTAGCCTGACAAGATTGGTGACATTGCCAGATGTGATTCAAATATGCCGGATGGAACGAACCAGCGGATCCAAAGCAGTGCAGAGCTTCGAGACAGATTCAAAGATTGGGACACAAGGTAATTGCTAAGTTGCAGGATGAAGCAACAACGGCTGATGCGTGAACAGGATTGGAATGATCCTTGATCATGTTGATACGGCTTTAGAATGGAGGGTAGTACTACTGTCCTTATTTGTGAAAGACTTGCTAACGTATGCGCGCGGCAGCTGTATACTCATGAAGAGCTAGACAACTGGGTTCATATCTCAGGAAAGCTTTGTCTGATTGGAGACGCAGCCCATGCTATGACGCCTTATCTTGCACAAGGAGCAGCCATGGGTATCGAGGATGCAGCAATACTTGGCGCGCTTCTGGAGAAGTTTCCTACCAAGGATTCTCTTCCAGAAGTATTATCAATGTACTGTAATCTTCGACGAAAGCGGACTGCGAAGGTTGCCAAAGCCTCAATCGAATCACGATACTTTACACAAATGCCTGATGGAGATACGCAAAAACTTAGGGATGAATATCTGTTGACTCATCCTGGTATTTGGCGAGGACATATGAATATACGGTCTCGGCAGGAATTCTTGGATGAACTATTTGGTTATGATGCCTACAAGGCCTTGGACCAAATTTCTGCAGTACTTTGACAGTATTTTGGCTGGAGGTCAATGTGATTACATTATTAATAGAGCTTAGACCTCGTTTATCCGGATAATTACTAGCATGAGACACTTCGTCACAATTCATACCAATCAAATTATATTTCTGTCATCGACTTCCTAGCATACAACAAAAAAGAGTTACACCATACCAATAACGATTTAAGCTTAATAGCCCAATTTGCACATCATGGCTCATTGCATATTCAGCACAGAGATAGTTGTTCAATAGCCGGCTTGGTGGACCTCGCTTGTCATATTATCACACGAGTTCAATCAAAATGGTGAAATGCGACTGTCACCAAAGTTGGTTCTGATTTTGGAAAAATATGGTAAACTGATGTTGATCAACACTTGGTACTGTGAAATCCAATAGGCCCGAGTGCCGGCTGCCGTTTGGATTTGAAGCTTTGCGGTATTCAAGCGCTTATAAGTTTGCTGGAATGGCTCAATTGGTTGAAGACATAAAGTATGAAGTGAATCCGATCCTTTTTATGGCTTATGAACTTTGATACTTTTTGTCGATGTAGTGAACAGTGTCAATCACAGAATCCAGTTTCTTTTCAATCGGGCTACAAATCGTTGCAAATGTTAGTTAGCCAACAATCCGGACATCCGATAAGGAGGGATTGGAATGGGCGAACCGTACTCACGGGACCATGCGGCAATACGAGCACCCAAAGCTGCCGATATTCTGTGCCGACTTGAAGTAGTTATGTACTCACGATCCTCACTTCTTTGCTGAATATCGATTGAAGAGTAGAAACTTTAAGTGTTGTTGATCACGACGGCAAAAGATCAAAGATTTCATGGTGATAGTCAAAATCACACAATAAGTCCTAGAGGGGGCAGCGAAAAGATAGCATCGGCAAATCTTGAGATTGATAACACGATTTCGCAAGCTTCAGCTATCATATTCGATCGTCATGGTCTACCGTTTGTCCCTCAGCCTAGTTGTTTCAAAGATGGTCCTCTGGTTAGTTTTAATGGTCTTTCCGTCACTGATGGTATTTCCAAGAGTCTGTAGTGCAGTCTGATAACCAAGAGCTTCCAATTTCTAATAAGACTGATTCAATGTTCGAAATATGCTTAATTCTCAGATGCTGGGTTTCTAGTTTCATCTAGGCCTTGAAAGCTTGGGAGTATCAAACAGTAGTCCTAACTATTAGACATTCTGGTCATGAATAAGCCGCGGCTAACAATTTTCAGAGTTGGCCCGTCTGGCTGAAATGAACAGTGTTGATTCAAGTCAGTTTCATGGCATTCCTAGGTCCATTTAACGCCGCAGCGATTAATCCTAGCTTGGTTCTTTTGAGCAAAGCTATGGACGTGAGCTCCAAGACTGCTGCATACAGCACAACCACATGTATAATAATTGGTGGTCTCTCTGTAAGTCACTCATATAGTCTTCCATACGAACAAATATTTGACTACATTAAGATTCAACAGCCTTTCATCTAGAATCCTTGTACCAATGTTTATGGCCGTCGACCAATTGCTCTACTTTCAATGTTAACGACTGTTATCGGTGGAATCGACTCTGCCTGCTCGCCAAACTTCGCTACACTAGTCGGAACACGTGCAATATGCGGTGTCGAAATGGGTGGAATGATGTCTGTAGGAACAGCCGTTGTCAACGATATGTTTTTCCTTCACGAGCGGGGAGAGAAAACGGGTATCTATTCCATCTTTGTGACAAATGGTGCTCATATCGCAGCAATTATTGGTGGCTATACAGGTCAAGCAGGTGGTTGGCAATGGAATTATTGGGTCGGTGCTATTATCACTGGTATAGCTCTTCTCTTTGCTATTTTCTTCTTCCCAGAAACGCTGTTTCGTCGAGATGCCGTGGCTCTTGTTACGAAAAGACACGAGTGAACTCATTTCCAGATGTTATTCAATTTCAAGGGGAACAAAAGTACAACGAGAGACATGCGGGACTTTTCGTATGCATTCCGCATGTTAAGTTATCTATCGGTCTTGTTTATATTCTGGTACTATACATTAGCTTGGACATTTATCAATGTTCTCCCTGCTATTTCTCTCGCGACCATCTATACCAAATTTTACCATCTCAAAAGCGGACCCATTGGTGTCTCGCTCGGCATCTCCCTAACGATTGGAAGCTTGATAGGCGAGCTCTGTGCTGGTCGTGCTTCAAATGCAATTGTGTACCATATGGCCCAACGACATAATTGTGAGAGAAAGTCAGAGTATCGTTTGTATCTGTCACCGTCATCTGCAATTTTCATGTCTGCTGGGCTCTTGGGGAAAACGGGGTTTATGGGACGTTTGATTGGGCTTGGGATAGGTATTTATCATATAAATTCTTATTATCTACTTATCATGTTACTAGAAACTTACAAATTATCATAAATTGGTTCTTTCGGTCTTCAAATATGCTCTACGACGCTCTGCTCTTACATCTCCGATGGCAATAAGCCGCAAACTCCGGAGACGGGGATACTTTTCAATCTTTCGAGAGGATTATCATTTGTAGTTGGATATTTTGCGTTGCCTCTAGCGGATAGTATCGGCTATATCTGGGCGTGGTTTATTTTCGCTGGTATTTTGGGATTGAGTTATATAATAGTGGGGATGTTGATTTGGTGGGGAGAGAGTTGGAGAGAAAGAAGGGGGATGGTGGAGTGGAGTGGTGGTGTATAGTTTAAAAAGTTGGTTTTAGTTACTGGCTTGGGTTTTGATATTGAATTTGGAAGTATTCATGCGAGTACACTCAAATGTAGAATATATTTGGTAGGTATAGTCCCAAGCGAGATTCGAATGTCTGCTCCTATCTAGAACATTTTGGAGAATTGAATGTTCCCATGGAATCTACATAATGGGCAGTAAAGTGGATCAAGGCTCGAGGGAGTAGCTACTACCTAACCAAGATGTGTTTGTCCTGTTGCCCTGTTTGTCCTGTTTGTCATATGTATCTTGTTTTCTTAAACTTGAATTGCGCTAGGCCTGATTTGGCTGAATGTGTCCTGTTTGCTCAAACGTATTGGGCTAGCACAGACCAGCCGGTCTTCCTATTTAAACCCTTCCTCCTTCTCCAACTCTTTCTCTTATCCCTTACGACATAAGCACTCGGGTCTTCTCCTTAGGAGGTGTGGAAAGTTGGAACGCTTAGCTTCTCATACGGAAGTACTTGTTGCGCGGCGTCATGGTGCCCTGGAATGAGAGTAGATTCGAGTAGAAACACGGAAAGGAAGTCTTGTCAAGTCACTAGAACAAAAATGTACCTTAAACGACAGTGATTATTCTAGTTGTCCGTGACAAAATTATTCAAAGCCATTTACATAATTAAATAAATGACAACAAAAACAGAAATTTAATGACAGCGGACATTTTACTTCTACTAGAAAAACTCTTTGCTGACTCTCGCATCTGATCTATGGAGGAGTCGTCAGTCTACAGGCTTACGGCTTACACACATGAAACCCTTCTCGCGAGGTGAAAAAATGGGCATATAAAATGGCCAAGCAGTTACCCATGAACCTTGACGAGAATAGATCTTGTGCGGTATGTATGGGGAAAAAAATGAGAAGTTGGCCAGACAAAGGAACGTTTAAATAGAAAAACGGCGTCGTCCGTGCGAGCTCAATCGAGGGTTTGAATTCTAGACAAACAGGACACACTCGTCCTAATCGAGTGTAGTGCAGTTGAGGCCAAGGTCTACTCTAGTAGTAGTAATCGTATAGGCTGTTGAAAAGAAATCAGGGTGATATTTACGCTTTCGTGATTTTCTCAATGGGGTTGAACATAGACTTTCTAATTCTTTTAGTAGCTCTTATTCACAGAGAGAGAGTATGTTCGTTTCTCTGAACAGAGACACATAACACTAGACTAGGTTCGGAATAGTTTGACCTATTTGTTCAGCCATGAGCAACATGAAGTGCGCTAGGCTTGATCTAGATGACTTTGTCCTGTTTGTCCAAATTCGAGCTGCGAATTGGGTTCGCTCGGACCAGGCCCTTTTACTATTTAGACCTTCTCTCACACCTCCAGTTCTCTTTTTTCTTCTCCGATATCGGCCACTGCTCTGTGGTGTAGGACCGGGAAGGTGTTGTGTCTTTGGTCGGTGGTTAGGTGTGTGTGCGGGAGCATCTTCACATATTTCTGCCAAACAACAGACATAGTGACTGCTTGTGCTCCTGAGATACCTGATTTAGTGATGCCCAGCGTTGCCGGATCATTTTGCTTATATGAGGCTTTGGCAGTAGTGACAATGATAAAGACAAAATCGCAATAACGACATGTTTGACAGTGTTGAGTTGAAACGACGACAAAAGAATGGCACGGTGCTAATTTCACTTATAGGGCTACTTTTTGTTGTCACTACTTCCCCTAAGCGAGTATAGCTCTACAGACCCCTTTGCGATAGACTTGACTAAATATTGATACTTCGGATAAAGTAAAGTAGGATAAGGGGTATAACAAGTGGCTCGGCTCAAGGGATAGTATACATCTCGTTTGCTTCTCTCGCTTCGTGGACTCTACTACATGCCGTGAATTTAACAGAAGAGTCAAACTCGTGTAGCCAAGTATAACTGTCTAGTGACTGTTCATTCTCTCACTGTCAAAGTCGCATTTAATTCGTTCCTTGGTATGATTCTTGATAATACAATCATAAGATTTCACTGTCACTACGTATATTCGTCACCCACAAACTGCCTTTTATCATCAATACTTCGAAATTAATTTGCTTCTCTTCAGATTGCATGCACAGAGTAAAGTATGCTTGATCTCAAAGTCCCAGTTGTAGCAGACCAATACATTCACTAAAGCCACGTTCGCACCTACGTAAGAACGAGCGAGACAAGTTCCCGCCCCCCTTGATCCCCCAAAGTAAGCGGAATTAATGTATACAGAGGAAGAATAAAGGATATATGGCGGCTTTTATAGTTAGATCTTAGACCTAGAGTCTATTTGGGACAAGTTTGTCCTATTTGCATGCTTTGATCGGGCTAGCACGAACCAGCCAATCTTCCTATATACTTCGTTCTACCACTCCTAACGTTCTTTTCTCGCCACTCTTTAGTTGAGATATACGAGACAGCGGAGCCAGGTGACTCTGAGTATTTTTAGAAGGATCTATTTTTTGGCTAGTAGATTTTGCTGCGGCAAAGCAATGATTGGTGCTATTTGTGACGCGTTTGAGTAGAAAAAAGGATTACAGCGTCTACCATGGAAATGCAGAGATGGATTGCTGTCTCTGTCATTACATGATTAGTTAATAATATGACAGTGAAACGAGACGTTATCAAGGTTCTATTGTACTTTTTGATATTGCTATTATCGTTCTCTTGAATCACTATCGAGTGCTTTCAAATTTCTGACCATAGAAAGTGAGACTCGAATGACAGTAACTACCGACTTGACGTATATAATAAAGGTACTTTTCACCAAAATAATCTAGCTTAGTATTAATGATGATGACATAGTGACGGTGATGACTGGCATACATGGAAGGGACAACAACATATAAGAAGTCCCGAAATCAGTGCTTGTGAGTTTCAGGTTGTGATATATGGTTACACTCCTCTGAGTGTTTCAATCTCTAAACACAATTGGAACAATCAGATTGTTTGAAATATTACACTATGAGGTTGTGAAGAGAAACTAGTGGATTGGGCGCATCGATGGTGGTAGTATAATTAACCAGGAGTAGCTCTAATACATCTAGCAATGAGAAGGTAGGTTCGATTATGTGACGATAGTAGAGCGTAGATAAACTCACACCTCGCTGATTACTAAAATAAACTCGGGTATCTCATGAATTTGCTCCTCTCTCTTGGAGTATTTCGATTCAAAATAGTCAATGGGGGAAGGATTCTGTAATGCAGTCAAGCATCAAAGACTCAACTATTGACAATCTACGGAACAGAAATCTCACGGTATCATTTGAGTGTGAAGACCTATTCACATATGGGCGAGCATCCCTTTGTTCGATTGTAATGCATTGTATGACTCCCTCCCTATCTCTTTCAATCTTACTGTCGTGTGTAATTTTTTAGGTCAAAATGAGTCAACAGCTCCAAGATACATAGATACTAGCATTAGTAATGTGGAGTGATTATCATGATTGATAAAGAGGATTTCGAGTCACATCACCAATCCAGACATACAAACCGCCATGAGAACTCCATTATTGACTACTTTGTACATAAAACCCATTCTCGAGCCATTCTTGGTGACTCTTTCATCAATCTCGCCTAATTAACCGGCGATTATTGTGCTGTCAATGTCAGGCTTACAGGGTTCTAGGGTCTCGAAGTGCCTATGTACATGGCGTTCTCCGTTCTCTTGACCCTCTCGACCCTGTAATAGCTCCATCTGTAGCTCCATGGCTTCATGCTGGACATGCTGGACATGCTGGAGCAATCATCTACTGTAGTACATGGAATAAGTTATGTCACACCGCCTTTTTTACAGGGTTTCTAAGAACATTAATATCCTCGCGTTTCGTGAAGATTAGTTTATTATTAAATATTTATTTCGTAATAATGAGTCTGTAATAACACCTGGACTATTAAAAGAGCTAATTAAGAGTACATCAACTAGAATGAAAGTAGTGATTTAAGCTAATAGTAAGTTTATATTATATTAATATAACGTAGTTTATTAGTTTATATATTATGTAATTATGTATACTACTTTTACTTTAATTTACATTTTCAAACCTATATCATTCAATAATAATTAAATTAATTAATTAAAACTATTTAAAATTAATAATTTAATATCTATTATATTATTTTGATAGATTCTTATATTATAATCTGTTTTTTTTTCGTATTTATTATAATATCGAATAGAAAATACTTTCTTATTAGAATTCCTTTCTTTTTAATATTTATTATATTAAATATAACTATCAATCTTTTATTAAGATAATATATTAAAAATCTTTTATTTAATAAATACTTTTTTTTAATAATTGAGTTTTCTTTATATATCGATATTTATTCAATATCTTATTCACTATTCGAAGTATATGAATTTCTATATTTAAAAATATATTTTATAAGCTAATTACTTTATATCTTTAATTAAAATTAATTTAATCTTAAATATAAATATAAAGGAATTTGATTAATCATAAATTATTTCAAATTTAATTAATAGTAATTAAGAAAGAGTTTTAATTGAATTGTAAGGAATTTAAGAGATCTATTAATTTAAATTGAAAAAGTAGAGAATAAATATATAAATTCAAATATTTAATCTTGAAAATATTATTGGAAAATTAAATAAAATTAAATCTATTTTTTGAAATCTTAATTTCATATTCTAAAAGATAATTAGTTCTTTATATATACTTTTAAAAACTATAAAGAATTCAATTTTCGGAATATGATTAGTATATATCTTAATAAAATTATCAATTTGATTATTTTATAAATATTTTAAATTATTAAAGTAGTTAATATCAAGTAATTAGATTAAATAACTGGAATATAATAATAGATATAAATATATAATATTATTCTCTTTATAGTATACTTGAAAAGCTACTAATTTATAACTTTTATACTCATTTAGTACTAATATTTAATATTTGCTTTTTCTTTAATTCTTAATATACTTATTAAAATATTTCAATTATTCTGAATCTATTTTATTATTTATTCATTCATTAGATATAGATTTATTGATTCATTCTATAAGAAAATTAATTTTAATATATTAATTAAAAAGATAAACCTATTCCTAAACTATTAAAAATAAGAAAATAATTTACTCTTTTTATATTCATATATTATTATTATAACTTATTCTTAATTATCTAACTATACTAATTTATTTCTATTATTTCTATTATATCTTTTAGTATTAATAATAATCATTATTAGATATATAATTCCCTATTATAAAGTCTATTTCATTGAAATTAAAGAAGTATTTATTTAAAATGTTGTATTTCGTTTATATATTTATAAATAATCGAAATTATTTTTTAATAAGTTTAGGATTTTTATAAAGAACTTTTTAAAAATTATAAATATAACTAAAATATGTTTTTAATTCTTTATAATACTTTATAAATCAATATACTTAAAGCTTTTCGATAGCTTTTCCTTCTTTCAATTTGAGAATATAATTTACTTTATCTTTTATTCTTTTAAGTTTAAAAAGAATTTTTTTATAATTTATATTAAAAATATATAAAATAATCTTTTGCTTTTTAATTTTAATAAATTTTAGATTTTATAATCGAAATTTAATAATGGAAATTGTTTTATTCATTCTTTAAATAAATTATATATATATAATATTATATAATTTAATAATCTTTTAAATTAAAAGTTTTTTATCTTTTTTAATAGCTTTAATAATTAAGAGTATTTAATCTTTTTTATTATTCAATTATATAATATATAATTAATAAATCATATATTGAAATTAAAGAGTATAAATTAAAATAAAAGTAATATATATATTAATATAGTCTACGTATTAATAAACTATGTTATTTATAGAATAAATAAGAGTTGAAAAATAAAAGCAAGTTCTGCCGGCAGAAAAAAGCGGTGTGATATAACTTAATCCATGTACCACAGTACAATGTACACAACTACATCATTGCTCTCACGTCCCCAATCATTAATCTTCTTCATATTCTAAAGAAGAGCAAATAAAACAACCAGAATTATTCTTCATGCCGAAAAAGAGGTTCGCACCACAATATTCAAAACCTGCGAGTACAGTTCATCCATCACTCAATTCTAATGCTTCTGCATCGACATCGGCATCACAAAGTACGTTCTTTAGAAATAACTCCATTGTACCCCGCCACCCTTCAATCGATCATCTACTAATGCGCGCATTGTGCAACAGATAATAATGTTTCGTCCGTAAACGATTTGATCAACTCTGCCCGGCGACTAAACATCTCTCCCGCTGAACACCTCCGCGCCGCCTCTTCTCTCAGTCCGTCCTCTCATACTCTTCCACCTCAAATTCGCCATCTCCTCTCCCAGCCCGAAACCCCCTCTCCCACTCCTCGTAGACCCCTACACAGCCGACGTTTTGATGCCAATGGCCGTCGCATACCAGCTGGTCCCGCGCCACCCAGAAGTTGGTTAGAAGGAAGTATACACGCACCTCCTGATGTGCGAAGGCGATTCCGTTTGGGTGAAGAAGGAAGGTTATTTCCCAGAGGAGCGGGCTATTTTCCTGGTCTAGGAGATAATACAAAAAGAAATGGGCCTGATGGAGAAAGGAATTTGTTAGCAATTTGTTTGAGGAGATTGGCAAGCGATTGGCAGAACATGAGTGTTTACGAGTCGAACAATCTGGCATTGTTGCCGGTGAGCTTGAGGATGGGGCTTTTGAGTCATATTGCGGTCTATGGGCCAGAAGAAGGCATTGGATTTCATGGCTTGAAGAATATACTTCTATTGCCAATACAGGATGACAGTGTGGTAGAAGGACCGATCAAAGAAGAGACGGAGAATTGGGAGGAAGAAGCCGATGAAAGGTCTAATGAAGGAAACAATGATTATTTCTTTCGACTGGACCTTGGTGGTTCAATAGGAAGATCAGTTAGCTTGAGACAGCTCTCAACTCTTCTTACAAATACTCTCGTAGTCAAGAAAGAAACAATACCTCGATCGTTACCCATAGCCCTTCCACATCTCACCCATCTATCGCTCTCTCATCCTCCACCCTCGATTTCCTGGTCTCGTCTCATAGCTCTCACGCCTCATCTCAAGACCGTTACGCATTTATCTCTGGCTTACTGGCCCCCTCCCACGTTCACACCAAATTCCAGTACCAATCTTTGGGGGTCACCAACCTCTCGAAGAGATCAATTTCAATATGTCGCTAGTAATTTGCATACCCAGACTATGGATGAAGAATTCTCAGAGTCGGCGTTGGTTTTGAAGAAATTGGCGAGTGGTGTCTATGGACTGGAATACCTGGATCTGGAAGGATGTATAGATTGGACATTGGCGTTACAGGATATCAATGGTGTAGATTGGGGTCATCAGTGGCGAAGGCTGAAGACACTAATTTTGAAGAGTGGAATGATGGGAGATGATCCGGACTCTGATATGGCAGACTTTGAACGGTTTTCCGAACACGAAAAAAATGTTTTTGAAAAGGCCATATTGGAGGGTCTACGTACGGAAGATCACATATATGGGATGAGGAGAAGAAAAGCATTACCGTGGATGGATGTCATTGTTGATCGGAACCCTAACGGCGTGAAAACGCGGGTTCCTAGGGAGTCTTCTGAAACCATTGTTGGAGGTGGCGGTGCTAGGAATTGGGATACCGCATTGGCAATGGCTATTGCGAATAGTACTTGGGAGTCTTAGGAAACATTGGGGGTGGATGGCGTCTAAATTATTGGCGTTGTATCTATATAGACAGGATGCATGGATATGTAGATTCTAGTACTCATAATGGTAGATTTGTACACACTTACATATGTATTTATAGCATGGCGAGTACATGTACTAGCCAATGAAAATTATTCATCACATAACTGTTCGTGCTCAAAATTTTCAGATAGTAGCATCGAGTACATCAACATACACTCACTGACTCACTGGGTGTATTCAATTCGAGATGTGAGGAGGCAGAGACAGGATGATAACTAGTGGTATCATATAAACAGAGCTTGCAATGGTTGGACTTACAGCCTGGGCATAAGAAACCATGAACGCTCTTTTTCGAATTTGCGAATTGAGCAGGCGAGACCCATTTTCCATCTTGAGGTCGTTCGATAGCTCCAACCCTCACAATGCGTTGGCTTCATCTAGCTTCACTGGGAGTCTCTCATCATCTACCTAGTCAAAGTCATAATCCTATATCATTTTCAGTACTCTAGGCATTCTTGGGATACGTCAACCCATCAATCTTGACTACTATAGTCGTCTTGAATGTGAAGATTCCTCGTATAATGTCGTTGGGATTCGGCTCGTGAGACGAGGAAAATAGTGAAAGGGGTGGAAGGGATGGAAGAGGTGGAAGAAGTGGAAGAAGTGCAAGAAGGGAGGGTGGAAGGGGGAGTATTCATAGGTGAAAGAATGTCGATTTGCGGGAAGGGTTCCTGGTGTGTAGCTGTGTGGTTTTTGCTCATGGGGGGTGCTGGGAGGTATGATTGTTTGTATTGTATTGTTTTCTTTTATATTTGGACGGTTAGCTTTAAGATGTATGGTTGCAGATACGGGAAGAGCATTGAGTATGAAGGGAAGGATTGTGAGACTGTGTAAAATGTGATGAGGAGATTGGAGGGGAATATGAAGTTTGTGAAAGGAAAGAAGATGTGGTGGTAGCTGTAGGGTGAGAAGGGCTAGAAATTGAGATTGGTCAATAATTTCAGACTGCGATAGATAGATATCCAGCAGGCAGTCTCTCCGAGGTGAGCAGATCTTGCTAGAATGCGCTGTGCTGATAGAAGAGATGGGAATTGGAAGGGGAGTCTTCATTAAGATCGGTAAATAGAAAATTAGAACGCCCGAGAAAGATATTCGTATTCATGGGCTTGATCATCACAACCTTGGCGATGAAAGTGGTTCGCTTGAAAAGCCCACGTCTTGCTTCTTGTACAAGAATGAAGAAATGAAAATGTTCAGATTCCATACCAACATTCTCTCATATTTTCCATGCCTACTCAAACTAAAAATCCACTCTATTGAGATTTCCCCAAATCTAACACAACGAAAAACTCCAACTTCATCTCGATCGATCAGGCATTGATCATGATTCAACTTCTCATCAAGACAATCCTATCCTTACCCCGATATCTCGATTTCAGTCCATCAAGTTCATGAGTTTTCCTCGATCGGTGCATTGTACCTAGATCACTACAGATCTAAAACCTCACAGCCTCTCATCTCCAAATCCTCCATCATCACATCACCGCTAAAACTTCCATCTCCACCCCCCTCCCCAAAAAAAACTCCCCAGAAGCGCCGCGCCTAAACCTTAAAAAACGCATACCAAAATTCCCGCACAACACAACACATACACCACTCCATCAATCAAACTAGGTACCTCACAGTAATCCCCATCCCTACTTCGCTTCCTCAACCGTGAAAAGTCAAAAGGCAAGAGTCGACAAATTAAGCATCTCGCACTAAGCACTAAGCACTAAGCATCAGGGGGCAGTGCAATGCACAAGCGAATCGAACTATCCCACCCACAGCCCACAGCCCACAGCCCACGGTCCAGGAGCTAAATTTTGAGTTTAGACCTAGGGTATCTAGATTAACTTCTCTATATGTCTGTGTGCGTGTGAATGTGAATGTGAATGTGAGAGAGTGGGGCCGAAAGATAGAATTACCGGTAGGGGTAAATAGCTGCCTGCGATGAAAATGAAAATGAAAAGGATAGACCCTGTAGAATACACTACTAGATTTTTTTTTTCTTTTCAAAAATCCTTTCTTGAAAACTTGATTTTGAACGATGGGGACCTTGGATTTGCTTTGGATCTTAGAGGGCACTTTTTGAACTAAGATAAGGTGAGGTAAGATTACATGAACGGCGGTAGATAGGTCTATGCGGTTTTAGCTAAGCGAAGCTAAGTTTCTGATTTTATTTTACTTTACTTTACTTTACTTTACACTTTCGGTATTACTACCGAGATTTATGGGCGTAGCTAATAGTGATTCTGCTGGCTGCTTCAAGTAAGATTCGTAGATACGTAGATAGATAGGTCAGGTCAGGTCCGCACAGATATCTTTCTTCCTTGCCAGGATCGCTACTCAAGAATGGGGGATCTGCGCTAAGGTTACGGTAGTAGATTAGGTAGTGCGAGAAGCTTAATTGGACATACAACTTCCAGACTGAGATTTCGATGGAAGCCTGGAGTTACTAGAGTTACTAGAGTTTAGGGGGAAAAGGTGCTTCGAATTGCATCACTTTATTCACGGCGGATGAATCAGACTCAGCGGGGGGAGTTTTAGATTGTTGGTGTTACTTGGGTTGTGATTCATGTCCGGGTTCCGAAGGTGATGGTGGATGAACAAGATGGTGCGGAGGTTAGCACCGCCTATTGACGGTAGAATTCTCATTCATTCATGGAAGACTGCGGAAACGATGTTAGGCTTGAGAATATCCAGGAAGTGAGGTGAAGGAGAGAAGACGGTGAGTGAGGGTGTTCGAACTCTTTCTTCGTACAACAGCACTTATGAACCCCCGCCAGTTCTGTGTCATTACTTTTTCTCATCTGCCCACCGCCATCTCATCTCCTTTTGCTGGTCTTGTATTGTCTAACATACAATACGTTTTGCCCCCAACTTTTATTTGCATTATTTCCATCCTCATAGTCAAATCCCTGACCTAATGACATCAAAACATCATTTTCCACCCATCCACGCATGTCCAACTAGTAATAAACATCCATGAACATGCTCGCATCCCATCTCAATCAACCCAAACCAACCCGGAACTAAAATCAGCCCTGTACAACCCCGGGATGGATTCTTCATAGCGATTTAAAACACTCCACCCAGAAACGATACCTGGAGATCCCACTTCAGCAGTAAAGTAATGAGATAGGAAATTGCTCTGCTTCATTTGCTTACTGCTTACTTGAATATGGTTCTGACACGCACACGCGCACGTACATACATCTGCATCAGGGTAATTTCTTTTCACAGTTGCCATACTCGAGCCGGAATGCAGGAGATAGATGCAAGCATGTTTGTCTTTGTCTTGTATTGTCTTGCCTTGCCTGTCTCGTTTGTTTGTTTTGCCACGGCCATGTTTTGCTTATGCCGACAAAGGCTGTAGGCTCATTGCAGCATTGACGAGGGAATGGATCCGAGATGTTGGGCTCGGGCTTCGTGCACAGAGAAAACATGTAAAAACGTTGTGGTTTCCCTACCTGTTAATTGGGGAATGGGTCTTGGGTATGCCATGCAATGAATGTCAAGGTATGGGATAGGAAGCATAGGGAAGTGGCATGTGATTCTTTACCTTTGATGTGCTGTAGGGAATAGGCTGTAGTATGAATGCTCACCCAGCGACTTAGACCTTGAACACTTCATGGTGCCTTGCTTTGCCCCTTGATTATTGCATGAGAATATACATATGCATGATGTTGAGTTACCCAATACATTTGCGAAATGAGATATCTCCGTTAGTAATGGTAATTGCTAAACGTCGAAGATGGAGATTGAAGATTGAAGATTGCAGTAACATCCCGGAGAACACCCACCTGACACTCCTGACGCGATGGATGATTCAAACCCCCACTCGAACTCCAATCTCAACTCAACCCATCCATCCAAGACCACACCCTGCACAGCGGAAACGCTAGACAAGTGGTAAGGTAGATACCGTGAGATGAAGAGAGGCCGGTCCCACGAAAACGAAATAATCCTTAGCCTTCCTTGGCTTGACCCCCAATTTCGATCCCTCATTCCTCTAACCTAATGTACCAGATTAATGGATCATGGTCATTCTCGTATCCATCCATATGAACAGGATGTCGAGTAACATATAAATTGAATGATCTCCAATGTGTTCAGTTCCAATTGAGTCTCAGCCCAACGCTAATCTCAGCCATTGAAATACGACTAGCAAATTGCAAGATCCTCAACTCATTTCAGCGCCACCAATCATACCATTTCATCACGAAAACCATTGACATCTCTTGCCATTTCCATTACCTATCTCGCTCTCAAATCTCGCCCAAAAGGAAAAGTCGTATCATCGCGCCCACATTCAAGAATTCTCTTCCGCATTTCTATTGGGCAAATCGGAAGGCTAAAGACACTTCTCCTTCTTCAAGTAAATCAAGATTTTACCCTCTTTCTTTTTCCATTTTCCTCTTTCCTCAAGCCTTCCCAGTAATTGTGGCAGCACAAGCAATGGAATTGAAATTTTCATGCACCAACATAACGGGGATTCAACCGAAAACCCATGGGAGCTGGACTCTATCTCCGCACTTGACGATTACTGGCTGGGTAGCGCCATCGTTCGAAACTTTGTGTAGCCTTTGGTCATGCGGCTGTATGCTGCGTAACGTGGGTTGATTTGAGAAAAGAGGAAGGGACAGGGTGAGATATTGGTGGAGATCTGTACGTCGCCATCTTGCTGAAGAATGGCCATTGTTTGGTGATTGTGATAAGTGATGATTGGGTGAGAAGCAGGAGGAAGATACTTGATAGTTGCTATGTGGATACTTCACCAGCTTTACAGTACTGCATCTCGTATCCGATGAATGGATGTGCATGTGCCTGGTCTGTATTGAGGACATTACTGTAAACCTAAATGCCTCATTACTTGTAAGTAGATAGACTTTGGCTTGGTATGGCCAGTTCAAGGCAAGACGGCCGAGAAGACGAGAACAAACCGAGACTCTGGACCCGAAACCGGAGACTCGGATTTTATGTAGATGTCAAAGAAACGGTGTCACATTCCGGGCTTCATGGTCAAGAATCGAAAAGAGACATAGGTACAAATCCAGTTTTCGGGAATCCAGCTGTTGGTACGGGTAGCGGCGGGGGGTAAAGCAACCTGACTTTCAGCGTTTGTAAGATTATTTGAAACTGATGATCATCATCAACATCATCATCATCATCATCATCATATTGAAGCTGAATTTGATTGATATGATAGTATTGAGGCGTTGGATACAGATAATGTACATTTTGTGATGAAGATTCGGAATCGTGAAGATGAAAAGGTTTCGGGACGGAAGATTCCCATGGTGAATCTTACCTGGAAGCGAAGGATGAAACCGAACAAGAGAAGAATGAAAATTTTGGTTGAACCTTAGAAAAGAGGGAAAGAGAAAAAGTGGAGATGATTGGATGAATATTAATATACTCTTTTAGTTCAAGTCTATTTTTAATTAGTTCTTTGGAAGTGAAGATCGCAATAGGAATGGCTCGAGGGTACAAGTAAGTAATAATTGTTTCTGGGTTTTCCCCATACGCGTATGATGAGCGGCGGTGCAAGGTTTGGTTGGTATAGTGAAGGGGCGAATTAACACTTGGACGATTACATCCATGAGCTTGTACCAACTTCGCCAACATAATTGATTTTTATTAATTTCTGAGGACGATGTGTATATCTATATCCATATCTATATCCATATCTATCGATTCTGAAAGCGATTGTTCTTATTAGCCCAATCGATAGTTAATCATACGATTGCTCAAATTACAATTCCCAAATTAATCTTCGCTTACCTTTCATTCAAGGGCCTTTTCTCTCTAATCGGCCTCAGAACAATGTTGTTCCGTCACTCCTAGATGACCATTAGAAGTACTAATAATGCGATACGAACAAGCGTTGACGGGTACAATCCCCAAGGATCGGGATCTGGAAGTAGGCGAGAAAAGGTGCTAGCTATATTGAATTTGAATCCTGTCCTGTATGCTGCATTATTTTAGGGTATTGATGATGATGCAGTGAGGATCCCCACTGGACGCTTCTTTCGTTCAATTTCATTTGACTACCGGTCATTTCGTGCAGCACTTATTGACCATATACATGCCAAAGCCCAAGTCCGCAGATTTGATATTTATTAAAACATGCAGCAGAGACCTAGGTCTTCTATCAATGTGAAATTGGTTCATTCTGAGTGCTTACCTACTTGTGTCCCAGTCAATGACCGTCCGCATGCACCCCATTGCTTCCCTCGCTAAAGCAAACATTTCCCGACCTTGATACAGTCCCCGCTAACTTTCCCTGTTATGACAAGAGATTCCATTAGAAGGGGATAAAGCAACGGTGACTTTGATGCATGTCCCAATTCAATCTTGGATACGGTACCATACCGCCCTACCTCGGACGTTATATTAAGAAGCGAGCCACAAGCTTCTCACTACTCTTTTTCCATATCCATCCCAGCTAATAAGTAATCTCAAAAGACCTAGAAACCAACAACCACACCCATGTCAATCAACGGCACATGAAATTCACCATGTGCAACCACTGCTCCATTCCCAATCGGAATTGAAAGGAGAGGGCGAGGAATAAGACTATTTTGTTGAGAGATGTAGAAGTCGCTTTTTGCAGATCAAAATCCTCTTTGTGATTGGCTGATCCCTCAAATGGATGTGCTACCTGAGGTGTTTATGTCTTGAGCGGGAGCGATTCATCATATGGTACAGAGATCGCATATCACTACACAATTGGACACGACCGTGCCGCTGTAGTGAAACATTTATTGCTGTGAAGAAGTAGAATTCTTGAGATGGTTGATATATATTTGATAGGGATGGAATGGTTTTGGATACCTCTCGAGTAAATTTGGAGAGGAGCTCGAGATCTCACCATGGGATTGATGAAACGAAACCTCAACAGACGGCACTTTGTTACGCTTTTTTCTCGGCCCTAAAAATCCAAGTCAATCCATGTCATACCCAATAAGTGTAATAAACCGTTGAGGAAAAACAACAAACCCCGGCCCGAACCGATAACTTATACTTTTGATGCAAGCAATAATAGAAAACCTTCTCACCCTAGGGTTCACGGATCTTGCATCTTTTTCCTCTAGCTTCTTTGAATCATTATTAGCCAACCAAGAGCCAAATAGCCAGTGGAATTTCTGAACCTTGTTTTGATTTTGCACTCGAGGCAGTCCAGATCGATTACTTTGCAGGCAATCTGGAATCACTCAATGACATTCCGCTTCGAAGCACCTTAGGTCGTATGTATGCAATAAGATATGTAATTTGAGATAGAAGAATCCTGACTTTCGATCCAAAAATGGCTGGAGGCAAATGAAGTTGTTTGTGTGATAAAGCCCAGGTCTAGGTGCATTTGGCTGAAATCAAGAAATCTGATTTCTTGGACCCAGGACGGCGCATCATCACGTGGTCAGAGGGGAGCTGTGTTCCGGATCCGTGCAGCAAGTATCGTCCTTCATGCAGATTCTATATGTGCGTGACTGGATATCAGCGCGGCACCTTTTTGAACACAGACTTATTAGCGGCATGGGAGAAGGCGAATCAATGTATGGTATGTCAGTATGCCTGTCCGTAATCTTCTCTCGAATACGAGATTCCCATTCGTGATTCGCAGAGGCACTGGATGTTATGGCGGAGAATTAATCCATGAAGCGTAGTGGTGATTCCCTTGGTTGTTCTCGGCCTTCGGCTTGCTATTTCTTTTTGGCTTCCTACCTGCTCACTGATACGCGATGCAACCCAGGTCCCTGCGGGGAAGAGATGGAGCCGGCATGGGTCTATAAGCCATCCCAATGTTATCCAAAGTATATCGAGCTCTCACCCAATATGCTTTCGCCAGTCGAAAGGAATCTCTGGAGATATCCCGGCTCTTGATAGGAATGAGTGTGTGAGATGTACGTCCAGTGAGTTTGACGTCAAAGATGACAAAAGGTGCCATGGACATTCTCCGTCAATGCCTTGGCGTGAGACCTGGGCACTATTGTCGAAGAAAAAGGAGGGAGTTGTGAAGTCCATCCATGCTGAATGCGGAAGATGGTTGCCGGCACATTGCATTTGACATTAATAGATAGGTATTAGGACTTACTAGGCTATCGCGCGGTGCGAGGCACGCCGTGTTTACGAGACTGTCAGGATCTACTTTATCAAACAAGGTAATCTCGTCTTTCCTACGTGATCCTTACTAAGATGGATAGAGTTAGAAAGAGGTGCGAGCAGATGAATGCAAAGATTCATACAGATATCGGCGTCATCTGAGTTTCCAGCTTAGAAATGTCAAAAATAAAATGTCAAACATGGCGCAGTTGAGAGGAACAGCTGATATGCCTCCCTCCACTTCTGAATGAAAGCCGCAGCTGTCCGTCAGTAGTCAACCATTTGACTCGGTCAGTTAGAAGTGGGAGAGGACGATAATGGAGAGAGGGGCGTGTTTATTTTTGATACCTAGATAATTGATAATTCATCGAAATTGATCCAAGCTCATCAAAGCATATCTTGATATCCCTCCTGAAAGCACACTAAATTCAAGCCACTACCGTCTGATGGGGGACTCCTATTGACTAGGGGCCTTTCACTTTCTGATATCAACGATAATTCCCAGGGGGCTGAGACATTGAAGTCGGAAAAGCTTCAATAGTACTATGTCACCATGAGAGACGGCCCTTTTCATCATTTGGGGGGGGGGGGAAGGGGGGAAATCTGGGATGAATTAATCTCGTGGGCAAGTCCATTGATTGGATGAACCTAGTTGGGCATTGATGTAATTATCGGTAGTTGATTACGCCGTCGCCATACATTTCTGAACTCTTGATGCGAAGATGCGAAGATGCGTAGTTGCGAAGGTGAGAAGGTGAGAAGTGTGCAAAACGAAAGTGTGCTGTTGCTTCCTATTGCTTGCTGTACTTTTACTTTGGAACCTTGCACCTTGCACCTCGCACCTCGCACCTCGCACCTCGCACCTTGCACCTTGCACCTTGCACCTTGCAGCTCTAACCTTGGGGTAAATCCGCAAAAACAGTCACTTAGGTCTCGGAAACTAGTGCACCTCTCCTCATACGCTAATTGATTGAAAATTACCGTGGTCCAAAAAATTCGCGCAAGTTTTTCTTTCTAATTTTGGTAGCAGGCAACGACAAACTTAAACCTAGACATTGACTTTACAGAAACGTTCAACTTTTACTCTGACAACCCAGGTCTCTACAGTAAGTCTTTTGCTGGGTTTTCTATTCAAAGGGTCCAAAATGCTAACCTGCAGCCTGGAAAATAACTTCGACGCTGAATTGGCTAATGTGGTAGTGTCACAACAGGTTGAATATCCCCCCCCCCCCAAAACTTCCACTTTTCTCGGAAAAGCTTGCAAGAACCAAAAGAAAAAAAAAAGAAAAAAAGAAAGAAAAGAAAAAAAAGAAAAAAAAGAAAAGAAAAAGAAAACAAAAAGGAACTCAAGGACTTCAATTGGTTATGTGATGCTCCTTTCTTCAATATGATGGCCAATAGAGACATTCCGATCCTTCTGATGGCGCATCTCGAGGATCATAATAGCTCGTAAAAGGCTCTGCCAAATTGATATCTCCTATTGTCCAATCATGATTCTCGCTTCAGCATGCACATCAGACCTCAGCCATCTTAGCTAACTCGGTCAATACCTTGCTTGTTGATGATGTTCATTTAACTTTTGGCTGGAGATTGTCTGACCAAGTCTTTCCCCGCCCGCCACTGATGATTTGCAGAAAAAGGAAATGGTGTGAGGCTCTCCAAGACGCTTCGGGCACCTTAAGCCGGCGGTGCCTGATGGATATGATAACTCAGATTTGGTAGATCATCCACAGACGTGCTCCACCAAATCTAGATAGACTTCCAGCACCTAGATATTGTGTTCCTGCATCGAAGGACCCCCAGTTCAAGTGTTAGTTTGTCCACGCAAAGAGAGCTCGTTGCGGCTGGTTGCCTGACCACGAACTTTGGTGAATGTTTTTCATTTTTTTTTTTTTCATTGGCTCTATTCTAGGTTCATACACTTCGCCCTGAACTATCGTCAATGATCTTGAGCTAGATCCTACATCTTGTGCTGCTTGTCAGTGAAAGCTTAAAGGAAGCTAATACACTCGAGTTCTTCCTATCAAAGTCTTGGTTGATTCCCCCAAAAAATCAAAAAAATCACTATCAGTTGGCCCTTGATCTTGCGCAACGTTCTGTTGACCCGGAAGCTTTATTGATTCAAACTTTGTGCGAGTATCTTTCGGTACCTCCGGCTTTTGGTAACGTTAAATCCAGTTCCAGGAGATTGGAACTCGTTATAGCCAAAAATCACGTCAAGCCGCTCGGAATAGGAAGAACTGATATGTACTAGGAGAGATAGACGTATTGGCCCCTCCACGTGCTAATGATCAGCAAACATTTTGAGACTTTTCAACCAAACTCGACGGCGTTAGTATCAATATTCGGGTATCATATATCTCAACATCTCTCCTCCTTGAAAGTAAACTGCAGCCTGCAATATAGCTATCATAAAAAATCATACATATCCATATCATTAATCTGCAAGATCCTGCTCCTTCAACATCATCTCGCATCAATATCGAATTACGTTACCAGAGAACGTTTCAAGTCAACATCAAGGATACAGATCATCACTCATTCAGTCATTTATTCATTCATCCATTCTCCGCATCTCAAATTTGTTCGGGCGGCAAGTTCAAGGGCCCATCACTTGCCAATCAAGCTTGCAGGACTGAATTCAGCACACCGGCACTCTTCATACAAGTATCCAAAAGTTCAGCGAATTGAAAGTCCGCTCATCCCGTCAGTACAGGAATCTTTCCTCATTCTTGTTCTCATTTTAGTTTTCTCATAATCATTCCATCGACCATTAACCGGCGCATTGGATCAGCCGTGCATTCAAGATCCTAGGCACGTTTATATACCCTTTTGGTGGAGGAACATGATATCTATTCTTCACCCACCAAATTGAATTCACCATCCCGAAATCGTCCTTCTTACATTGGTGTCGAGCTTGTTATCCTTGTTCATTCGATCGGAAGCCTGTCTGAAAAGTGCTTCGTAGGCTAACTGCATTATAGCCAACAGTTTTCGTACCTTAGTTCTCCAGAAATTTCTGCAATTTTCCGCAATCTCATTGTTGCAATTGAACTCGATCGGATTAATCCCCGAAGCAAACATTGCAACAAAATAAGAGGATATCCAGAAGGAAGAGTGAAATATTTTCATCTCAAATCATAACTTTCTCCATTTGCTCATTGACATTCATTCGATCAAAGTATACATACCGATACCATACCATACTTCGTTGAGACATTGGAAACCACCATACACGCGCACACATACATACCCACCCACTATCCCAGACTGATCCTCGCCTGCATACTTTACGGTACATCCACTACAACCCACCGTACTGTACTTCTCTCAATCAAGCATCAACAATCTGGAACATTTTCATAATCAGCATACTCTTGCCTACACACACACACACGGGTAGCTCTCGACTACACGCACGGCCTCCTCAACGACCGCTATTACTCTTTTTTTCTTTTTCCATCATCATACTTGGTTGGCCCCCGAAATAAAAGGATCAGCAGGCCTAAGATTTTAAGGGATCTCCAGTCCATTTTCATACCCATACAGCCAGCCTATCAAGGACGCACTAAATCATCACTATCATCGTCGGAAGCTAGTTCCAGTTCCCACGAGACGCCAACTGCCACCCCCGAAAACTTAGATTGCGACAATAACAATCAAAGCTCGGAGCTAATCTACCGTTGCGCTTCCGCGTCCAAGTCGAACCTCTAAAACGGGCCAAAAAATAATAATAAAAATAAAAGAGCCTTGCCGAAGACAGCAAGCAATCCAGCAAACAAACCGGCGATAGGGTGCAGTGCGGTGTATTTCAGTACAGCAACGAGCAACGACTGGACAAAAAGATATTTCTTAAGACACGTTGGAAGAGCCAATCAATAGAGAAGAAAAGAAAAGAAAAAAACGAATTCGATTAAGAGCAGCCCCTCTCGATTGTGAGACTGTTAGATTTGTTGATTCTTCTTCACACCACCTTTTGATTTTCTTGAATTCATTCCATCACTACACGCCGCTTCAAACGTCCCCCTGTGCGTAAGGATTCGAAACAATACGCCGGGTACGGGTAAGATTTAAGCAAGAAAATCAACATCTCCCTACCGAACGTTGAGAAGTACGGACGGTACTGCGAGGATATTCCTAGCAATTTCGTGCATATCACCGCTCCATTACAGCCGTCGCATCAATCATACCCTCGATACTCTATCGAGCAGATTCGAGGGACCCTGTGCAATTGCGATTCTTGGATATTTCCCACAGCCCTTCCAGCGTAACTTTCCCCGAGTGCTTTACTCTCGGTGGGTATCTGACGCCTTTTCAGGGGACCGTTTAGGATATTCTTGGAACTTTTTGGGAGAAGATTGGCGGCGCGAGAAAGCCACTCTCACCAATTTTGGATCCTCTGTCAGGTCTTTTAACCTTTTAATTCTTGTTTCGACGAGGCTACTTGGGACCCCATCAAAATCGACCCATAGCCAATCCTAACCCCAGGACACAAATTCCAATTCTACAGGGACTCTTCAGGCCTATTCGAACAGTGCGTTTGCATCAGTACCTATACCGAAATCGGGCGACGAATAAGGAGCGGCAATTCAGCTTGTACATTCTTGGAGTGTAATTTCGCGGAAGCACGCACGATAGCTTCTAGCAGCGAGTAAGCAAGCAAGAAGCAGCACGCAGCACGCAGCACGCAGCACGCAGCAAGCAGTCAAGAAAGGTAGCCTTTGAGAAATCAGGAAAAGGACCAAGAGAGGGCAAGGGAAGGCAGAGAAGTAAGAAAAAGAAAGGTTAGGAGGGAGAAGAAAAAAAAAAGATTTGTTCCTTGAATCATTGCGTATTTCTCCTTGGGAGGCTTTTTTTCTTTTTTCTTTTCTCTCTCTTTCTCTTTCATTTGGCTCAAAATCAAGTTATCGCCTTTACCCTCTATCGCCTACCGTACTTACTACCTTTTCCCCTCTGGCCTGACTTAGCACCTTTCCGTGCACAGCACACCCACCACTCACATCAAATTACTACCTATATCATCATCCATCTTCCCGCTAAGATAAAAGCCTCCATCATCAACTCCTTCGTTCCAACCCAAATTTCGGGACGGACGACGGTGACAACCCGTTGATGCTGGTATTTGTCTTTTCTGTCTTACATTAGACGACTCATCGTCACAAGAAGATTCTACCATAACCATCATATCCACAATCCAAACCCTCTTCCTTCGAGTGTTCTTTATCCGATTTTCCCACCATCATCGTTTGGTAGAACTTCTTCTCATTCTCTTCTGTCCGGCTTGACGTCGACTTTTTCAATCCAAGGGGTCATCGAGATAACATTATCGTGCAAAGCCGGTAGCTTTGGAAGGGGCGAGGCTGCAAATGAACGACAGTAAGTAAGCCAGCCATCCATCCATCCATCCATCCTTTTTATCTGTGATCGACGCCTCTCCTCTCTCTCTCACTTCTTCAACCAAATTGTACTCCTCTTCAGCTTTCAACTACCCTTTTTTGGCGGAATATCCTCCATCCACCAAAAACAATTGATTCTTTTGGTTGTATTGAGAAAACTTCCCCCATCGTTTTTTTATTTATATCTTCATGGGAAAAAAATTGATTGAGAAAAAAAGTGTCAAAGTCAAAGAGAAGAATTCTCGATGCTTTCTCATTTTATTTTGGAGTTGTCGTTGATATTCCTCACGCGAAATGGTTGGTGTAGTAATTCCCCATTCCTCCAATGCGGCCTTCAGATCCCATATCAATCATATCATGCCTATCATATCACCATTACACTTCAACCTCTACACTTCACACCTCACATTCTAAAATTCAAAAATTCACCTCTTACATCTCACATCTCACACCTGATAAAGCACAAACCACAGAGCAATACAGTGTAATGCCGGGCCCTTACAGTGAATTGGTCAAACGGAACGTTTCATGGAAGAAGTTCCCGAGTGCGACGTTCGAAATCAAATCATCAACACAACCCTCCATTCTGCAATATTCTACCATTCATCCTCTCAATCAGAAAATTGAGATTCAAAAAGAGGCGCACAAAGTAGCCTAATCCTAAAAACGTTATACATCCTACTCCCTATCATATCATTCAATCTGAATTTTGCCAGATTCCCCCCTCCCTCTTCCCCCTCCCCCTCCTCCCAAAAGCTTTCATTAATCACGTCGTTACAGCACAATTCACTCGCTACCCAATTGGCACTGTCTCTACAATCCTGCTTTTCGTTCTTATTTC
Source organism: Botrytis porri (assembly GCF_014898465.1). NCBI lineage: Eukaryota > Fungi > Ascomycota > Leotiomycetes > Helotiales > Sclerotiniaceae > Botrytis > Botrytis porri. The sequence continues at coordinate 4,107,228 of NW_024066075.1, read as the reverse complement.
TGGTTCGCCTCGTTTATGTTTTTTCTTTATCCATAAAGATTTCAATAACCTATCTCAATCTTATTACCTTGAATATTCCGAGAATCTTGATATCATCCGATACTAACCATCTTACCCAATAGTCCTTACACCTCAAAAAATAACACTCGATCACTTCATGTGCTCTCAATCTGGTAATATCCAAGACCTAACCGCCTATTCAGGGCATTCGTCTTCGTGTATTGTCGGATCCGAACCAGAGCCTGACAGCTCTTCAAGACAGGAATTTGTTCACCCTCCGTCGTTACCCTCTGATATGGGGATGCGATACATGACAATTCCAGCGACAGATGATGTACGGTAAGTCTACCCCCAAATTTCGTTGGTCATTTCTTTTCTCCCGATGTACCCCCTCGTCAACCTTGCATTTAGGCACATACACCACTCCTTGGGTTTTTTCTCATTATCGTTAATTTTAAAATCATGCATGTATCTACCGCTTGTGCGATCTGCGCTAAGGCTGGTAATGCAATGAACATGCCACGACTCACACTCCGTCATGGTTCTTGTCCAGTTGTCACACAACTTAAGCCTCAGATCAAGCCAAACCGCCTGCACTTCCGCAATGGTTCGCATCACGCGAGTAGTCCCCGCTATTCTGTACCACTGACGGCTGTGTTGGCTGTCATACATATGCAGTCCAACTGGGCATCATTACCGCCATGAAGAAATTTCATTCCATAGGCCGTGTCTCCTCAGAACCTTATCTTCTTTTGTCTTACACTTGTTGAGACCCGTGGCTGATATGATAGCTCAGTTACACGTCCGATTCCGGTACCTCTCATAGCCCTGTGTTCTCGATAGAACCCACGATACCAAACTCAATCCCGTCCAACATCCCATTCCCACCATACGCGCATGCCTATCAGTCAACACTGAACGGTCCCACGTACTCAGGTGGGAGCAACCCGTACTTTTCTCCGAGCTCGTCTTTATTTTCTATGCCCGATCTTAAACCCCGCTTGAACTCTATGTACGTACCTCTCACCCCCTTTTAAGTACTTCGATACACCACCATTTCTGTGCACAGATAATAATGATCTATCCGCACAGTCACTCCTCCCCTGGAATGGCACCACCCTCACGCTCACCAGCCTTACCACATCCACAATCACCAATAAGCACACGAGATTTATACGCAAGTGCAACACCACATCTACGAAGAACGGACGGAATTTCAAGATCTCCGTCAACCTCTGGAACTGTGAGAGGCGTACCATTATCACCATCCAACAGCGGATTCGCAAGTCCGGCGAATATGGAGGGATCTCAACTTGGAGGGCCACTTACCCCTCCTCTAAATCCGACAGAAGTCATCCTCACTTTGCAGGCGGCTGACGGACAGATCATCACTCCGGAAATCTTTGGTAAAATTGACAAGGGGTTTTTCATGGCAGAAAACGATTGGACCTGCTATAGAAGAAACTACTTTTCGCTGAGTTGCTCATTTACACTTCAACCTATCGTTCCGGGAGCAAATGTATATCTTTTGTTGTCTGGTGGAATGAGACCGCAGGTGCAACAGTTTGCCATGTCAATAGCAGCAGTGGTAGATTCGCGCGATGGAAAATCAATAGAGTTGGTCCAGCACACTCCCAAAAGAGACAAAGGACCACAGGATAAGCCGCCAAGGATCGCGGTTGCCCCAAGACCGCACACAACACATAACATGTATGGCGGCGACAACGGTATTGGAGGTGGACCACGTGGAATGTACGATGGATCCTTTGGTCAGTCACCAAGCTCACCGCCAAACGAAGCAACTTTCGAGCGCATCCAATTCAAGAATGCGACTGCGAATAATGGGAAACGGAGAGCCGCTCAACAATATTATCACCTACTCGTAGAACTTTTCGCAGATTTGGGCACTAACCACAATCATTCAGAACGCTGGGTAAAAATTGCCGTTCGTATGTCCGCACCAATGGTAGTGCGTGGTCGCTCACCCGGACATTACCAGAGCGAAAGACGCGGTAGTAATGCAAGTTCTGGACCTGGCGGCGCTGGAGGTGCTGGTGGTGGTTCGTATACACCATCCGGATCATCTCGCACCCCAGGCGATGTTACCATGTCTGGAACTTCCTCCATGCTTCCCGGGTCTAATAATTACGGTTCTTACGATGGTCGATCCCACCATTATCGCACTGGACCTCTTCAGATTCCTATGGAACCTACTCTTTCTGCTGAAGAAGCCAAAAGCATTGAGGATGCTCCTTGCTATATGTACTACCCAACTCCAATATGGGAGGGCGCAGAGCCACGGAACCAATTGCCTAGTCTTCCAGAATATGTGCCAGGAAAAATCAAGCAAGAATATAACACTGGTGGCTACTCCTTACCGAGCATCAGTGGTGCACAAGATTCTTTGGGTAGACATTGTGGAAGGTGGGAAGGAGTCCCGGAATCAAAGGGATATTTTCCAACAATTGCATTGGCACAGGAACTCAATATCAGCTAGCCATTTCACATAGAGGACTAATCGCAATTTAGCACGCGATATAACACGACGTGTGCTGCACTAGGCTACAGCACTCGTGAGTCCCGTCTTATCTTCCTCCCTTCTCTGCTCTGGTTCGATTATAATTGTCTGCGCATCGCATCTCATGGTTGCCCATTTCTTCAATTGTCAGCTGGAGTATACTGGATTGGCTCATCGCTTAGTTGCTTGGTATTTCTGCAGAAAACACCCTAATTATAGAATTGATTGGCGCAAGGCATAGGAAAGGATTGAAGGCTAAAGGGTCATGTTAGCATATTTGATTGGGAAATTTCACTTGGGAATATTACAAAATCGAATGGGATCTGGTTCATATCATCTCGGTATGACACACATACAGCATGGATCAACATGGGTCAGATGAATGGATGGAAAAAGCTTGCATCTAGGTTTGGTCTAGGATGGATCGGGAAAAAAATACATTGATTTTGGTGACGGAGTTGGATTTGGTCTCGGGTATTTTCTTTTGCGCGGATCTCAGACATGGTAATGATGGATGAATTGAATGGATGGACAAATGGGCAACAAGGGAACCGGATTGCAATGGATTGGGATGGATGGGTACATGATCTCGCCAATCGCGGATCCTGGTGTTTCTTACATGTGTTGTTGATGGATTTCTCATCGTATTTCTTGTCATTTTCTCTTCTCTTATTGGGTTCGATGTGAAGGTATTTGAGAAGGCTTACTGCCCAATCGTGTCTTTTGCATCAGACTCCGACACAATAGTTCCTCTTTGCTTGCATCTGATTATTTCTTCTACCTTGACTGCGTGTTAGTTGATGTTGTTGCGTGGATGCACTTATTGTTGATGCATGAATTTGACTTGTGGGCTGTTGAGTGAGCGTTTCGTACTTTGAGTTTTGTCTGCTGTTGTTTCTGAATGTGGGGGTTGGTTTTTCTGAGAAGCGAAATGGGGAATAAGAGGTCGAGAGGGTATGGTAAATTGACCAAGGGTACCAACGGCTTGTGGGGATGATGACTGCCAGTGAGCAGATAGATAAGCCAGGGGAACAATCGTGAGAATTGGGGAGGATATACGGAAAATTGTGTGAGAGATTGAAGAGTGGATATTTTCGTTGATTTCTCGTTTTGCCATGCCAGTCAGTTAGTCGATTAGTCAGTCAATGCAGGAGGCTTTTGTTGATATATATATATATATATATATATATTTCACGGTGATGAAGGTCTTGATTGTGAAGCCGTGAGCCCGTGAAACAGTACGATGTGATTGAGATACCGGTAATTGTGTCATTTCCATAAATGACAGACCATCGAGTGTATTGCTGAAGGGAAAGCTAGGTAACATGCAGCATGTAAACTTTGACCCGAGCTAGCTTTCTTTCCAACCCTTCAACAGCCTCTCTTCTTCACATCTTCTTTCTTTCCTTCTTACAAAGAAACGGAGGAATAGGAACTGGGGTCTGGTATAACCTGTGACATGATCTCGATTGCGGATTACAGGTCGTAGTATGGGTCATACAAGTAGTTCGACGCAGCATCCTAGTTTTGGAATTGTTTGTGGGATTCTGCGGCCCTCTTTGCTCTCACATTATTTCTTGCTCTTGGGTTCTTTTTAAAGTCGCTTTTCTCTCGTTGCTGCAGTTTCTTTATGAGATTTTCCGGCAGTGATCAAGCAGGAAAACGGCAACGATAAGCCGTAGAGATACCCAAGATAGTAGCGGGAAAAAAGAGAGAAGAAATATAGGAGCTGTCTACCGCATTCCTGATTCCGTTTATAGTAAATACTTGTCGGGCCTGATTTGAAGGATCCTATCCTGCTTGTTCATATTTAGGTTCTCCAACAGGATTTTTGTTAACACTATTTTAGGAACATCAGTCTCATTGATAATCACATAGTGATTTGTAGCCAAATCATACGGGGACTGTCAATGCATAATTTAGTTTCATCAATTCTGCTACCTATAGTGACTTCGTCTTGTGTCGCGAAAATGATAGTGCAAATCCCGTCCTAATACTCGCAAAGACCAGCAGTCGCAGCTGGATACCTATGTCCTTGCACCGGAAAGCTAACAAGAATCTCATTAATCTTGTCAAGATCCGAGTCCGTCAGTTCAATCTCCGCCGTGTTCTCCTTAACCCTAGACTCTGTTCTAGCCCCAAATACTGGAATGATAGGAGGATAGCCTGGCTTCTTGCTCTGCGACTTGATCCAACACAAAGCCAACTGTGCAGGGGTACAGCCCTTCTCCGAAGCCAACTTTCCTAACTCCTCCACCAGCTCTAGATTCTTGTGAAAGTTTTCTGGCTGGAAACGGGGAAAGTGTCGATGCGGATCACCCTCCGGCAAATCATCCAAACTCTTGAACTGGCCCGTCAGCATGCCTGCTCCAATTGGCGTATGAGCAGACATCACGATTTCTAATTCTCCACAAGCTTCTGCGACGCCGTTCTCGAAGACATCGGTAGCCCACAAGCTAATCTCCGCCTCGAGCATATCGATCTTTGCTACTGCACTAGCTCGACGAATGGAATTGGCTGAGACTTCACTCAATTGAATTCCGCCGATCAACCCCTTCTTGACACACTCATCCAAAGCCTTAACGGTATCCTCAATCAGCGTAACCTTATCCTGCCTAGCCATCCCAAACAGATCAATATGTTTATGCCCCCCTAAGATCTTATTCGCATTCTCGACATACTTATAGACCGCCTCCGGCGAACTATCCACCGTGAATGTCTTCCTATCGGCAAAACCACTCTTGATACAGAGAACAACTCTCTCGGCATCTTCAGGATATGCTGCAAAGTAGCGCGCGAGAAGATGCAAAGAGTTGTTTTCGGCAGAACCGTAGAAATCTGCGCCGTTCCATACATTGACTCCGGCTGCAAGAGCGGCCTTCAGGACGGGAAAGGCAACACTGTCGGGGGTTTGCTCACCGCGCCAGGTCATTCCTGTGGGAGATCGGTGAGAGTTGCTCGACTTGGTAATCTTCTGGGTGGGATTTCAAGTGGAAGCTGAAACTTACGCATGAGACCTAGTCCATTCTGAGATATCTCTTTTCCTGCGAGAATAGGCATCTTCTTCTAGAAGGTAGGATCTACGTCGTGATAGGTAAGAGATGTAGAGTATAGAGAGTTCTTTTACAGGAGAGGAGAAAAAAAATAGAGAAAAGAGTTTATAGCAATAGCGAGAGTGTTGAAACACCAAACTTCGAATTTGATGGTGAATGAGTAGGGTAGAAATTCTCGGAGTTAAGAGAAAATTCTCGGACGTGCGGTTGAAAAGGGGGGGTACGAACGACGTGTGACAGAGACAGTGACACAGATCGCATACCGCAATGTCTCTCATGTCTCGATTCAGATTTGATAATCAGATCATGGTTTTGCCTTTGCGCTTTGGTTCTCCAAACTCTCGTTGTTTTTAGTCAATATAGAAATTATTCCGGTGAGAGGGGTTGGGTCATGGATGCGAATTGAGGTTCAGCTTCGTAGTAAGTCGGGTACTCGACTTTCTAGCCACCTCTGTTTAGACCACTCTTTACACCAAAAAAGGCTTTTTAGTTTATTGATATCTTTATCAAAATATAATACAATTAATCAAAAATTTCTATGTATATAATTTAAATCATTTTAAATCTGTACTAAAAAAATTAGAGTTTAAGGATTGTTCTAAATAGAGAGATCTGAAGCTTTAAAAAATCGAGTTTTTAATTTATATAAGAATTACATGCAAAGTTGAAATTAATTTTAAATTTTCAATTCCTTTTTTAATTATAATTAATAAAAGGAAACTGATTACTTTTTTTTAGGTTTCGAACTTGAATTTATATATAGAAAATAAAAATAAATTAACAGTTATAAAGATATAATTTAAATAAATAAAAAATTCTTATACTTTCGAAAGTACTCTTATAAATACTTATTAATTGAGATTTTTCCAATTTTTTTAAATCTTTTATATTATGAATTTTGTAACTTTATAATGAAAATTTCTAGACTATTTTTAATAATTTTAATTAAGAAGTTATTAAAGATTTTAAACTAATTTTAAATTTATATATAATTCTTATATAAATTAAAAAATCAATATTTTAAAGCTTCAAATCTCTATTCAGAAAAATCATAAAAATCCAAAATTTTCAGAATAAATTTAAATTAATCTAAATTATATATATATAAATCTTCAATAAAATTTTTCGATAGATAAAAAAGTTATTAATAAGTGTTGGAAGTTGTGGTACGTACGCTTAGCTACTGTATATATATCACTTCCACTTTATAATTAGATTTTACCTTAGTACAATTAATCTATATAGTCAATAATATATACATTTCATTAGCCTGCTTCTTTATTATGAATAAATTATAAGTCCGGTAGCTCTATAGTAAGATTAAGACTGAAAGCTCTTTAAATAACTTATATTACCAAAGTAAAGGTTAATAATAAAAAGCTTTTATACAATATAACATCAATATATAAGATACATATAGTAAACAGATGACTAAATAACAATAACAAAGTAACTATTTACATTATATTCTTTCTTTAAGTAAAAAAAACTATGAATTATTATTAAAAGAACTATTCATTCTAGCTTAATATTGAAAAGCATTATTAATTATATAATATTTAATATTACTTTAAAAATTATTACTTATAAATCAAAATTCACTATTTTCAATTATTTTATTTTAAAGAGAATTTTTTCCTCCAAATATTAGTATATTTAAAACTAAAATAATATAATTTAAATAGTTTCTTTTCCACTTTTTCATTTTATTATTAAATTATATTCAAATTATTAATATAAGTTTCCTATTTACAGAATCTTAAAATGAACAAAGATATTAGATTTAGAAATTATTCCAAATATATCCTTTTTCTTATTCAAGAGAATCACAAACACTAAACTCATCAAATAAGAATTCAACTTTAAGAAAAAGATTGATTTTATATATATAAAAAGATATTACATAAATATATATGGATTACAATAGCTAACAATTTAATTTAGGATTTCGAAGAACTTCAAGTCTTCAGTAACAATAGTAATATTATTATAAAGATTCAACTCAATATCAATAAAAGGTTATCTTTCTTAAAAATAATACTAATATATTATTTTATATTTATTATTTATTATCTAATAATAATAAAGCTTTAATAAAAGAATATAATATAGTAAAGAAACTTTAAAATTATTTAACTATTAAATACTTTAGAATCAATAATATTATAATAGATAAATACCTCCTCAAGATTAAAACCTTTTTTTTTTCAATTTAATAATATTTTTAATATAATTATTATAAGTATTTAGAATAAGCTTAAAGATTTTTAATAAAAGCTTTTATTTACAAATATTTAATTAACACTTTATATATAAATAAATTACTTTTTCAAAATCTAATCTTATCTTTTCCTAATAAATATAAAGTTATTATTAATATAATCCACATTATTAATTATATTTTAAATATTAATAATAAAATCAAATATCTATAAATCAAAAAGATAGAAATACAAAACTTTAAAGATTTAATATATCTTACAAAAGAAAAGAAATATATCCCATTTTATTATCAGTATAAGATTAATATAAACTCAAAAATTAACATATTTATTATTACTTATAAATTCTACAACAAACCTCGTTATTTAGTTTTAAAATGCTTTTAGCTTTATTATACCAAGTATTTTTTAAAATCCAATTCAAAGTATAAACAAAAGAGAAAATAATCTACCTCTTTATTATAAAGAAATAAAAAGTATAGGGAATATAAGACTTATATTATTAAATTAAGCTTCAATACCACTAAAAGTATTATCAATAATAAATCTGATTTTAAATATTATTATTTTATTAAAAAAAGTATTAGTAAGGTATCCTTATTGTAATAATATATTAATATTAATACTACTTCATATATATCTAATTAATATTCTTTCTTTAAAAGTTTAACTTATATTCCATAACAAAAGATAATAGTTAATAAAAGAGCTATATACTCGAATAAATAAGAAATAGTAAATATAATATATAAAAATGAAATAAGAATATTGTTAATTGGGGTACTATATATATTTAGATTGGGGATTAATCTATTCTCAGTTAAGAGAATTTATGAGATAGAATTTAAAATTAAATTTAATCTCAAGAAGATATATTTCACATTAAAAAATAATAAGAATAATAAAATCATTAAAACTATAATAAAAGATGAAATATATATCATTTCATATATAAAACCAGAATATAAAGATTCTATATTCTTTATATTCTTTATAGAGATTATTAATGATATAAAAAAGAAAGTTAAAGAATTAATTATAATAGAGAAGAAAAGATATCTTATTTAGTATAAACACTTTAATTATCTTAGTCCTAATAAAATCAGGAATTTACATAAAATTATTACATTTTAAAAATCTATTAAGGTTCCTTCAACTTTTGATATTTATAAAGTGTACATTCTCATAAAAATAATTAATAGAATCCTAAGCCAATTAAGTATATAAAAATCTAAGAAATTAGAATTAATTTATTTTAATGTTACTAGTCCTTTTTTAAGATTTATTTAAGAATATAGATATTTTATTATTATTATTGATAATACTATAAGAATAAATTGAATTATTTTATTAAAATAGAAAATCAATATAATATTCTTATTGAAAGTCTAAAAGTAAGAAATTGAATTCGCTATAAATATAGCTATAATTATTACCAGAATTAATAATGTATTAGAACTTTTTCAAACTATTTGGAAATAAAAGGCTAATATATAATTAAAAATTATAATAATTATATTATCTTATTAAAAGAATTTAGTTGAATATAATATATATATTATAAAAATTGATATAAGAATAATATTGAAAGAAGCTTATTTACTATTAGAGTTTTAAAATAAAGCTATTAAATATGATATATATATTCGAAAATGTATTAGTATTAACCCAGATGTAAATAGAATTGATTAAAGTTTATTTAAAGCATTTATAAGTATATTACTAGATATCAATATATATAAGGTTTAGAGGAATTAATATTATATTTATATTAACCTTAAAACTATTCTAAAATGATAAAGGTATAATAAACTTTATAATATAATAAGGGTTAGAATATTCCTAAGATATTTAAAAGATATTATTAAGTATATAAAGGTTTATTTATTAAAGTTAGATTATATATATTACTCTTATTATATTATAATCAATAAAAGCTATAAAAGAGGGGATTTAAATCTCAAACTTAGAAATTGTATAGTCAGATTATAAAATATTAAGAATATAGAATCTGATTATAGATTTTATAGTAAATTTAAGAACATCCCTGAATTATTGTTTATTCTAATTAATTCATTAATATTATTAGATGTAATAATTATAGACTTAATAAAGATATATTTATCAATATTAAAATGAATAAAGATTAAGAGAATATTATGCTTTAATAAAAATAAACATGGAAATATTTAATAAATAATTAATAATTTATTAAGACCAATAAGGAAAAACAATAAAGAAATTGAGATTACTTTATCTAATATAACTTTACTATTTAATTCTATATTATCAAATTCAAATTTATTATTTAAAATTATATTACCTAATATTATATTATTTAATATAACTTTACTACTTATTATACTTATATTTATATTTACTTTTATATCATTAAATTCGAGATATAATCTTAGAAAAAGAAAGAAAAGTAATGATAATGATATAAAAGGGTAAAGAAATTCTAAAATTATTCAGACTTTACTTGCCTTTTTAAATAAACCAATAATAAAACCAATCAAATACATTATAATTACCATTCCAAATATTTACTACTTCAAGAAGAAAACAAATAATGAAATTGCTTCGAAAATCTTAATTCTTTTAATAAATACACCAACAAAAACTGAAACCGTTTTGTTAATAATCGAAATTTTCAAAATCAAAATATCTAATACATATAAAAAAGCAATAGTAGATAAAAAGTATATAAAAGAATAATAAGTTATAATTCAAAAAGAAATAGACTTATTAATTAAGAATAATATTTGAAAAAAGTTTATTTTATTATAAAGAAATAATCTAATTTTAATAAAATAAGTATTTCTTATTAAGATAAAAGATAATAAAATAATAAAATAAAGTGATTTAAGGTTAAATTGATAATTAAAGTATTTAATTAAGTTTTAAGTAAAGATTATAATGAAATATTTACTTTTATAATTTGACTCAATATTCTTTACCTTTTCCTTACAATTATTGTAAAAAAGATTCTTAAATATTCTCATTTCAATATCAAAAACATATTTATTAAATTATATTTAAAAGAAAAAATCTATTTAGCACCCTTTTAAGATGTTTATATTAATTATGGCTATACTCTACATATACTTTAAAGTCTTTATGAGCTAAAGTAAGTTGATAGAAATTAAAACCTTCTTCTAAAAGAAAAATTAACCAAAATAGGTTTTATATAAAGCCTTACAGATCTATATCTATATATTAATTATCAGTATTAATTAATTCTTTTAATATATATAAATAATATTATTACTATTACTATACATAAACAAGATATTTAATGATTTTATTATAATCTTTTTACTTAATTCAATATTAAAAACCTAGAAGAGATTAATAAGATCTTAGAAATGCATATTATTCATACTAGATTAGAGAGAATGTTAATTATAAATCAAAAAGAATATTTGAATATAATGCTTACCTAATTCGAAATCTTTTATAATCAATATACCCCTAAAAAGATATCAATTTCAAATTATAATTAATTACAATTAATATTATTAAATAATGAACTTATTAATATAAACAAATATTAATAAGTAATTAACAATACAATCCATCTTATAGTTTATATTAGATTAAATATTATATTTAATTTTAAAAAATTAATATAAGTTATATTTAATTTTATTAAACATTATAATATTATATTTAAAAACCTTATAAGATATTTGAGATTGATTATCAAATAGAAGCTATGTTTTAAATTTAAAGAAATTCAATTAAATATTTATAAAAAATATAATCTTTTATAATGTATTATTAAAGTATACATCGATATAAATTGGGTAAGTAATAGAATTAATTGAAAAAGTATTTTTAATAGAATAGTAATGTTCTATAATAAATTAATCTCATAGATAAACAAGAAGCAAACATTTATAGCTATATTTAGTATAAAAGCTAAATAAATTTCCATAACTATGTTTATTAAATAAGAGTAATGAATAATTCAACTCTTAAAAGATTTAAAACAATCAAAGTATATTGAAAATAATAGTATAATTCAAATACTCAAAAACAATTAAAAAGTACTAATATTAATTAAAAACCTATATCTACATAAGCAATTAAAATATATTAATATATATCATCATTTCATTTGAAATCTTATAGAAAAATATTTAATTAATATTAGTTATATTAATACAAATAATATGGTTATAAATAGATTAATAAAACTATATATAAGAATAATATTTGAGAGATTCAAGAATATACTAGAACTTTAAAGTTAAATATTGAAATTAAAAGAATAAGCTTTTTGGGGAAGTATTAAAAGTTGTAGTATGTGTGCTTAACTACTATATATATATCACTTTCACTTTATAATTAGATTTTATCTTAGTATGATTAATCTATATAGTCAATAATACATGCATTTTATTGGCCTGCTCCTTCATTGTGAATAATAAGTTAAAAAAGCGATTTTTGGTATAAATAAGTGGTCCAAAAAAGGGGTGGTTAGAAAGTAGGGTATTCGACTTACATCGCACAAAATATCAATATATCCATCCAAATACTATCTAGTCAATCTCAATCTCAATCTATCGCATGATTCTTCGATTCTTATATAAGTAATGTATCGCCATCGCAGTAGGAAAAGACATCATCGACATCAATTCAAGGTCTTGAACACTCTCGATTGACACCTCATCGCCAACCAAGTTATCACGAAACTTCCGTACTGTATCAAAATTTGGCTCTCTTCCCTCTCTCCTTCAAATTTCACACCTTCTTCATGGGAAGAAGGTTGTGCATGGATTTATTCATCTATTCACTCGCCGATATCTCCGGTGAAAATGCGGAGATTTGAGTAACGGTCACTCTCATGACATGGATTGATGTGACAATATTCTTGATTTGAAGTGTCTTCGTGAGATTTATTTGAGTTATAATTGAGGGTCTCAAGCAAAATCTCAACCAAGATGAACATGTAGACTAAGACTACCCTTGAGGCAGGAAGGATAGCATCACGCAGCTTAAACGTAATGCACACTGCGATGGCACTTTGGACAATGTATCTCTTGAAGTTTGGGATTTTCTCATCGGAGATTTGTTCTAACTTACCACTGGTGATTTCGGTCTTGATACCACAATCTGCTCTATCACGTTGATGTCCTTATATCAACCAAATTCCTAGCTACTCTCAAGGTTCACGTTCCCTTATGTAGCGTACGAGTAAACTCCCACATTTTTGCAATACTTCCTGGAGAATGCGATGACCTCAGATATATCACCAGGATATACTCGAATGCAAGTTGCAACATTCATTCGAGAGTTTTCTAGTAAACAATTGAAGTCCTCCTTACATCTAGAGCTCTGAGGCCTCTGGCATAACTCAATTGCAATGTGCAAGGAGAAACTGTCGCAAGTAGGCTGGAGGTAATTGTCTCCCCCCTTCCAGATAGAAGAGTCAGATGTTGGTAGTAAATATCACCAATAGAAAGACTTTAGTGTCCGCTGTTTAACATATCTCATATTAATTCAACAAATATCTGATTCGAACAAGTTTTTCCCTTCACTAACATGTAAGAGTTTAGGCCCCGGCTTATCACATACTAAGCGAAAACACATCAAAAACCCTCATTTCTTCAATTTTTAAACTATATATTAATTCAATCAATTTATAAATTAAGTTTATAAAAATAATATAACTTATAAGATTGAGAATTATTGAAATAATTCAAAAAAATAAATGAAATATTCTTAACTATTTTTTTGATAAAGTTATAGGTTTTTAAAATTGAAATTATTAAAAAAATTGAAAAAAGTGGTTTTTTTATATGGGAAAAGTGTTACATATTATAAATTTTGAAAAATTTCAATTTTAAAAATCTATAACTTTATTAATTTTTATAATTTTAAGGAACAATTTAAATCGAATATTCTTTATATAATTATTTCTTGTATATATAATTTTCAAATGAATTTTTCAAATAATTAAAGAATTATAAAAATAATTAATTTGTATAAAAAAACAGTATTTTTGTAGGGATTTTATTACAAAAAAGAATGATGTATGATAAGCCGGGGCCTCAACTCTTACATTACGAATTTTGTTCACGCAGAATAGGTTTCTTTTCTTACCTATATGCTTTTCTATTTCACTCTTTGTATAAATTCCCAAATTTTGAGATATCTGGGGCTCAAAGATAGTGTAATGGTCCCAGGGGTTGAATTAGGCTGAGTCAAGGTGAGTAATTGGGATGTAAGAGGACCTGAATACTTTACCAGATCGCTCGGATCAAAAGCCGGTTACTGTCAATAGTAGGATTATTAATATGAAATGATTTCGAATATATATGTACGAAAAGTAACACTCTTAATCCCCTTCTATAAGTCGCAAGAACTCCCCTTCCGATAAGATTCTACGAATCTTCAACCAGGAAACCATTCTTTTATAACTTCCCTTCTCATTTTGTCCTGTCCTTTTCCCACCCATCAAAATACTTGAGAGATTTGATCGAATGAATAACTGAAACACCGTTGGACTACAAAGAACGCTGGGAATGAAGTAAGACAAATCCGACTTGCTATGGAGTTCTACCATACACAAGGTTGACCAGGCTCGAGTAAGCTCGATGACTCCTGATTGAAACCTCGATACAAACGTCTTGACTCAACAGAAAGAAGCAGAAGTCACCACCGGGTAACGATAGCAGGGACGTAGGATAATCGCGGCTACCTGCGGATAAGTCCCGAATGTAACCGCCCATATATGAGTCCAAGAACTCAGAATATTGACACAGGAAAACAACCTCAGGAGCACCTCAGTCCCTGCTCTTATTGGATATGAGATTCTATGATAAGTATACTAAATCACTTATTAATATCTTACTAATTAAGAGATATATTGATGACTAATACATATACAATATGATTTTATATTATATTATTATATTATTATATTATTATATTATTATATTATTATATTATTATATTATTATATTATTATATTATTATTGAAGGTTTACCTCCTTAATAATCTTGTCGCTTATAAGGATCGAAGTTATATATATACGAAAAATAAGAAACTCTCGCTTAGCAAGATCTGATTCAAGCGATCTGATTGGTTTGACTTTCTTAGTATTATAGTATAATATAATAATCAAAACAGAAACTATCTTTTTCAATAAAACTATTTTAATTGAATTAAATAAAAAATAACAAAATAGATAATCATATAGATTAAGATAAAGGCTTTTCAATAATCTGTTTTTTATAATAATAATTTCAAATGTAAAGCTTATATAAAGCATTAAAGTTTATATAGTATTGTCAAGACTTTTATAATACTATTATAAATATTATATATATATATTATTTATTACTTTTTCTAATTATATAAGCCTTTTATAATACTAATAGTATTCTATTATAAATAAATTGAGTCTCAATAAGCTTATATTTATAATGTATTACTAATCTAGATTATATAATATTAATTATATAAGTTGTTATTATTATGATCATTATTATTATTAATTTAAAAGAAGATAAACCGACTTCGTCTACAAGCTCCTAATCCAACTACTATTCAAAATTGTATTTTTAAAACACTTTCTTCAAACTTAAATTTATGCTCTATCAATGTGAGGGGTCTGGGGGCTCGCAGGCCCCTGGTATTATTATATTATATCTCTTATCAAATTAATTTATAATGAAATAGAATGTAATAGAATTATATAGAAGATTGTTAATAAAACTGATTAAATTGATGAGTTATATCTTTTTATATAATATAAATGATTCTATAAGATTTTATTCAAATTGATCTTATTTATAAACATAAAAACTATTAGAATTTTATTATAAACTATATCAATCTAAAACATTCTTTAAAGAAAACCTAGAAAAAGCAAGCAAATTTAGATCCATTTAAGTTTTTCCTTATAATTTGACTTCAATTCAATTCTCGTATTATATTTGATTTATTCCTTAAACTAAAGTGACTAAGTCTTTCATCAATACTAGAATACTAATATAATTATTACTATTCTAGAAGCCAACCTTCAAGATTGGAGATAAGATTTCCGGCCTAGGAAGTAGGTATGTCGACCGAACTGAAATTACTACAGCTAGGTCATTACCTATACTGGAAAGAAATTACCTCGTGCATTTCCATTAGGGACGAGTTTGTCCTTTCTACTCTCTAGTTGGCCTAGCCTAACACGAACCACGGACAGGCCGCTTGCTAGTAAATTTACCATTCTTCTCCGCCTCTCATGAAGCAGCAGTAGCGAACCGAGAGGACATGACGTATATTGGGGGAGAGAAAAAAAGATATGTGCAAAGTGATCCCACAAGACAAAACTAACATGCCGAACATAGATTGTCTGTTGAGAGAAAGTGAAATATTCAATAAAAAATAGTATATAATAAATATCGAATGTAATATGGAAAGCATAATGATGTTCTGAATAATAAAACTCGCGAGTAAAACGCGCGTGGGATGATCCGATGTCCTTGAGGTCTTCAAGCAAGAGACAGATGGTAACCTATTATAGATTTAGACAACTAATGAATTCAAGAATTCCCTACATAGGCAAGGAGATTGTTTTCAAATGAGATCACAAGAAAGCGAATTTATTTCCCATTTTGAATAAGTATGAATTAAACCCTCCCTCGGTAGTCCTCAAGTTGAAAATTTTGGCATTGAAACATCACAATGTCAATCTTATCACATTTATGAATTCAATAATTATCTCTAGACCTCTCTCCACAACAGACCTAATGAACCTATCTTTGCTGTTTAGTCGCCCCAGAAACCTAGTTTCCATCAAGGCTAGAAAAGTGTATATAGGTGAGAGATATGGACGTTCTGCCATGGGTTTTCATGAGAGGATATGAATCACTGATAAAGGCACATTTTCATCAGAGCAGTGATTCTACTGTAGTTGATTAGTTGCTTCGAAGTTGCCGAAAGAGGAGGTTGTTACCAAACTCCCCAGCTGTACTCAGTAAACAGATGCAGTCTACATATCGATTATACCCGATACGATTAAGATACAAAGGACCCGAGGTGATCTTGGTCTTGCATTGTGAACCATGGAATCAAACAGAAAGTTATGAATGCCAATGGTACCGGCGTCTAGTTCGTCGTAAGTCGAATGGAGTAACACGAGCTCTCTTATTTATCTGTTTCGAATCTTATATACGACTTGCAGATTCCTGTCCCATTTCTGCTTACCTTTTGATAACTGGTGAATTATTACTCGTAAATCGGGTACCCTACTTTCGGGCCACCCCCCTTTTGGGCCACTTTTGGGCCACTTTTTACACCAAAAATGAAATTTTTAACTTTCTTATTTATAAATAAAATTTATTGAAAATTTATGTATATATATAATTTAGATCATTTTTAGCTTATTTTGTATTTTCAAATTTTTAGGATTTTTCTGTATTGAGATTTAAAGCTTTAAAATATTGATTTTTAAATTTGTATAAGAATCACGTATAAATTTGAAACTTTTATAAAATCTTTAATAACTTTTTAATTAAAATTGCTAAAATAAACTATAAAGTTTTATTACAAGTTTATAGTATATTTATCTTGAAAAATTAAGAAAAAAAAAAGAAAACTTTTTATAAATAGATATTTAAAAAAATATCTTTAAAATTATAGGGATTATTTATACTATTTTAAACTTATTATATATTATATCTTTATATTCATTAATTTTTTAGAGTTTTTTTTTTAATTTCTATATAGATTTAAGTTCAAAACTTTTAAAAAGATATATAATTTTCTTTTAATAATAATTGTTACTAAAAAGTTATCAAAGATTTTATAAAAGTTTTAAATTTATATGATTCCTATATAAATTAAAAAATCGATATTTTGAAGTTTTAAATCTCAATATAAAAAAATCCTAAAAATCCTAAGATTTCAGAATAGATTCAAAACGATTTGAATTATATATATACAAATTTTCAAAAAATTCTATTTATAAATAAGAAAGTTAAAAATTTCATTTTTTGAGATTTTTGATAATAAAGAGTGGCTCAAAACAGAAGTGGCTCGAAAGTAGAATACTCAATTTAGTATTAACAATGCGAGATTAAATATAATACTAAGGCCTATTTAAACGATGTTACTAATATACTAAAAATAGAATTCCGTTTGATATAAAAAAAATTCTATAATTTGTATAGAGTGCTTATAAAAATGTTGAAGAAAATGTTTATATAATATAACTCTCATGTAATTCTATATTATTTAAAATTAATATATAACTTTAAATCAATTTAAAATGAAAATTAAATCTACTCTATTATTGATTAATTTTTTTAGAATTTGATTAATATAGATCTCAAGATTTTCTAATAAAAATTGAATTTAATATTAAACATAAGAATATCAAAATTATACAGAAATGAGAATATAATAAGATAAGCAGTTTTAATTATGAAAGTAATTCAAATTTTAATAAATTCAGTAACGATTTTAATTTCTAATTGAATTTTCTAAAACTTATATCAATCGATTCCTGAAATTTTAATTAATAATAATATCATTCTTTTCTGAATTTTATATATTTACTTAAAGTTATATATTACTTTGAAAATTAAATAATTAATAAATTGAATAATTGCTTAATTTAGAACAATACTATTAATCGAAATTAATTAAATTAAAACCCTCAATATTGAAAATAAAAAAATAAAATTATATTTACTTAATTAATAAAATAATTAAAAAAAATTTAATCTTCTCCTCTTAATTTTCTCAATTACTTTAACTTTAATAATTAATTTCATTAAAATTATTAGAATTAGAACTTTAAAAATAAAATCAATACAACTTACTTAATTAAAGATATAACTTTATAACTTAAAATACTACTTTTTTATAAAAATTTAAAAATTTAATGAATTTAGAAGGCTTAGATTAATAAGTTTTTATTAAAAACTATATTACAAAGTATTAAATATACTTTTAGCTCAGGTAGAATTCTATTTTTAGTGTATTAATAATATCGTTCAAATAGGCCTCGGTATGTGAGCACAGACCAAGCGCTAAAGAACTGCCACTTCATTCCGGCTTCTTCAATCACGCTTTTACCTCATCAACCCATAAGATATAGAAATTCGTCCCTTGTTTGGTCAAACGCTGATCAGATCAAAGATATCCTGCCTGGTAGAAGTGTGAATTCAAGCACGAATTGACTTGCGGTCACGACACCCTTGGACTAGAATCCGAAATCCGGGATCTCAAGGCTGGGAAGTGTCAGATTCTTCAAAAACTCATCCGGGTCAGCCAACGTTGTCTGCAACGGCAGTGCTCTGCCTTACCTTACTCTATTGTGTCAATATCGGCCCAAATCATAGCGAATTCTAGTCATGGCTCTGCCATTAGTTCTGCAGAGGTTATTTGATTGGGAAAGCTGCTTAATGAACTCATTCGTGCAGGGACAATGAATCAGGAGGATTCGAATACGTCGTTTGGTATACAACTACAGTATATACACGTTTTGTGTGGCCTCGGAAGCGTCCCGAGCTCGGATATCGCAAACGCGCAAGTTCTACGCCGCTGACTACAAACGGTGCATACACGTGGGAGAGATCAGTTGATTGCCAGACTAACGAGATCTTTGCCTCGTAATTGTTGAGTAATTTAGTCCTGGCTCTGGTAATTATTTTTTGAGAAACGAGATGCATGCTCGTAAGATCTTTTTGGTAGACTCTCGCGGCGTGAAGCTCGTACTTGTTACACCGGTTTCACTGAGATAGCCCTCACTGTGATCCATGAAGACCAACAACTCGCCCACGTTCGTGAGAGACAGTAATAAGTTTTATCAGAATAAAATCTCTTTACAACTCTTATACACGACCTGGCTTAATATCCCATATGCTTTTCAGCAAGCCAAAGATCACAGCCCTTGGATTCTCTCTCCTCTCATTCAGCCTGGCTCAACTTTCGGATCTTTCAATCTTTCCTCCAGGTGGACCGGGAACGATTCTGGTCACCTTGAATGGTCATAGCGTTTCCACCGGTTGCCTTAATGGCCAAGATCTATGGACTGTGAAAGACGCCGGTGCTAGCTTTGAAGGTAATGGTTAAGGTGGACTTGGATCGGATCTAGGATACATCCTCCTCGATTCTAGCTCCAGCATAGTCACAACTACTGGTACTTGGAGCACTGCGTGGGTCGGAACACATATTGATGAAGGCGTAAGTAACATATGTCTACAATCATAGCATTGCATTATGGTACTAAAAGATTCTCCCTTTGTAAAGAGATGCTGCTTGGCTCCAAGCACAAATCGGAACAACTGGAGCCGCGTCATGGGGAGGAACTTTATGGTACGCTGATGCACAACCCGATGATATAACCAATGTTACACTCAATGGCCATGCCATGACCGATTCTGTCCAGGTTACATTGACCTTCAATTCTACTTTCGTTTCCTCTTAGGGCTCGAAGAGGATGGTTGTTTTGCGGTGCATGGGCAGTTAAACGAAGAGGGTGTAGAAAATATTAGGGTTTACTTGGAAACTCTCAAACATTGATGTACTCTCATTTATAGGATGAATCCTTGTGTCAAGTAGCTTTATGAAGAGGACCCAGATTTCCTTCCTTATTTCTCTTATTTACAAATACAGGTGATGTGCATTTTAATCAATGGACTGCATCTTTGCTTCTGAAAGTACAGTAAACAGATAATGTTGGATTATGTATTGAGGGTTAGTAGTCTTCACGAATCACAATCGCAATTCCTCAAATGCCGGGTCTCTCCCGACTTCCTAGGTTGGTCTGGCTAGTTACCTACCTTCAGGTGTTCCAAATGAATCGATCATACTTTGTGGAAACCAATCTCTCGCTGAGAATGTCAAGAGTAGTAAATTCATACACTCAATTTCTTAACTAGCTTCCAAAACATGAATTTATGGTCTTATAATCTTTCTGTCGAAAACAATCAAAAATAAAATTCTAATTTTATTAATATAGCTTCAAAATAAAAAAAATCTTTATTAATTAAAAGATGTTAATCAATTTAATCATTCTTTAAAAATTAAAGTGATTTGAAATTATATTAAATGAATTAATAAATAATTTAATATATTAAAAACTTTTATAATCAACTTTCAAATAAATCTTTTAGTTTTCAGATTTTTATTCTCAAATTTCTATTTCAATTAATATAATCTAGAATCAAATGTAAATTAAATAAGTAAGAATATTAATCATCTTCTATTATATAATATTATTCTTATTAAATTTGAAGTTTAATTAATAAAGTTATTATGAATTGAAATATTGAAATATAATATTTAAATGTTTATGATGAGGTATAGAAAATTTATGTTTTGGAAGCTAGTTAGGAAATTGAGTGTAAAATGAACAAGGTAATTATTTCTTTTCTAGATTTCAAAAAGCTACAGAAAGACCAGGTGGAATCTTTCTTTTTTTTCATTACTTAAAGAAATTAATAGGGACATCTTCTTTACAACGACAGAAACCAAACTATCGATTTAATCTCTTGATTAATGATTTGGTAGTACTTTCAAAAACGATCAATCTTCAATTGAAGTTTCGGTGCAGTTTGAAGCTTATTGATTGAATATCACAACATTCGTCATCACTATCGCATATGTAAAAATGCCAAATACAATGCGGGCCAATGTATGAGATTCAGGTCCTCATTATTTGAGTGAAGTCCAATATTTTGAATTCATTCAAGATATAAAACTATTAGTATGGATTAACTTCCTACCAAGTTTGTAGTATGTGACGCTCGAATTTTTGATATTTATAGGGTATTCTATTGGCTAGATATACACATGCTAGGTAGTACCTAGTATACCTACCTGTTAATGAAATTGAGGCGTGTATGCGGCTGGGTTGATGTGGCTAGACAAGTAAGTCGAGTACTCTACTTTCTAGCCACTCCTCTTTTGAGCCACTCATTTATATCAAAAATTGCTTTTTTAGCTTATTAATAACTTTTTTATTTATAACTAGAATTCATTGAAAATTTATATATGTATATATATATATATATATATATATAGTTCAGATCATTTTAAACTTTTTCTGAATATTTTAGATTTTAATGATTTTCTAAATGAAGATTTAAAGCTTTAAAATATCGATTTTTTAATTTATATAGGAATTATATACAGATTTTACTTTTTTAAAAAAATCTTTGATAACTTTTTGATCATATTCAATAGAAAGAAATTGATTACTTTTTTAAAGGTTTTGAGCTTAAATCTATATAAAAAAAATTTAAAAAAAAATTAATAATTATAAAGATATAATTTAAGTAAGGAAAAATAATTTCTATAATTTTGAAAATACTCTTATAAATACTTATTTATTAAAAGATTTCTATTTTTCTTTCAATGTTTTATATTATAAATAATATAATTTTTAATAATTTTTATCAAAAAGTTATTAAAATTTCTAAAAAAAGTAAAATTTATATATAATTCTCATAAAGATTAAAAAATCAATATTTAAAGCTTTAAATCTTTATTCAAGAAAAATCAAAAGAATCTGAAATATTTAGTATAAACTTAAAATAATCTGAATTATATACATATAAATTTTTTAATAAATTTTATTCATACATAAAAAAGTTTTTTTATATTAATTTTAATGGTGAAAGATGGCCCAAAACAGGGGTGGTCAGAAAGTCGAGTACCCGACTTAATGTCTACTAGTCACGTTATCTCACTTTTCCTTTCTTTCAACCTCACATCGAATTATCGAATCAAGTGATCAGACTAGTAATTGTTCATATTTCTCCATCAACGTCTTCAAGATCTCGACGGCCGAGTGAGTTAACAAATTTGTAGCATTTGAATGGTATGCCTTCTTATTCATCTTCCGATAACGCTGACCGACCACACAAGAAATACCAACCCAGTGGGATGTTTGAATGACAATCCACTTGGCATAGTCATGAAACTTCTGAATTCTATGAGTGTTGTGATAATTCTGTCGAGAATATGTCGAATGTTCCTTTCGCTGAGGTAGTCTAACCATCGGCCCTAATCGCGTGAGGATCGGTGGTCGAGCTAACATTTTCATCATGTTCTCAATGTTTGTTCCTTCCATTTTCGATTGAGGGAAGTATCCATCAAGGTCAAGCTAATGAGTCAGTCTGGGTATATAATCCCTCTCATTCCCACACCCTTCTTTGAAGAAAATTGGCCACAACAACAGCAGCAGCAGTAGCAGCAACAACAACAACAAACCCCCGCAGCCGCCCCAGCCGCTACCTCTCCTCTCCTCTCCTCTCCTCTCCTCTCCTCTCCTCTCCTCTCCTCTCCTCTCCTCTCCTCTCCTCTCCTCTCCTCTCCTCTCCTCTCCTCTTTCCCCCCCCCTTCTTCTCTTCGACCTCATGGCCAAAAACCGTCGTCGCGCCTCCGGGCACCCTCGTTCCCCTTCGGGGGCTTATTCAGGTGGTTTGGTTTCTTCCACCATTTCTTTTCAAGTCCCAGGGGGTGGTGTCCCCTGGGCATTCATAGCTTTTCTTTTGGCTTCGGCCTTTTTGTTTGCCCTCGGGGTTTCTCTGGTCGTTCTGTCGAGTCGGATGGAGGTGGTGTTTAACACCCACCTTCTAAACAACTGGGAGGAGATGGACTGTGGGGTCGGGGGGGTGACGGTTGTCAGGGCTCGGAAGCCCTCAGGTCTTCTCCTCCGGGAGTTGACCTGGGTGTGAGTTCTCCTTTTCTTAGATTTTTTAATAGCACAGTTTAATTCTTGATCATTGCTCATCCTTTACCCACCTTTCATTTGTCTCCTGTTGCTGTCGCTGCATGTTATCATCCTCACACCTTGCTGCTATTGTTCGCTATTCTATCTATCACATCCGGTGCTATCACTATCGTTCCATTCTATCACTCAATTTCATGTTTTCAACGTCCACGGGTCTTCTTGTTGCTCTCATTCCTTGTTGTTGTTTCATCTATTCATTCCACCACATTGTCTCTGTTCATGCTACGTCAGACTATTTGGCTATCGTCAACAATCAGTTGCTGTTGATCAACCAAAT
Source organism: Botrytis porri (assembly GCF_014898465.1). NCBI lineage: Eukaryota > Fungi > Ascomycota > Leotiomycetes > Helotiales > Sclerotiniaceae > Botrytis > Botrytis porri. Next base: position 4,083,403 of record NW_024066075.1, on the reverse strand, counting down.
GTTGTCATACATTCACAAGGCCTCATACATTCAAGATCTCTTAGGTTTTTAAAGGACCAGAGACATTCAAGGGCCGTCAGACTTTCAAAGTCTCTTGTAATCTCAAAATGCTTGGGACATTTACACATTCACAATAATTCAAACCTTTTCAACAATTCAAAGCATTTGAAACAGTCACACATTCACAATCATTCAAAAGCATTCAGCATTTCAAATCCTTTCAACAATTCAAAGCATTTTGGACATTGCCACAATCACAAGTACCCAGAGGTTGTCAGACATTCACAGCCCCAGATGTTACCAAAGTGCTGGAGACAATAGATCCATCACTGTCGCTTCTTCCTTCACCATACCTTCCTATTACTGTCAGTCTACATATGTGCTAGACCCACTATGTGGCCATTTTGTCCTGTTTGCTCACACTTGAACTGAGCTAGTCCTAATATGGACGAGTTTGTCCTGTTTGCTCAGACTTGAATCGGGCTCGCATGGACCATGCTATTTTCCTATATAAACCTCTTCCCCCTCCCCTCAGCTTCTCTTCCTGTTCTTTCATGGACGCTGACCTATCCCGACTAGGGCACCGGCCTTCGGCATCTCGATCCTCCTCGCCTACGTTTTTCTCGCCGGTTCGTTCCTTCTCCGATACACCAGCTTAAGTCAATGGATCTCCGGCGCTCTCGGTCTTTTATTTGTTGCTGGGTTCTCAGTACTCACCGCTTTCCGACAACTTCTGACTTTAATAATTGTAGTTTTCGGCATCGCTGTTTGCGTTGTCTGGCAAGTTGTTTGGTTTGATTCTAGACATTTTTCGAGAGTTGTAACGTTCGCCATAAGCCAAATTCGATTGTGGACGTTGCTCACGCTTAGTCTCGCTGCTAGCGTAATAACCGCGCTATTATACGCCGGTTACTTCTACGTTGTGTACAGTTTGCGCAGAATTTACGATGTCGCAGCTCCTTCATGTACCAAAGATCGGAATTTGTACACCCCGCGATTAATAGCCGCGCTCATTTTCTTATCTGTCACGACATATTGGATCACTCATGTTATATCGTGTTTCACTCAAGTCGTCGGGGCCCTTTTTACGAAGAATCACGTACTCTCGAATGTTCAAAACGACTCCGGACATTCAACCATTCGAAGAACGGCAGTTCGAACAACACTGAGACAAATTTACAGCAGCTTGTGCTTTGGTGCGGGACTTGTTTCTTTTTCGGTATTTTTAAAAGACCTTGGAATGGCTCTAGGGCAAAATTTGTCGCTCACGCCAGATTCGAATTTTCATTCTACAACTGGAGCCCTCTTATTAACTCTTGTGGTGTATCTTGCGCCATTTCACGCCGCTCTTGATTCCAAAAACTCGGATTGGACTTTTCCTTTGATGGCCCTTGATTCCAGTACATACTGGCAAGCTAATAAATCCGGTGTTGCATTGATGTCAGCAGCTGGTTTGGACATTCTCAAAGACTCGGGGTTGTACCAAATGATCTCATACTTCCCCGTCATGATTGGTATGATCAGCGCTCTTTCAACGTTTCTCTTAATCACCCTTATGCCTGGCCCTGTTGAGGAAACCAAAGATGTTTCAATAGCCGAAATCCTGGTAGCTTTCGCTTTCTTTGGAGGCGTGCAAATTGCCAGAGCTGCGTTTGCTCCATTCAAGGGAGCTATGTGTACCGTTTTCGTCATGATGGCAAGAGATCCGGCTGCTTTCCAGGAACATTATGGACAGATTTGGACTCGCTTGAAGGAGCTTCACCCAGGTGTTGCTGAGGCGTTGTTGAAATGAAAAAATGGAGATATGATTGTCGAGGTTCGAATGGGACTTTGATTTACTGGATGGGGGAGGAGACTTATGTTGTGGGTGGTCTGAGATTGAGGATTTGATTGTTGAGGTTGAAGGGGGACAATGAAATGCTAGATGGAAGTAGTTACTTATGTTACGGTTGCTTAATCAGAGGGAAATGGGTGGTTAGTCGCTTGGGACTGAAATGAACATTAGCTTGACGAGAACGATGGACTGGGATTTAGATTGGGATTCGGACTAGTTTTGATACTGGGGTTTGATGATGAGCTATTGCCATGAATGAGAATATACTTTTTGCTCTCGGTACTCAGATCTCCTGCAAGTGACTATGAATAGGTTCTTAAATTCTACCTTTTTTTAATATTCCGATTTGAACCGGTCTAACGTTGAGTAGGCTCATCGATGAAACGAAACTATAAGTCGCACAGCCTGAAGATTAGAACATTCTATTGATGGTCGGTATGACGATTAGATTCCTTGATGAATCATGCTTGTGGCATACTGCACATGATTAAACAGGCTCGGGGAGAAATTTTTCACTCTGTATTAGTCTATGGTACGCATTGAGTATGACTTCGGTGGTTGTCAAATATTTACTAGTTCGTCTATTGCTTCTTCTATCAAGCTGATAAGCCCTTTAGTATTAAACTTGCCTATTTATATTCTCGATTATTTATAATCATTATCCTAATAGGCTCTATTATATGAGTTGCTCTACTATTAATAGATTTTAACATCGATGGACTTTAGTATCTATTTTTTAGATTATATAACTTGTATTACTTATTCAAAAGAAATTTAATTAGATATGAAATTAGTATAGTGATAATATACAATTTAAGTAAAATCATTAAAGAGTTAAAATTCTAGATTATTAATAAAGATAATTACAGATATAGAAGTCTATCTATTATACTCTATTTTAAGCTTTCTATTAATATTAATCTGAGATAATTATTTAATCCATTAATTATATATATATTAGAATTTATTTAATTGACTTTTTATTAAAATTTTCATAAACAAGTACATAATAGAATTAAAATTAATCTAGTAGTTATGAGTTTTTCTAAGAGAATCTTTAGTATATTTAACAAGAGTTACTTATTATATAATTATCTAATAATCGAAATTGATTTTAGCTCGTTTGTTAAACAAGTATATTATGTTTAATGTTAAGTTTTATCATTTTATAATTTTCAATATTTTTTAAAATACAAGTTGATATATATTATACTAAAAGTAACGCTATAAATAGTCTTAAGCTAATTAAGTTTATATAGGTCTACTTCTTACATAACAATATATTGAAAACTTTTATAATAGAATTTTTAAAATTATATAGTTTTATGTTTTCAATTATTGAACAATTATTTAATTTCTTTCTAATATTAAAACTTTCTAAATTATTAATCTATTAGAATAGAAAAAGCTAAAATATATTATGTAGGGATTTTAGTAATCATTCAATCAATTTACTTCCAACTAATATATAACCTATTCTATGAACTAGAAGGGAACTTCTTATTGGATGGAAATTAAATATATCATATATATAGATCTGGATTTAGGTTAATAACTATTAGTTCTTACAGCGTTAGTCTTCAATTAGACCACTGTTAGCGAGAGAATATATATAAGATCTTATATCTTTTACCTCTATACAATCTCAACCAGAAAACCAACCAACAGTATCTCTAGTATTCAAAAAGAAACCCCCCCAAGTCCGACAGGAACATCGAACACTTTGGATTACTCCCCTAGACCATCATTCATAATTCAGAAAAAGCCACGAGCTACACGTGTAGCCTCTCAACTCCCTGGCCTATAAATCAGCCTTCAAGCACATCGAATTATTCATTCATGAAAGCTTGCATTTCTCCTTTGCGGCAATTCCTGGAGCTACATGCACAAGCTTGTGAACATCCCGTTCCAATCAATACAGACATCGAGATGCTCTGAATCGCGCTCCAAGATCTCGCAGGTATCGTTGTTCTACAAACAGAGTTGGATTCGTACTCTGATGATCTGTTTAAATGGGTAAGTAGGACATGTGGGACCTCTTTCCATATTATTGCAGCCTCTCTTCTACCGATAAGGAGAAACACGGGTTTGAATCTATATCCGAATGTTTCGTTATCATTTAGATATTAACACTCTGTAATGATAGATTCCGTACTTGACGAAGTGATCGCTTTATTAATGTAATAAAATCTTTAATACTTTAATATTATATGGAATAAATCGTTTCTATTTTATCAACCTAATTAAAAAAAATTAGTTGTATATAATAAAGCTCATTCTAATCAATAAAATCTTGATAAATTTTGAAAGTTTTATTGAAAACTTTGATTTGAAATAATAATTATTTGATACATAACAAGATTTCATTTATTTTTAAATTTTTAGTTTTTTTTTTCATTTAAAAGGAATCTATAAAAATTATATTAATCTTTATATTATGAATAAATAATAGAGTTGTTTTTTTACTGATATAATAGTATAAAGCTTTTAGTAATTAGTAATAGTATAGTATATATATTATAAAGATTTTCAGAATAAATTCAAATTCTTATTGTAATTTAGTTATATATATGTTAGAAATAAATAAAACATTTGTTTGTATAATATATCATATATTTATAATATAATGATAGAGTTTATAACTAAAGAATAATTCAAAAGTGATTTATTTCACTAGGAGCCTACGAGCCCTCGAACCCCTTACTTCTTGAAAACATATAATATAATAATTTTAATCATTATTAAAATTTAAAAAGAAATTTATTGAATACTTATAAGTAGTAAAGTCGGTTTATTATTAAATTGTTTTTATTTTTTATGATTTTTTTAATTTTCATTTTTCTTAAAACCTTGATATAATTATTTCATTTGAAATTATATTTCATTATATAATATTTGTGAGTTATTTTTTCACATTTATATTTTAATTTTTTCAATCGAAGTAATAATCATATTATTAAACTATGAAAGCTTTAAGCTTAAAAGATTAATTAATATAGATTCTATTATTTTCAATATATTTCCTTTTCATATTGATCATAAAAGCTTTAAAGTCCTTAAAAGAATTCAACTTTAATTTATTATATAAACCCTAATATCAAAGCTAATATTATTAAAATTAAGTTGATGAAATTTTTTTAGTTTATTCATATAATTATCTCTTTTTCTTTTTTTTAAAAAAAAAATTAATATTAATAAGATAATTTAAATAGATTTATTTAAAAAGATTAAGTTATAATACTATAATGTTATAATATTATAATTCTAAAAATATAATATATAAGAGTTTGTATTAATCATATTTTCAATCAATTATATTACTTGAATAGGATTTTAGGTTTAGCGAATCAACTTTTTATATATATATATCATACTTTGATTCTTACGAATAGTAAGATTATCAAGAAGGTAAACCTCTAATAAAAGAATTTATTCCCTTTGAAACTTTTATTTAATACTTTCTGTTTTTCTTTTTGACCTTTTTCTTTTTGATAATTTCTTTTTTGATTTTCTTCTCCTAGTTTCTATACATATACTCTTCCATTCATCTTTCCTATAACTCTAATATTTAAATATACTAAGATTTTTAAGGCCTTTTAGAGTATTTAATTTCTTTTTTTCTTTTATAAACATTCAATAATAAATGAATCTCAAAACAAATTGATTATATTCACTACTAACAAAGTAAGCACTTCGTTTTTAATAAAAGGAATAGTAATATTGTAATATATAATATAAAAATTTACATAGGGATTTATATTAAATTTCTTTTCGTTTAAAGTATTAACTTTGTCAAACTACTTCGGATGATAACCTTATGATATAGGAGTAGAAAGCAGACATGGTATTCGCTGATATGAAATCTTCTAAAATATATTGAGACCTGTCAAGAGTCTGCTAAGTTTTCAGAGTGTTCGACTTCCTCCGGAAAAATCAAATGTAGATAATCATAACCAACTTCTTTCTCGCTAAAATGTTTCATACACGGTTAACGACTGCGGGGAAAACATTTTTGCCGAGATTTGAATGCAGATAGTGTTTTATATAGTATCGACTTTCTTTATTGCGCTCAGTAATAATAATAATGTAGTTTAAATGTTTTAGGAAAATCAGAAATCGGCTCTTGGATACTGCGAGGCGCTTCGAGGAGAGGGAAGAATCACAAGGGGTTTACTTTTTATTTCTACACTCTCCTTCTCATTCCCCCCTCCCACCCCCAAGCACAAAAATTTAAAACCAATATAACAGTCATTCATTTTCTGTCTAATCATTGATTCTTGTACGGAATATAGTGACTTTGGCAGTAAATTGGAGCGGTGGATAATCTATAAGCCTATAATTCAAGCCTAAATATTCTGATGACCCATTTTCAAATCATTTCTCAATTTAAAAGCTATACCCAAGATGGACCTTGAAGGTTCCGAAATATTTATTCTATTCCGGAAGATATATCCAAATGAATATTCAGAGAGATCTACAGTGCGAGTCTCTACAAAGACGAGGAAACCTCAGGATGATTCGTGGGTGGAGGATTGAAGAATGTAAGTCGAATCAAAAGCAAAAAATGACAATACACGCCACACATTATATATAGATCACAAGTAGTTTGAAATGAGATTACTTCCTTTTTATCTATGATATCTATTGATCTAGGGTATCTCTTTAACAAATCTTCCCAGAAGCTTTTTTAAGTCTACCCCAGATTACAATCATCATTATCTTCTCCAATCTATCCATCCATTTATGTATCCGCCACAAAAGAAACACCACTATGATTTTGACCGAAAACTCCACCAGATCAACGCCTCAAGCTCAACCGGACAATCTGGCAGTAGAGAAGCCTGTCGATCAAAAAGAATACAAAGCTTTCTACAATCCCCGTTCCAATCCAATCATATACCATTTTTACACCCAACTCCCCTATCCTATATTACATACCGTACCACCATCCCGATCCACTAAGCTACTCCTAAAAAGCCCAGAACAGTCCTAAGCCAAGCACACCGGCCAGTAAACCCGATCCCGAAACGTCCATATTTCTTCCAGCAGCCGCCGTGATTGTAGCTTTAATCGCCGAGGCTGAAGCAGTCGTTGATAAGCTCATAGTTCCTTTCGAACCAGTACCTGAAATGTTAGGCGCACGCTGTGTAGTAGTATCAATCAGTAAGGCGGTTGAAGATTTAGAAGACGCAGGCAGAGCAGATGTAGCAGGAACAGGGGTTGATGAAGAAATTGTAAGGCGACTAGACAAGAACGAGGATGATGCAAACCAACTAGTAGAGTTGGCATATACTGATGTGTTGCAAGATACAGTGGCACTGTGGAGAATACTGACTGTAGTTGTGGTATCGAGAACAGGCGCAGGAGTTGTAACAGCAAAAGTCGAAGGCTTTGATTTAGAAGAAGAGATAGTAGAAGATAATTTCAAAGTAGACGAAGGGACTGCAGCGGAAGACTTCACTCCTTGCGAAGTAACTGTAGAGGGCAGTGCGGTGAAAGAGTGAACTTCGGGGGAAGAATATACCGTAGAAGAAGAACTAGTCGAGCATGGAACTGTGGTACTTTCCAGGATGGTATCGGTCACAATTGCGTCTGTGGATGGATCAGTGGTTGCGGCGCTGGTAGCACTAGTGGTAGCTTTGACACTACTGTGACTTAAAACACTGGATATGCTGCTAGCGCTAATGACGGTGGATGAAAAAGCTGACGAAGAAGAAGAAGTTGATGAAGAAGAAGAAGTTGATGAAGAAGAAGGCGATTGAACAAATGCTTGGCCTTTGACGACTGGTGGCGCGGCGGAAGAGACAAGCAATCCTTGAATGACTTCCAGAGCACTCATTTGTTGTCCAGGGCCGGATATGCCATCATTAGATCCCGTATACCATTTTGTGCCACAAGCATTAGCATCACCAGCGCAAACACTAGCCGCTGCAGATGCTGATTTGGTGAGATATGACGTGATGGTGGCTTTTGTAAATGGTGCCATTTGAGTAGTTGCCCACATGAATCGTGAGAGATACGCCTTGAAGGAAAATTGATCATTGTTGCAGGTGCTTACTTCTTCGCATGCTTGTTCGTACATGACACTATCGGAGGTGAAGAAATTGGACGAGGCTTTTAATAAACCCTCGGTTCGTGTTTGCCAAGTGGAACTGGTGGTGTAGTTATACATGACAGCGGCTCCGTACAGGAACAGGGCATTATTGTAACTCCAGGTAATTTTATTCGGATTGGTACAAGCTTTGGATTCATCGGCACCATCGAAAGTGTTGAAATTTGAATCAATAAATCCAATCTTGGTAGTCCAATCATAAACCTTTTCTGCCCAATCGACGTAGGTTTTATTTCCGGTATATCGTGCAAGACGTGCTGAGAGTTGAAAGAAAGCTCCATTGGAAACCGAGTTCTTGTATGTATATCCATTGTTGAATGAGAAAATCTGCCATTTCAATCCGCCACCACAAGAAGACGTGTCCCAACGAGCAGCTTGGGTATTCCAAAGATTCTCGGTCAATTCTACCCACGTAAATCCGCCCGTGTTGGAGGGCTCCGGGAAACTCTTTTCTGCAGCAGACATGGTGGACATTCCCCAAAAAGCTTGGTCGTCATTTCCTTCATCTTTTTGGTGGTTCGGCATCATGTAATCGAAGAGAGGGCCAGCTTGAGATGCCAAAGCTTGTGTGGTGATGTCATTGTAGGTAGAATCTCCAGTATAGTGATAGTAATCGAGCATGGCACCCCACATGGCACCAGCTTCCCACCAGTAGTACGGCGCTGGCAGTACGGCAATGGTATCTGGGGTATTGGTGACATTGCCGGTGTAATATTTCATGAGGCCATATGCAACGGTACCTGCAGCATTTTTGATCGAAGCTGTGCACACGATTGTTAGTAGGGGCTGTAAGTATGGTAGATGAAAAAGAAAGCTTACTTGGATCCGCGGTATCGAGTTTGAGACCAGATACAGATTGAGAAACGGAAAATGCCAGGAGAAGGCTCCTCGCAAAACTTTTGGGAAACATGTTGTTGATTATGAAGTAGCAAGAGAGAGAAAAGTGTGAAGCTTAAGATCAACCTGTCCAAAGATGCCGAAAACCAGGCGTTCCGACTTGTTAGTGAGTAGCTAATAAGTGCGGGTACTGAATGAATGGTTTGGAAGAAACTCTTGGTAATTCTCCAAGATATGATGTGATGCAATGCCAAATAACGAATCGTCCAAAACCCAAAAGAAGGACCAAATATGGGGGAGTGGATGTGTTTATTGTTATTGAAGAAGATTTCCAAAAGGATCGTGTTGAAGTTGAAAAGAAAGATTTATTAATCCAAGAGTTGGAGAATTATTTTGGGTGGAAACTATAAAGTATCATCGAGGAGTTCGTCCGATGTTTCCCAATTGGGCCCCTGGAAAGAATATGGGGGCGGCTGTTTCGAATTGCTACCTTCGGTAATTGTTGGTTTGGTATAAATTGAGGGTGGGTGGTATGGTGAACCAATCAGAAGTGGGAATTGTTTCGAAACTAAGATGATCTGATACGAAGCGAATGCGGGATCGGTGAATGGTGTTGGAAGTGAATGTTGGATGTGATGATGAGATTGGTTGGAAGATTAGTCAGGTCCGGGTCCAAATGAGTGAGTGATAGTGATGAGTGAAGATCAAAACGTACCGCAGGAAAAGAAAAGAAAAGGAAGGGGAAGGACAAGAAAATGAAGAAAAGTCAGACAAACTTCAAAGGACGGACGGGTTGCATAATAGGCCATTGAATCCTACTTGTTTACGTGGAAATCCATATTAGCATAGCATAGCCTCCAGTGTAATATTTGGTATTTGACATCTGCCCCCGATGCTTACCTCCCCTGCCGAAGGAATTGGTGATGATACGGTGCACCTACTATCTACCGTATCATCTATCACAAAAGGGAGAGACTGATCCCACTCCTTGTATAACCTTGTCGCCAACATCTTTCAAGACATTGGGTTGAATCATGGCAATGGCACAGAATACCTCGGGATGAGGATCCCTGGTAGGTAGATAGGATGGAACAGACGTGCACGTGACTGAGGTGACATTTTCTTTCGAGAGGGCGATGGTGATATGATATGGCCACATACATAGACTTTTGTAACCACTGTAAGCAATGCGATAAGAAAGCCCATGAATCATAAAATTCTCTCAAGTACCGGTAGATCAACAATCCATGACAGTTAATGCCCAACATCGTTCTCTAATTAAGCTTTTGGATCTAGAGAAGTACCCCGTAGTATGAAGTCAGGTAAGATAAAGCCATGATCTGGGGATGGGAATGGGGATAGGAATGGGGAATTTGACAGCATCTGCTGGTGGATCATTAATGCAGATAATTACTACCGAGGCCGATTTGAACGATTTTGTCAATATACTAAAATTAGAATTCTATCTAGCACTAAAAAAAATCTATGATTTATATAATGTGTCTATAGAAATTTCAGAAAAGAAAATTCTATAAAGTATAATCTTTAAAAGACTTATTATAAAAGTATAATTTGAATTAATTAGATTTATAAAGCTTACTCCTTCTTCTTTTAAAGAAAGAATACTATAATATAGATCCTATTTAAACAAATAATATTAATAATATTCTATAGATAATATTATTATGAATAGTATTATTATATGTAATATCACCTTTAATAACATTCATCGACGATGACTATAATGTTAAATCACGTGTTATAATAAAAATTAAATTAATTAAAAGCCCTTAGCTTATTCTATATAATTATTTCTTTTTCTTTTTTCTTTTAATTAAAATTAACTTTAATAAGATAATGTGAATGGATTTTATTAGAAAAATTATTTTAAGCTATAATACTATAATGTTGTAATGTTGTAATGTTATAATGTTAAGAACATTATATATAGGGGCTTAAATTAATTACATCGCTTGAATCGAGTCTTAGGCTTAGTAAATCAACTTCTTATACATATATAGTACTTTCATTCTTATAAATAGTAAGATTATTAAGGAGGTAAACCTTTAATTAAAAATTTCTTTATATAACTTTTTTAAATTGATTTTCTTTTTATATATAGATTATTAAGTCGAGTACTCTACTTTCGGGCCACCCCCCTTTTGAACTACTTTTTACACTAAAAATGGAATTTTTAACTTTCTTATTTATAAATAAAATTTATTGAAAATTTATATATATATAATTTAGATCATTTTTGGTCTATTTTGAAAATTTCAAATTTTTAGAATTTTTCTATATTAAGATCTAAAGCTTCAAAATATCGATTTTTGAATTTGTATAGAAATCATATATAAATTTAAAACTTTTATAAAATCTTTAATAACCTTTTAATGAAAATTACTAAAAATAAACTATAAAATTTTATTATAAGTTTATATTTATTTATTTATTTATTTTGATTTACATTCAGGGAGTAAGCCGCAAGAGCTTGCCACAACCTCTCAAAGGGTATTAGAAATGAATTATGCTAGTGGGGGTACTGGCATAGCCATGCGTTTCATTCTTTTATGACTATAATATAGACCAGGGAAAAGTGACTAAGGGTGCTATATACGCTTCTATTATTTATCTTTTATTTATAATATTGATATTATTCAACCTATTTTATACTAAGTAGTTTAGATTTAAAACTAATTATAAGGCTTTATATTATTAGTTTTTATTTGGTGTAGTTTGTATATAGTAATGGAAAGGGGAAATAGCTTTGAAAGGAGTATAGTTTTAATTAATAATATAAAAGTGGGAGATTAGAGGATTTTTAGAAAAATTAAGTATAACTACTCGAAGTAATTAATAATTATTAAAAAGATTATAAAACCTATTAAAATCTTCAAAAAAAGAAAGAAATAATTGATTATACTTTTTATATTTTATGGAATTGAGTTGAATTTGTTTGACTAGTTATTAAATTATATACGAAAATATTAGTAGAGTATTAAATGCTTAAGCTCTTTATTATATCTATAAAAACATTCTAAGTTAATATTATTATATTAAAAGTATTAATAATAGAATGTAAAGTTTCTATATTTAATTCTAAGTATTATTAATCACTAAAGAATTGAACAAAAAAAGGTAAGTTTTTTAAATTCCTTAACTTAATAATTAAGGTACTAATAATAATATTAATTAATAAAAATGATTTTATTTCGCTTTTATTATTTTTGCTCTATTTCTTATCTAAAAGTTCTAATCATTGAGTTTATATTATTGATAATGGGAAACAATGAGTTATTGTTTTCGATATGATTACTATAAGCGTTTAAATCGGCGAGCTAATTGATCTTTTTATCTCCAAGGATTTCAGTATATCCAGGCAACCATTAAATTATTATTTATTTATTCCTTATAATCTTATAATAATATAGGAATGCTTATTAAAATGAGTCGAAAGTATTGTTTCTAATATATCAAATAATTGATATATTATTGATATATATAATAATCTATTCAACTAACTTTAGTCAAATAGTACACTTCAAATCTTTAAAAGTACCTATTACTTTAACATTAAAGATATACAAGAGTAAATTGATCACCCTGTAATTGGATGCTATTAGAAATTATTTTTAATAGATCACATAGTTATAGCTAATTATCTTTTACTCTTAATGATACTATTCAATGTTATTCAAGAAGACTATAATATAGCTATTAGATACACGATTTTATTATTATACAAATTCAAATATAATTATTTCTTTTTTTATATCTTTTATAAGATTGATATAACTCCCTATAAAAAATTATAATAAAAAAAGTATTAATCTTAATACTTTTAGGATCAATCCAGCTAGTTTATAAAGATTAATATTATTCATTTTACATTAAGGTATTTGTACTAAATGAATTATTAATGAATAATTTTCATTTATTTTATAAAATTAGAATATATATTTTATTTATATTTGTTCAAATACTAACTTACCAAACAATAATCTAAAGTCTTTTAGAATTGTTATAATTAAAATTATATATTAAATAAATAGAACTCTTTTTATTATTAGAATAATCACTCAATTAATCTTAATAATATAATTGCCCAACCTTATATTTATCATTATACTATAAACAATTTCCCCTATTCAATTTGGCTTTATTCGGTCTATATATTATACCTTAGATCCATAAAGAGTAGAGGGTAAGATATAAATAATTATTACCTTGTACAATATTATAGCTGATGGGCTATAATATATTTGTACAAACCCTTTGATATATCTTACAATCTTATAAACTTTCGCTTTTTATTTTATTATATATCTTTTAAAAAAAGCTTTTAATTAAATTAGATTTTTAATTAGTATAAAGCTGATTAAACAGCTTTATTATTTATCTTATTGATTAAACAAATTATTACCTTATTATTTATTTTTAAATATAGGGTATACATCTTTTTCTTTTAAAAAAGGTATATCATTTTTAGCTTTTTTAATATAAATATTATATAGTTTTTTTCATTTTATTAAAAGATTTGGTAAAGATTATATTTAAAAAGATTAATATTCTTATATATATTCTTAAATATATAATAAATATAAATATTATTAATATATTTGAAGTACAATTTGATATTTTGATTTAGAAGCTTAATAAGGTATAGAATATATAATATAAATAAAAGCGGAGAGTTTTATAAAGTATTATATTTAATATAACTATACTTTATAATTATATTTTCTAGTTGAACTTTTATTAAGTAATTGCTTAAAAAGGTTTAAACTAATTACAAAAGAGAATAAGGCTATTCTTATTAACATATACATTCCAATAGCTTATTTAATAGAAGTATATCGAATATATCTTATATGTTCAATATAATCATTATGACTTTTTGCTTATAGGCAAAGGTCTTTTTAATATTATATATAAATAAAATAATTAAATCTATTACTACTTATTTAAAGAATACTTCTCTATATTAGAAGCTAAATATACCTACTATCATTATAATCTATAAGATATATTAGGCGATTATATATTTTAGATTCTTTAAGATATATAAGAATAAAGCTATTAGTTATTAGGATTATATTAATGATTTGTTTTTTTTCTGATTTTAAAAATTATTATCATCTTTATATATCTTTATTTATTTAAGAAGTAATTTAATTGCAAATATTAATTAAAGATTTTAGTAATTATCAGTTCAATAAAGTCCTAGTAAACCTTTAGAAGATAAATAGTAATCTAACTAAGCCCTAATAAAATGCTCAAAACTTCTATAATACTTTTTTTTATTTTTTTGAAGAATTTTTTTATACTTTATAAGAATTTGTTAAATATATAGCCTAATTGAAGTGAATTTGTTATAAGATTGTTATTATTATTAAAGTATTTGAGGACCTTCTTTTATAAAACCTGAATCTTTTTAGTAATGTTTTTAGTTATTATGTTATTAATAATTAAAAATGATGCTCTAAGGTTGACAGTGAGCTTATACTAATTAATTACTTTATATAAATCTTTATTATAGTTTATCCTATCAATAATCTCATGTTAATACTAACATTTCACTTTTTTAATTATAATTATTAATCCTCACTATTAATGTTCTATCTGATTGATATTCTTAATTTTAACTATTCTATAGTTTTAATATACTATTCTATATTTACTTGTTTATCAAAGGGTAGAATAATTGAAAATGTCTTTTTTCTTTTTTGTTAAATAAATTACTAATTTAAATAAAGAATTTAGTATTTCTACTAATTTATTAATCTATTTGACAGATATATTAATTAAACTTGGAAAATAAGGAACTTTATTTTTTATAACCCCCTAAAAAATTGAAAAGTCTTTTTTATTAATTATATAATTAAGAAACTTAATAATAAATAAAATAAGATTCAGGATTATAATTACCTATATTTCATAATTGAAATTGCTTTTCAAATTATTATTAATAATAATATTAATAAAAAAAATATTAGAAAAGATTAGATTAATTATGTGATTTACTTTATGAATAAGGATTTCTAAAGTCCCAATAAAATTTATTCTACTTGAAAGAGATTATTTTATAAGGAGAGCTCCTTGACTGGCCAAAGCTATACCAGGTTTAAATAGATTATATTTAGCATTAAAATTATTACTTATTATTATACAATTAAGAAGCGTTATAAAGACTATTAAACTCATTATTTCCCTAATATTTAACTATTAATATATATTAATAATTTATACTCTATTTACTTTTATCCAAAGAAAATCTTAATATAATTGAATATATTTGTATTAAATATATAGTTATTTACTTTTATACATATATATTATTATTCTTAATCTTTCCCTTTTCTTTTCGAGATTGTCCAGATTATCCTAGTTATCTATTAATATAAAAAGGTTATATCCCGAATAATTTTAAATCCAAATTCTAAAATATATAAAGGGTTCTTATATATATAGAATCTTTAAATTTTATTCGTATATTATTTATAATATTATAATATATACTCCTATCTTCTTCTGTATGTTTACCTAGTCAATCTATATGAATTGGACCATAATCATCTAATAACTAGCGCTATAATACTAAGAGGAGTGATTATTTATTTAAATTAATATTAATATTTATATTAATATACTATGATAATATAACATTAAAAAGTATTTTTTTATTTAAACTGCTCTTATTTAAACATTTCCTTTTGGAATGGTAGAGAATTTCAGATGAGCTACTAGTTAAAGAGATATTCTGAGGAGTATGTTAAGAGCTGCCCAGGTTTTTATATATAGTAATGTATTCCCTGCGAATAAAAAGGGATATTTCTATTACTATACTTTAAAAAATTATTATAATTGGAATAGCTGTCTTATTAGCTAATGCTTTAGCAGTTAGATGAGTTTTTCGGCTATGTTTTTTAATCTTATAGACCTCGGATTTCGTGAGGTGTACGATTTTCTTATTGATTTAGCGCGGCATCGCAGGACAGCAATTCCTGCTGCTAGTAGATTGGTAACCGATTTCCCTACTATATGCACGACCCTACTATATGCACGTTTTTATTATTTATATAAAATATTGAATTAAATTGAATTAAAAATTAAAAAAGCAATATTATAATTTGAAATTTAAATTTGAAATAATTGAAATAAATTGGTTTAATATTTTGAAATAAAAAATTTAAAAACCTCAAAAATTATAGTAATAATAATAATAAATAAGACATCAAATTTTTATAGAAAAAATATTTATTTATTAATATATTTTATAATATAATTAAAAATATGAGTTTTATTTAATGAGATTATAAAACTATATATATTATAATATAAAATATTTGAAAAAAAACTAAAGCTTTTATCGAAAATTTGAAATTATATTGATATTAAATTCTAATATCTTTTGTAGAAAATATTTTAAAGATTAATTATTAGTAAAATAATAAATTTATAATATTTTATTTCATTTTTAAGTTATATAATATTAATAATCTTTAAAAAAAATATAAATATATTAAAATCTATTATTCATTAATATTATATCTAAATAGAGATTTATAAATATAATTAATAATTTGATTTAATTTAATAATAAATATAATATAAAAATTTATTAGTTTTTTTAAGAAATTTTAATTTTAAACATTTTTATTATAAAGATTTTAATCAATTATTAAAGAATAAAACTATATTGATTAAATCTTAATTTAATAAAAAAATTAAATTTTGAAAATTTGATTATTAATTAACATTAAATCAATTTTTATTTTAAAAAATTATTTTAAAAAATAAATTAATAATATTTCGAATTACAAAAAACTTATTTCTAAAGAATTTTATTTTAAAATAAAAGTTATATAATTCAATTCTCATTACATATAATAAAATTAAAATTTAAATAATTTTAAAAATAAAATTTCAAAAATAAAAGATTTTTTTAAATAATTTCCCTTAATAAATTAAAAATTTATATATTTTAATATCTAACATAATTCCTTTTCCAAAAATATAATTTTTAAATCTTCAATATTAGATATAAAATTTAAATTCATTTTAAAATATATTTTCAACTTTCTCAAAATAACTATAAATAATTCAAAAAATCTAATAATCCATATTAAATTTAATTCTTTTTACTTTTTTGATTTTTTTGATTTTTTTATAATATTATTGATATCAAAAAATCTATAAAAATCTATTATAATTTTAAAAATAGATTATAATATATTATTTATTAAGAAATTATATATCAAAATTCTATATTCTCTTTATTCAATTATTCAATCAATTCTCAATTTAATAATTTGAAATTCTTATAAATCTAAATTAATAATATTAATTAACCATAGAATTGAATTTTATATTATTATAATGATTTTTAAATTTTAAATTGATTTTTATTTTGATATAAAAAAGCGTGCATATAGTAGGGTCGTACACGTAGTAGGGAAATCGGTTATACACTCTGGTTTTCCGGGGTTTGACCGATCTCTATTTATTAGCCTGCCCTTATATGTATGTAGTTATATTCATAAATACACTCAAGTTTTTCAGGATTTTTGTGATATTTATATAGATGTGGTTTAGATTATTGTTATTCTTATTTTTAACTAAAGATTATATTATATTTTATAATAACTTAGTTTTAATATTGTTTATTACTATATTATATATTTCTTTATTGAAGACTGCTTTCTTTAATATACTATTGGCTTTAAATTAGTAAAATATTACTTCAAATATTTTATAGATCTTATGTTTAAATTGCATTTATTTATTAAGAATATTAAGTTGAACTATAATAGAGAATCTTTTTATTATTAGTAGGCTTGATGTAGCAGTTCTTGTAGCTTCTATACTATAGATACTTATACTATTATAATTGAATAGTAAGAGTGAGGGTAATAATTAATCGTAGGTGAACTAGAGATTGGTTGCGATTAATGCTCTTATAGGGATAGTCTTTATAGTGTTTACATTGTTGGCGACGACTATAGTTATATCTGATATTAAAGCTTATATAGTTGAAAGGTGCGGTTTAGTACAATTTAAGCTTGTAGATATATGATTGTATGTTTGCTTGATTATAAGTTTATAGTATATTTATTTTGAAAGATTAAGAAAAAAGAAAACTTCTTATAAATAGATATTTAAAAGAATACTCTTAAAACTATAAGAATTATTTATACTACTCTAAACTCACTATATACTATATCTCTATATCTATTAAAAAAAAAATTATTTTTTATTTTTTATATAGATTTAAATTCAAAACTTTCAAAAAGATATATAGTTTTCTTTTAATAATTGTTATTAAAAAATTATTAAAGATTTTATAAAAGTCCTAAATTTATATATAATTCCTATAAAATAGTTTATTAGTATATAGCCTACTTTCACTTCAATTTATACCTTTCTTTTTCAATATATATTTTATTAATAATTCATTATGAATTCGAATAATTAAGAAGCTTATATATTCCTTATTATTGAAGCTATTTAGAAAAATAAGAAACAAAGTATTTAAAAGATTACTAATATATATAATATTCTATATATAATATTCTATATATAATATTCTATATATAATATTCTATATATAATATTCTATATATAATATTCTATATATAATATTCTATATATAATATTCTATATATAATATTATAATATAGAATTAATAATTTTATCTTTTGTATAGAATATCAATATAAATCTTATAATCTTTCAAAATTAAAAGAGAATATTATTAACGAATATATACTCAATATAGATTTGAGAGGTTTTTTATTTAAACTTAGAAATATAGAAGATATAGTAAATTATATTCTCGAATTAAAAAATATAAAGAATATTGAAAAGCTTTAAACATATCAATTCATAAAATATTGAATTAAATTAAAGATATATTTTAATTATATTTATAACTTTCAAAAAGTTTTTTATAAGGATTTTAAGCTTATTAAAGAATAGTTTCGATTAATTATGAATATGTAAGCGAAATATAGTATTTTGAATGGAGATTTCTATAATTTCGATAAAATAGGCTTTATAATAAGGATTATATATATAGTAATAATTATTATTAATATTAAAAGATATAATAAAAGCAAATTAGTATAGCTAGGTAATCGAGAATGGGTTATAATAACAATATATAGAAATAAAGAGGGTGAAACTATCCCCTCATTTTTAGTAATTTAAGAATAAGTTTATCTCTCTAATTGATATACTGAAATAAATCTTTTTATAAAATAAACTATTAAATCTATATTTAATAAGTAAACAAATAATAAGACAGATTTAGAATAATTGAAATATTTTAATAAGTATATTAAAAATCAAAAAAAAGATAAATATCGAATATTAATACTAGATGGATATGAAAGCTATAAATCGATAGCTTTTCAAGTATATTATTGTTGGTATCACCATGGGGATGGTGAAGTCAATATAGTACTATGGTTCACACTGTTGTTATATTGCTTGAGGTTCTAAAAGCTAGGGCTACGAAACGTATTGCTGTAGTGTCGGAAGACGTGTTACGGAGGTACCCGCACCGCAACATGGATTATAAGATAAACCTAAGGCCTTGGTGTTGGAACCTACGAAAACAGCACTGTAGGGACAGTTGGATTAAAGGGTAACGAAAGATAGCGGTAACCGAATCAATAAGCAATGATTAAAAGATAGGTACCTATCTTTTGTTGGCACCTATCCTACAGTAGGCACAGGAGGGATAGCGGTTACAGGTTATCTAGTAAGCACAGGTTAGATAAGCAGTAGTATCATATAGGTCACGGGGCAGGTGTCACGTGATGGATAGACAGGATAGGCAAGCTATCCAGGCTATCCGTGGATAGACAGGATAGACAGTCTACCCAAGCTATCCAGACGAGAACGAAGGTCTATATAAGGGAATGGGTTTCATTACAATGTAGAGCTTCGTGCTCAAGATCAATCATTAGTTTCATACTATAGTTACGAGAATTGCAACCAGTTACAACCTTATTGAATTCCTACTTGAAGTCTAGTCTAAACCACCTCGAGAGATCTCTAGACACTTCCACGTGACCCTAGAGGCAGCTCCCGTAACAAGACGCTAGCGTAGTCACATGATCCCTGTCCCAACAATTATAAAGAGAATGATATTATATATTTATGTTTATTATTATATTCAAGTTATTTAACTCAATTATTTAATATTAGTTGTTTTAGTAATCTAAAACGTTTATATAATAATCAAATTGATAGATTTATTAAAATATATATTAATTATATTTTAAAGATTGAATTCTTTATAGCTTTTAAAACTATATATAAAGAATTAATTATCTTTCAGAATATGAAATCAAAATTTCAAGGAATAGATTTAATCCTATTTAATCTTGAAGTTATACTTTTGAAATTAGATATTCGAATTTATATATTTACCCCCCTCTTTTTTGATTTAAATTAATGAATCTTTCAAACTCTTTATAATTTAATCAAAGCTTTTTCTTAATTAATATTAATTAAATCTTGAATAACTTGTTATTAATTAAGCTCCCTTATATTTATATTCGAAACTATATTAACTTTAATTAAGAGTATAGAAAGATTAGCTTATAAAAATATACTTTTAAATATAGAAAATTATATATTTCGAATAGCAAATGAAGTATTAAGTAAGTATTAATATATATAAAAAACTTAATTATATTAAGAAAGAGTATCTATTGAATAAGAGATTTTTAATATGTTATTTTAATAAAAGGTTAATATTTAGATTTAATATAATGAATATTAAAAAGGGAGGAATTTTAATAAGGAAATATTTTTTAATTGATGTTATAGTAAATATAAAAAGATAGGATATAATATAAGAACCTATTAAAATAATATATTAGATTTTAAATTATTAGATTTTTAATAGTTTTAATTAATTGATTCAATTATTATTAAATAATATAAATTTGAAAGTATAAATTGAGGTGAAAGTAGGTCATATATTGATATGGGCTATATGCTGATAAACTACGTTATAAATAAAAAAATCAATATTTTGAAGCTTTAGATCTCAATATAGAAAAATTCTAAAAATCTAAAAATTTCAGAATCAATTCAAAACAATTTGAATTATATATATACAAATTTTTAATAAATTCTATTTATAAATAAGAAAGTTAAAAATTTCATTTTTAATATAAAAAGTAACTCAAAAGTAACCCAAAAGAAAAATGACTCGAAAGTAGAGTACTCGACTTATTAGATAACTGAGATAAGGATTTCTTATTATATAAGATTAAACTTATTATGTTCATTTCAGCTTTTTAATATTAGAAAAACAATTCCTTATTATATATATAAACTAATAGAATATAATTAATTCAATCTCAATTAATCTTTATAATATCAATAAGAATATATTGAATTTAATATACAACTTTAAAGAAATTAATAAAATGAAAAAAGAACATATAGGATTATTAATAAGAGCTTAGAAAATCAATTAATATAATTCTTTTTGAATTATCTTAAAATTAGAATTTATAGTTAATCTAGTAATATTAAAAAAGGAAGAGATTTTATATTAAAACTAATTTCTATAACTTTACTAATTAGAATATGATTAAATTTAATACGAACTCTAAGTTTTATAATAATTGAAAAGTAATTACTTTAATCAAATCCTTAAGTTTTGATTATTAATAATATCACGTGGCTTATCATCGAATGAGTCATATTATTAAGTAGGACACTTTAATATACATCAAAATTAGCCTTTTTTAATATGTATATCTTAATAACTAATTAATATTTTTTGAAAAAGAAAAAAGATTTATTAATAAGAAGAAATCTCTTATAAAGGTATTCAGGCTGTATATGAAAATTTCTATTATATTCTATAAAAGTAGGAATTATTATAATTTTCGTTGTAGAAAAAATTATTTCTATAATAACTACTATTTTAATTCAAATTTTTATTAATTAATTAAATATTTATAAGATTTATATATTCAAACTTTGAAAATTTATATTATTAAATGAATAAGGTATATAGTTATATGTAAACGAATTTTATATATATTTTAAAGCAATCTACTTAATAATAAAATTCACTCGATAATAAACTACGTTATAGTTTTTTTTTTTTTTTTTCTAGGATTATATATTAAATCAAATAGTTTCTTAATATTATAAATACACTATTAAATTCTAAATGCGTTTTTAGCTCCAATAGATTTTTAGTATATTAATAAAATCGTTCAAATCGGCCTCGGTAATTACCGCTGTGTTTTCAATCGATTGAGCTTGGGTTTTATTTTTAGAATGCGAGTGTCACGTGTTTTCGAATTTATGAGCAGACTTTACTTACCTCCTCCCACTCGTGCCACCATACCCACGTCGCTCCACCGATTTGGATGGAATCTTGAGCCACAAGACAATGCAACATCAAGACGCGAATAACTTCTTTTCCTCTTCATTATTATCACCATAACCACTTTGTCTCATCGCCGTTCATCCTACAGGATTCTACTCCCATGCATCAGCAAACAGCAATGGATTATCAATCCATACATGGCCCTGGAAGATCCAATTTCTCTTCATCTTCCCCACGTAAAGACTCATTTCATCACAATTCCTGACGCCACAGCACAACACAAGTGATAGGCTGACACCTTCTAAGATCGCATGCCTACAGTTTCCGCCGCCCAAGCTTTGCAAGATTTAGAATCATCACCAACGCGTTGCATTCCTACCGGTCTGGCGAATTTGGATTTAGCTCTCCAAAATAAAGATCCATTGCAAGTATCCGCAAGTGCGGATCAAATCCATGGAGGTATTCCACGAGGAAAAGTGACGGAAATTTATGGTCCACCTGGTGTTGGCAAAACTACTCTGGGGTAATGGAACATACTCAAGTGGTCGTATATCTGACTATGTATGCTAATTTTATGTAATGTAGTATGCATTTGGCAGCCAGAGTTTTACATCAGAATGAAAATGTTGTTTGGGTAGGTAAGTCGTCTTTCATCGATTGGGTATTTCTTTTGTAAGCATTTGTTTTTTGTCTACCATCTTGTATTTCAAAGCTCTCTAGATTTCCATTTCAGAAATATGCCGAGTATTGATAATCGCTACCATGTATGCCACTTTTGATATCAGAGACCCCAAAAATCTACTCTACTAACATTCCCAGACGCATCACATCCATTATCAGGTCCTAGATTCAGTCAAATTCTCCAAAATTTTCCATCTCCAGAACCTCTCAACGATGACACCCTTCTAAGCAACTTTAATCATTTTACAACGCCAACATTGTCTCATCTTCTTGCCTTACTTACTCACACCACACAAAACTTCCCCCCTGAAGATACTAGTCTGATCATCATTGATTCATTTTCTACTCTAATCGACAGTGCATTTCCCCGCAATGCTGACTCTACATCGACTCCTAAAAAGCTAGGAGGTATGTGACGATTCAAACATGCTCACATCATCACATGTCTACCAGCTGCATCCATCTCATCATCTCACATTGCCGTTTATCGCCAAACTAACGTTGGTAGTTCCCAACCCCTCTTCGCGCAAATTTCCCCTTCTTCAATATCTCATCAACGCCCTCCAAAAACTTTCTACCACTCGCAATATCGCCATATTAATCCTCACTCAATGCGTAACCAAAATGCGACCCGGTCTCGCCGCAGCCTTGATACCATCAATCTCGGCTACTGCATGGGAACAAGGCTTTGCATGTCGAGTGGCTTTATTCAGAGATTGGGGGTGGGACGATGATGAAGGAAATAAAGTAGATGGTGTACGGTTTGCACAAGTCATTAAAGTGGATGGTACGACTTTATTAGAGGGAAGAGGAATATTTGCTGCTTTTGTCATTGGAAAGGTGGGTATCTCCTCCATTACACCTAATCGAGGATCTCCATTACTAGCTAGACCCGCACCCGTCGTCGCTCTCCCTGCTCAAAAACGTAAAAGAGCCGAGTTCGAGATTCCGGACAGTGAAGATGATGAAGATTATGGATGGGCGGAAGAAGATGAAGAGTTGCCACCAATGCCTCCTCAGTGGCAGGGGAGCGAGGATATATTAGCACCGCCCCAGGGAGATAGCGAAGATGAGCTAGCTCTCTAGATGTCGCTCGGTCCACCATCATTTTCTGAGAGATACAAGGATACTGCTATCATCCAAAGTACATCTTAACACTCATACGCATCCAATCATACATACAGTTAAAACTTTCAAATGTTTTGGGTCGTCGATTTCACTTTGTATATTAGGACTTGAAGCTCGTCCATCAATTCGAACTTACGAACACCTCATTGGTATTTGTGGTATCATTTCAGATACAGTCTGTATAAATCAAACTTCTCTTTGTGCTCATTATTGCCACCCATTACTTCCTTCTTCTCAGAAACCCAGCATTTAACCTCCAAGTTTGATGCAATATGAGTATGATTTATCAACTAGTTCCGAATCGTCTAATATTTTACCAATATTATACGACCTCTTTATTTCTCGCTTGACCTCTATCCTCGAATTTCCCACATGATATCTTGTGGTATTAATCCCCACACCCATCGTCTATCCTACAGCTTATTCAAGTTCTAAAGTGTACTTTCCAAGATATAGGTCTGCCGGGCTGTGGACTCACCAAGCTACTTGAATGGTTGCATGTGGGAATAATTCCGCGATGTATCTGTATGATGTCGATCAAATTTTGGCGAGGCTGCTTACAATCTTACTTTGACTGCATCTACGATTCACTTGCCGTTTTTTTTACCGGGAAGTCGTTGAGCCCACTATCCAGCCCACAATCGAGAGTCAATTATTCACTAGTAACAATCATAGGGACCCCGCACAAATTGGCATGAGCGAATTCACGGATGTTAAAATTGAGCACTACGTGAAGTACGTGTAGTTTCAATATATCAGAAGGATGAAATTGCAATGCGGGGTATCATTATGCTCGCTTAGATGCTACTGACACTCGCACATGGCATGAAAAGGAATGGTTCACCATCGATTAATCACCCTTATAATACTTTCTTATCCTGCGACGACTTTACATGTGTCTTGTACAACTACACACGGCCCTTCCAAGTTGCATTCGTTTTTACACCAAACTCTGCCATTGAGCTTCAAGCTTCGTCCTTCACTTGAACTAGATTCGAACCTCACATCTACCATCATAAGATAGGCGATTCTATCAAGTTTAGTATTCAACTTGGTTCGTCCTGTCATTGCTTCTCCTATTCCTACTGATCCTATACCATACAAGAGATATGCCGGAGGATATGGCTACTCAAAATCTCAAGTACGAGGTGCAGATGTAGAAATTGTCTCTTTTCTAGAAAAATGACGGTCGGCATTAGATCTCGCATCTTTCCCCTTAGCCGTTCATCTACCACCGAATTCTGTTATGTTGCAAGTGTAAGTTATTGTTATGACTTCCCAACAAGCAAGCTCATGCTGATATCAAGTCTTCCAGTGCAGTAAAGGAAGGCCACACCTGGCGAGGGAGGAAGAATCACAGGATCCATCAAGGCGACTTGTGTAGAATGTTTCACCACCGGCAATGCACTCGTTATAACCACCGGAGTGGAAACGAACTAATCCATCTTATAAAACTTTCTACATTTCCTGACAAACCCCACAGAAATAATCGTTGATGCACTTGATCTGAATCTAAGACTCGGTTTCCAGTGGGTTAACGGGACATTTCGAGTAATATATTGCGTTTGCTGTAGCAGGAACTTATACCGTTCCTATATATACATCAGAGAGTCTTCTTGGTATACAGGTATGTACAACCACATGTTCGTGCTCACACCGTCCTTGCTGACATGCTAATGGGATTTAGCTTAATGACAAAGACTCGATTAGATTGATATTTAAAATTAAATTAATATTTTCAGTAAGTGGACCTTTGAATGTCATTACTGGGTTTGAAGTAGAGTTCCCAGATGATCCTTTATCGTTTTGAATCCACTTAGTAGAGAACTTGTGGAGGAGATCCTGTATGTAAATCCTGTTTCCATCCAACCTCTATATATACGTTTCTCGGCAAAACTAACACAATCCAGGAAAGGAATCAAAGCGAAATCCTTACCGACGAAATTCAAATCCGGAGCTGGATGCTTCAACGTAGCCCTTCGATTAAAATTAAAAGCTGGTACCTCTGTTGAAGTTTTCTATTTCGGCTTCAAATTCGAGGCTGCCGCATACATTGACGCTCCTCTATACAAGGCTTGCATTACTTGCCAGCCAGACCAATCATGTTCCCTTCATCTTACAGAAATTTTTATTATTGACGTTGTTGTCTATGCTGAAGCAGCCAAAGCAATCGAGTTTCTAACATGGGTAGCTGGGCCTACTGTGGTGTCGACTATGTTCGTTGCGCAGTTGCCTTCGACTTGCTTCATCGGTACTACTTCTTCAACTCAGTACAGTCTTGCACCTTCGATGACAAGCAATCCTATTACTCCAAAACCAGAAATCGAGACGATATTGAGTCAGAATACATCCGAGATCCCTTCCACAACTATCCCGTCATGCTCAACAAATTCTACAACCTCATGTGCCTCTACTGAAGAGACGAGAAGCAGAACAGTATCATTCCTCACCAATTCGAGCAATTCCACATCACAACGGGACATTCATGTGGTTCCGATGTCGCGGCCGCAGCGACAGGTAGACCCAGCGGAACAATTCCAGTGCCTTCAACAGTACTTTCTTCAAATTCAACTAGTGCTCTCGTTTCGCATACCCGTCCCCCTCAAACATATAGTAGTGAGAACGAGTCATCTCCTGTCGCTGCTGTGCAGAAACCCAGTTCCTCCGATCCACTATCACGAATGGGGCGCCATTCCCAATAGCCAATACCGCTTTTACCCTCATCGTACCAACCGAGAGCGAGAAGCATGATAATACAACATCTATCATAAACGATCTTCCTACTATCACAAACAGTTCTGCAAGTACTTATACCATCTACATTTGTGCAAAGGAAGCCATCTGGTGTCCATCAACCCTACTCTTTCCACCGATTCTAACAAAGACCATTGCCAAATGCATAGCCACCAGCTCCTCATTTAGCTCCCCACGAAGAGCCTCCTTCATTCCCACAGTATCAGATCAACAATCCCCCATCTCTATCTCTCTCCATCCTCCCACTCCACTCCCCACCACTGAATCCTCCCAGATCACCAGTCTTCATTCACCCGTCGGCACCAATACCCCCACCCATCAGCATCATCAACAATGCAACCTTCATCGCTTGCCCCACCCCTATTATCGAACGAATGGAAACCACCATCATCTTTTCTACAATCGGCATCTCCATCGCCGCATATTCGCCTGCCGTCCCCCAAGTCATCAACGGTAGCACCTGGTATGTACCAGGACAAAATCTATGGAACCCTCCCGGAGCGATCACCTCTAGTGTGACAACTGGAGGACCCGGAGGGACAGGAGGTTACCTTAGCGTAGCTGATGACACCCTTTCTAGGAGAACCGAAACCGGTATGATTGCAACAGGTCTGAGTCGTGATAAGATCAGAAGAAAAATTCCACTAAAAATAAGAGAGACAAGATCTACAACGGGTAGAAGATGGACCACTAGTAGTACTAACGCGACTGTGTCGAGCATTGGAAGAGATAGTGGATAGGCAGAAAACACAGGACATTGGAGATGAAACAAAAACCCATGATGAACAAATCTGACGCCTGTTCCATAGGAAAATTTTGGTATCTTCCTTGGTAGTATTACTACATCGATAGCGGTGATCATATCTGAATACTATCTAGACAACGAAGGTGTTCAAAAACGTCAAAATCTGAGCTGCGGTGAGTATGATGAATTTCTATACTCATTGATGTATGTTCAATTCCCAATTAATTTTCACAAAACATGATATGATACGATTTGCCGCCAATGATAATCTGCATTCGTGTACGTCTTCCGGCCCCTCCACCATGATCGAGACAGGTAAATAAGAGTGGTAGCACCCCAAGCGGGTACAACAGATGCTGCACTATAAGCAGCAATCTCCCTTCAACCCATGCCAATGATTTAGACTTTGATACCGCCTAGGCAGTTAGCGACCATGCTTTCGACTTCATCTAGAACACAGTTTCGTCCTGCAATCTTCGAAAACTTTTGAATCCGAACTTGCGGCCACAGAAGAAGGTGCTAGCCTGAATAGGCATATTATGTATTATAAGCTCGACGCCAGGGCCCTAAGGGGTATGGCTGGTCCAATGGTAACCATGTCCATTCTTTATAAAATCCATTCTTCTGCCACAAGACGTCTGTTTGAGTAGCAAGTCCCCCGGTTGGTTGTACTCCACTGCTTAGCTAAGAGAACTTCAACGTTGAGGAGGCTAGCATCTGGCAAGTTTGCATTTTCTTTCTTAGAAATTTTACGGGGGGTCTCATTCGTGGATTCAATTGAGTGATTCTAATTGTCTAAGATATTGAATTCGCTTTGTTTGTCAGGTAACCTTGTCCAGATTCGTAAAAAATAATCTATCACGAAGAAACATGAGATATCATTCAAAACACAGTTGATCATTACACCTTCATCCAAGTCCATTTAGTGTCGGAAATCTACAATAATTACACAGAAGTAATGTCATCTAAATTGTGGGACAAAAGTAGTACATAAGAGAAGAAATGAATTATCCTCACCGATTACTACGAGAATAAGCCTTTTACGCCCTCTGCGATCTTCGAGTCTGTTTTTCACAGTTCTCACTTCTCAATCTTGCCATCACAGTTTCACATACTGCTCATACAAACGCCAAACTCCTGTCTATCACCCATCACCTTTATTCAGCCGTTCAAATAGCTTCTGATGGCACCTTGCAGTTTGCTTGCACCCTCCCCAAGGACTTGTGTTAAGTTATCCAAATCATCCCCGGCTGTGACACCAAATTTCCTCACAAAGTCCTTTGCAGCGGTCTCGAGATCACCATAATCTTCTCCGCCCTCTTCTTCCTCAGGTCTTCCAAAATAAGCATTGGATGAGATAGATGTGGCTCCTTCGAAACCTTGTAGGCGAGTTTTGGCTTCTGATTGTGCGCTCGGATCAAATGACCCCTTGCCGAAAAACTCATCCGACGAAATGCCTTTTTGGCTGCCGAACTTTTGACGAGCGTATTTCTCATCATCATCTGTAGAAATGTTAGCTTTGAGATTTGGGAGGTGGTGACTGCTGAATGCAATCTCTCACCTTCTTTTGTGGCCTTGATAGGCCCAACTGAGCCAAAACCGCCCATCTTCTTCTGTGCAGTAGCTGCAGGTTTTGAGCCTCCAATCTGTCCAAATCCAAGTCTTCCCATTCC
Organism: Botrytis porri; assembly: GCF_014898465.1. Taxonomy (NCBI): domain Eukaryota; kingdom Fungi; phylum Ascomycota; class Leotiomycetes; order Helotiales; family Sclerotiniaceae; genus Botrytis; species Botrytis porri. The sequence continues at coordinate 4,054,270 of NW_024066075.1, read as the reverse complement.
CATTCCGAGTCTTTCAACCTCACCATTTGACCGCTCTCGGCTGTGACCAGAACCGTATCCTGCCCTTCCTGGGCTCACAGGTGTTGGTGCGGCAATGCTCGAAAGATCAGCTGCCTTGGCAGTTGACTTCTTTGTCGCAGCTTCTTCGGCCTCAGGGTCATAGCCTAATTTCTCAATTCTCTCGGCTTCTTCCTTTGCCTTGCGCTCGGCGGCATCAAAATCAATTACATCGCCAGTAACCTTCTTTGCACCCAGCTTGGTTTTCTTGGCGCCGAGGACATTTGCTTTTCTTGGTCCGGTCCCTGTTGTAGCGCTTTTTCGCAACGCAGCAGACGATGTGATACGGCTAGCCGTAGGCGCTGCAGCTGTCCCTTCTGTTTTTCCTAGTGGTGATGTTGCTCTTGCGATTCCGTTACCAGCAGCATTGGCACCGGCATTGAGGAATGGGGAAGGTGTTCGTCCAACAACAGGTGGTGTAGCAGTTCGAGAAATTGGGGGTGTTGGTCGCTTGATCGAAGGCTTATCCCAGGAAGAAAAGAAGTCATCATCAGGTTCGCCGGCAGGTGTAGAAGTTCCATCAGCGGCATCAGTCGCCGCATCGGTAATAACGACCTCGTTCGGGTATCTGTACATCAATCAGCATCAACATCTATTATCCGCAGAAATGGCATACTCTGTAGCATCCTTGGCAGCACGTCTCTTCAATTCTTCCTTATATTTCGTGGCAGCGTTCGACTGGTACTTCGTTTTGGGGTCCTTGCTATTGAGTGCTGCAGTACCTCCATTTGATTGAAAGTATTTCGTGGCAGATTCGTTACCACCAACTTTCATAACTCGGAGTTGATCCCATTGCCATTCTGGTCACATTGTTAGCCCCTCGGGTCCTTTCCACGGTCGTGCCCTATACGTACGATCAAGGTTTGTCGATCGCACAAAGGAGATGTGAACACCCAAGTTGCGATGATTCGATGAACAATCAAGGCAGAGGTAGATTCCAAAAGGCACAGACGTCCATGTTGGATTCTTTGCCCCACAATCAAAACAAATCTATTGCGCGAAAGCATATCAGCATATGCATCATGATTGCATTTGTCCAGAGAAGTTTGTCTTGCGTACCCTATTTGCTGGCTTTGTCTTTAACTTCTCGAAGAGCTTTTGGGATTGCGCCTTCGAAGCAAGAGCTGCCATATTTGATAGCCTTCGAATATGTGTAGATGTTACTATCTCTGACGCGAAGTCGTTGGAGTTGTATAGAAATAAGAGACCCCTATTGTAATCGGATTCAAATTATTGTTGTAGTCGAGGGGATGGCCAGATTGCCATGGCGTTCGCAAATCGATTAAGGTTAAAATCCGCTAAGCTTAATTTGGTAAGGCGGTGAGAGATCGGAATACAGGCATATATTAGGTAATGAAGGGTTTTAGCGTCGAGGGTCACTCTTCACGGAGTACAAGCTTGAAAGTCTAGATGATGATGGACTAATAATATATGAAATTGAAGGTATTCAGAATTGCTGTTGAAAACCCCCTCCTTCCAGCCCAATACCGTTTTGAGTGTCCCAGTTTGAAGCGAATATTTAAATCATTATTGAATAACCCTTTATAATGTTCTTCCCAGTTGTTTAAAAGATGAGTGTCAAACATCAATTCATCGCAGCCCAACAACGTTTTGAATGTCCCACTTTGAACCGGACATCCATATCATCGCCAAATAACCCCCAAGAATCTATTTTTCCCCGGACCATTATTTGTGGCATTTGCGTTCTCAAGGTAGATTCTCTGATGCCCTTTCACGTCCAAGAATAAGTACTTGTATACAAATTCGCTCTCAGACGGTCGTCTGACCATATGTAGGTGCACCACACCTTGATTGAGCGGACCCTCGACGTTAAAATGCATAACCAGATGTTCCACCCCTCTACGATCCTTCGAAATGTTGGATCTTTATAAAGTCAGTACAATTCGGGCGCAGATTTAGTATAAGATACATACGCAATCGGCCCAGCTCTTGCCCATTTGCTCGCTGTTGGCTCACCATATGCTCTTATCTTCTTTCCATCCCCCAGTATTTCTATGCACCGCGGGTCCTTCTTGACTTGATCGGCGGCCCTGTTGAATTGGTTGGTTTTACTCTCGGGCGCAAATACTTCTGTGTAGAGAAGATAGATGACTCCTCCCTGTATTGAAATTCAGTGGTGGATTGTGTGAAAACATTGCCATTTACATACCGTCAATGCTGTGCCGACGAGGACAGTACCAAGATTAAAAGTTTGTTGCGTTGTTCTGGCAACCTTTTCCCGCCGCGATAAGTCGCGCCAAGGAACTCTGCCATCATCGTTGAAGGTGGTAACAGCCTTTCTTTTTGATTGCGACGAGGCACTTGTAGTACCTAAACCTGTATGTGTTGCGTAGAGTCGTGACAGGAGGAGTGGACGCAAAGATGGAGGCAGACTGAGCAGAGGTGCTGCTTTGATTGAAGGAAGCATGGTTGGTTTGAGGTGGTTGAGCAATCAATATGAGACAAGAATGAAAGCCTTGTGTAGAGTATGTGTTGTTGTTGTTGGGAAGAAATTAAATTGCTGAAAGGTACATATACCTACGCAGCATGAATTATTTTGAAGCTTCGAGCTATTGTGGGGTAGTTGGGATCAGGGATTATACTCAATTTCATAAGTAGCTTTTCAAATATAATTCGCTGATCTACTCTTTAACTGAATTCAATAAAAAAATAAAACTAACTTCTAAAGGGGTATTTTCGAAATCGTAGGAATTATCAATTCTTATAAAAGATTTATTTCTATTTTTATTACTTTTTTTTAATAAAAACTTACAATTATTATATAGATTCAAGTTTAAAGCTTTAAAAATATAAATAGTTTTCTTTTGATAATTGTTATTGAAAAGATATTAAAGGTTTTAAGAAATTTTTTAATTTGTATGTAATTCTCATATAAATTCACAAATCAATATTTTAAAGCTTTAGACTTCTATTTAAAAAATTCTAGTCTAAATTTCTAGTATATTATTAATATCAATATAAAGATTTATTATATTAAATTTATAAAATTATTTTTTACTTTAATCTAGATATTACTAAGTCGAAAAAGAGCTGTTTAATATAAAAGAATAATTCAAAACAGGAGTTACTAGAAAGTAGGAGATTCGAATTATATAACTAATCTTTATTTATAAAATTTAATTTCAATTAATATAATTCAGAATTTAGTAGAAACTAGATAAATAATAAAATCAACTATTCTTTATTATATATAGTTCAAATCGAAACTCTGTAAAGAAAGTTATTATAAATTGAAATATCGAAATATATTATTCAACTGTTTTTAATAAGATATAAAAAAGATACATTTTAAAAACTAGTTAGAAAACTAAGTAGTCATAGGAGTATTCTACTAATCTATATTTCTTTAATAATAGATACTTTTAATTTAATAAAAACTTTTCATTAAATAATTCAACTTCATAACTAGTCGTCGGGGAAAATCAATTTTCAGACTACGAATTCGTAGAATTCTACTTTTCTTATTAATTATTATATGATTATAAAACTCTACGAATTCGTAGAATTTAAATTGTTTTTCCCCAACGACTAGTACTAGTACTAATACAAATTCTTATTCTATTACGAATTCGAATTCTAATACTAATTCTAACTTTAATTATATATAGTAGTAATAGTAAATTTATAATCGATTCGATCTATCTAGCTATGCTAAGATTATACGATGTGCTTATATATAATTCTAATTGAATAAGATAGATGGGAAAAAGAAATAAAAACCTATCTTTTTTTGAACTTTCTTATTAAGATTTATAAATAACTTTTTAAGTAATTCTTTTAAGTCTTTCAAGTTATTTATATTATAGATCTATTATATTCAAAAACCTTCTTTCTATTAAATCTTTCAATATACTTATAGAAATTCTATATTTTTTATTTTGTTATAATAATCTTTTTCTTTTTATTTAACTTTTTTTAAAATATTATAAAAGCTATAATTAGTTATAATATTATATCTTTTTTAAAGAATTATCTTCACCCTTTAATACTTTAAATCCTTTAAAAATCCTATTATAATCTTTAATCTATTACTTATAAGTCTTATATTCATCTTCTTTTATAATATATTAATAACATATAATTTCTTTTTAAAATCTAATATCTTCTATTCCCTTTCCTCCCGTCGAATTACCTTATCAATATAGAATACAATATATTAAAGCCTATTAAACTATTCTATTAATATAAAAGATAAGATTATATTATTGAACTAGATGATTGAATAAGATCGAAATAATAAATATAATAATGTCGAAATATTATTACTTTAATAATATATATTCTATATTGAAGAATTTTTTTTAATTATAATTAGTAATATATTGTTTACTATACAAGGTAATATTGAAATTAGTATTTTATAATAATATCATATACTAATATGAAATATTATATATTTAAATAAATATATTATAAATGTTTTTCGAAAGATTTGGCTTTTCTTTTTATTTGTATAGAATAGCTATAAATATATTAATAGAATATTAAATATTATATTAATATATTTCTTATAAGATATTTCTTAAAAAAAAGTAAGGCTTTTTGAAAAGTTTTTATCTTTCATTTTTCTATACCTAAGAACTTTCTTCTTTGTAATTGAAATCCTCCTGTAAAATCTCCGAGTATTAAAAAGCTTGAATTATTATAAAAATTTATAATTTAATCTTTTTTATTAATTATATTCAATATAGTAAATCTATTATTAATAATGTTAATATTAATAATTCAAATATAAATATACTAGACCTCTCTTTTCAATATTGATGATAATATCTCTTCAATCTAGATAGGTATTAATTCAGTAATTTTAAAAGAGGGTAGAGAGTAAGATTCTGATTTGAATGTAGTAAAGATTAATAGGTTTTTCCAAGAAAATCTTTCCTTAGTTTTTTCGTGTTTTTCTAATTATATATATATACATTGATAATATAGTATAATATATAATATATCTATGAGCTAGTTCTTAAATCTTTAATCCTTACTATACTCAAATTTAATTAATAAATTTATTCTTATTATTCTTATTATTTTTTAGTTTCATTTTCCTCTTTTTTTAAAAATTTAATAGATTTAATAGATTTAATAGATTTAATAGATTTAATAGATTTAATAGATTTAATAGATTTAATAGATTTAATAGATTTAATAGATTTAATAGATTTAATAGATTATATTTAATAGTTTAAGTTGAATAGACTTTTTCAGGTATACATATAAAATGTATGAGTAAAATGAGTTACATTCATCTATCTAATTGTTTCTTTATTTAAAGGAAAAATACTATTCTATAAGTATACTATCTGAATAAATAATATTATAGATATTATCACTACTAAATGTTATATTAAATATAATATTATATATAATAATAATGATTACATATTATATGTTTCAATAGTTTAATAGTTTAATAGTCTAGTTTAATAAAATATTGAAATAATAGAATAATAGAATAATAGAATAATAGAATAATAGAATACTAGAGTAGTAATATTATAACTCTTTTCTTTATTCTTTTTTATATATTCTTTTATAGTATTATTAATTCGAGAAGGATACGAAAGACGTAGCACCCACGGTATTCGTAGGTCCTAAATGTCTATATTATATTCTGTCTAAAGAGCTAGCTAAGTATTGGAAGTTATAGGCCTTATATAGACGCTATAAGAAGAGTTAGTCTCTTCTGCTTTCGCTTAGGGCTATTATATTTTGCATTCGCTTACAACTATAATATAGTAGCTAATGAATCAAAGCTAATTACTAAATCCTAATGATTAATATTCATATAAGCATCTATTAGTTTAATTTACATATAGATTCTAATTTAAATACTAATATTGAAAAAAGTTTAAGACAAATATACCTCAGACTATAATTATTGAAATAGAAAAAGATATTTGTTATTATTATACTACTTAATATTATATATATAAATTTTACATACCTTTCTAAATAATATACTCTTTAGCTCTCTTTTTATAGAGTTAGCTTTAATATATCATATAAAGTTAATTAAGACTAACATCGATTATATATAACTATATAGATCTTTTTTTATTTCTATTTAATTATAAGTTATTAGATATAGATCATTTGTATTATATAACCTCAAATCGTATACTTTATTACTATATTATTCAGACATCTATTAGAATAGAAAAAGATGTTTAGTATTATATATATGACTTCCAATAATAAAATTCCTACTTATAAATGAACTTTCAAATGTATTTTCAAATGTATTTCAAGTATTATTTACTTAATACTCTTAATTTAATTAATTAATTTTATCATTATCATAAAGTCTATTCTAAAAGTATTCATATTATTATAAAGCCTTTAACGATTTTAATTAAATCACGTCTTCTTTTTCAATTATTTTATTAATTCATTTAAGAGTTATTTATTAAATTAAGATAATATTTTAGACTTTTATCGACTTTCCTTTCTTTATTTCGATCGAAATAATCCTACTCTAATATTAATAGTCTTTATAATTAATTAAAAGAGGTTTTATAAGTGTATAAAATACGAAAATAGCCTGTTATATATATATATATAATCATATAATATAATTAGAGTATGGTTTTCCTTAAATTACTTTTACAAATTCATAAATATAATCAATGTTCTTTAGATTCTCAGTTATATATCTTATATTCCTATGAGAAAAATAACTAGTAGTTACATTATTTAATTAAAAGTTCTTATCAAATGAAAAGTTTCTAGTATTAAAAGAATATAGGTTAGTAGGATATCTATAATCATAGCGTAAAGGGAATAAGGATTGTATTATATATGATAATAGTTATACCATCCCTGCACCACAGAATCTGGCATACAACGTTCGGATGCAACCATTCAATTATTCAGATAGGAATGCTACGACCTGAATGCCAATGTATCAAATTCAGACTTTTACAGTGATTCAATCTGGTGTGCCTCGTTTTCAAGGTTTATCTGGCCACATCTACCCGTCAAGCCATTTCGCCTCCTATCCAGATTGCCGCGCAAGATTACAACCTTATTTGAAACATCGCTCACTGATATTATACCTAGGTAGCTGATCTCTCCTGTCTTGGTCGTTCCAAATTTGTATGATTAATTCATCATCAATTTCTATAGCTAGTATTAGTTAATATCTCTATATATAATAGCCGGGGACACTAGCTCACGTTTAATATCTGCAATCTGGCTTAATACAATCATCTCCTGCATCCCAACAATGTGTAGGCCCGTAGGTGAAAAACCAGGATCTGTTGTAACACCCTGCCTTATCATGCCATCCTTGATCGATCTCTTTTTGCGTGATGCATGGGCGAGTCTTGGGGTATGGGCATGGACGTGGTGTAACCTTGGGCTTTACTTTTTCTTTCTTTCTTTGCCAGGGCCAGGGTTTCTCATATATGGGGACTACTTTTTCGCGTTCTTTAACCTCTTGGGATTTGCTAGCCTCACCGCGTTTGGTCTTCGTCGGGGAGGAAGAGGAGGGGAGTACGATAAATGGTGGGTGGATTTCGGGAGTGGTCATGTTGAATGGGACCAGATCTCCGTCTGTAGTAGACGTTTCTGGAATCACCACTGCTGTACTCAGGTTGAAGAAGGTGATGAGAGCGAAGACACAGGCATTCGAAACCTTCATTTTGATAATGTCTTCATGAAGATGTTGAGTGAATCGACTTTTGTAGATGTTTTGCGTTCGACTTGTATGTCGATGACTTTGATTGTGGGATGTGAAGTGAAGAAAACGATCTTTATATAGAGAAGAAAATGAGGAGAAAGGCACTAAGTGAGGACGGATAGACTACCTAGTAGTTTTTGCACTTCATGATAAACTTTTTCACTCTGATCTTTCACTCATCCTCGATAAGTGGGTCAAAAATAGACAAAAAATCTACATTTGTCATATCTGTCAATAAGTATTGATAAATAATGTCACGCGAGGCCAACTTCAAGAGGCAGATCACTGTACTAGACTCACCCGATTTAATTAGGGGCACGTTGGTGACAGACCGTTGGATTTTGACGCGAAGCTAGTGAGAATGACTCAAACTTCAGACTTGGAAAAGTTAGCGAGCGAGCAAGGTGTCATTACATCATAGTTCAACTTCATACCCTAAGATCGTCATTGATAGTTGATTTACAATCTTTATCCCTCTGGTACTAGCTTGCCAGTATTCCTTGAAATTACGTTTCGATTTTCTCTCAAATCTATGTGTCGATTTCGTAATTAATACTTGACAATCGAGCTTTGTTTCCTCTTCTTCGGAGCATTATCTTTATCCCTCCAGACCCTAAATTCAAGATTACAGCAACTGAATCCTGAGCTATTGACTAATAAAAACCCGATGCCGCCAATGAAGGGCGTTGTGTGAGAAAAGACTACCAAGTCCTTTACTTGCTTAGCGCAAAACCGAAAAAGGAAATTCATAAAAATGAACTATCCAAGAAGGAACCCGAGTAAAAGAACGCAGATCCTGTGATTGGCCATACTATCATTCTTCTTTGGGTATTCGTGACAAACATGTGTGAAGTTAACAATATCAACGAACAAGGAGCTCAAATACCCAGGATGCATTCGAGTATCAGGAAGAAGTAATCTTGGGTAACATCGTTTTCAAAGATGACTTGTTTGGGGTTTGGAATGGAGCTCTTAATAATTGTACTGAATTCATAACATGGACTCGCGAACGGAGGGAAATAATAATCTGATAAGGTTGTATTAGTGTGAAGTGGAGGTCTGACTACAGATTTGTTGAGAAATGAAACAAAATCTACAAAAGGATAAATCTGGACACGGACGGATTGTACAAAGATATTTCGGACACCTCAATGGCTTGTAATGCTCATGTAGAAAAATGGTTGCGTGGACAGATATTTACTGGATCAGTTGCAGAGAGAAAGAAATCTTCATGGGCGGCGTGGGAAAATCCACGAATGGCCAAGATGAAAGGAGCACAAAGCAAAGTAAAGATGGCGGACAAAAAGGAAGAAGAACAAGGGCATATGAAAGAAATGCATAGACTGGGAGCCAGATCCGGAGACTCTTGTAAACTATACTGCATTTACCTACTACGATTTGTTGCATTGTTGTCATATTCCATAGACATATTCGGGGAAAATGTGGGATTCTAGGAGGCAGATTCATGTGCCAGTACACGAGTGATACCTGCCATACGGGAATTCATGTTTTCCGAGGATCACTCGGATAGTCTCTCATAGATCCGTGATTTGTATGCCTGAATGACAATGTCACATTCGTAAGGGAGAAGATACCTCAACACTTAAATAATGCACTAGCTCAGATGATCTTACCTACCTGCGCGTTTCACAATCAAGATCAAGATCGTGCAAAGTCAAAATGTTATGCATATTGATGTAGATTACAAAAAGCAAGCGGGGTATGAGCTGTACACATTACTTTGAAACCTGAGTGTGCAGATCTCGACCTTCCTTTCCAGTATAATTTTTACTTTGCTATACACTAAATCATTTCGGATCATCTTTTACTTTCAAAGCGCAACCTGCCTTCAAGGTGCTGTATCCTTCTTGTACACAACTCTGCCCTAGATTATTCGACTCTGTCGCTACAGACGTGAAGACGACCTTGTATTCCAAGGGAAATTAGATTTTTGTGCCTAATATTATGTGAAGAAAAGACTGAACATTCCTTGCTACACCCCTTGTGCTACATTATCCCCCGCAACTGTAATCCGCCGCTCCTTCCTATGCGTAAAATATGCTGGGGGTGGATTTGGACCATAGTCCAAATAGATATGTAAGAGGTAATCGAGACTGTCTGTCCGTAATCTCGACTCGAAGATACATGGCACTGAATATCTATGACATATTGGATAAACGAAATAAGCAGCAGATTTATCGGACATGATGTGAAAATTCGGAACCTTTCGTCGATCTCGCCGATCTTCAAATTGAGGGTATCTATGCGTTTGGAGACTACCATGATTGTTCTCTGGTGGAGCCTGATTAGGTCGGTCTCCATCGCGTATTGATATATAATGCTCCCTTACCGCCTGTGGCTTGGCAGCAAGGCCTCTTCCTGTGTGTGTAAATATTGGTATTACCACACAATGCTCGCGATATTTTTGAAGAATAATATATTTACGTTCTTTCGAGAATACAGGTCCAAAGACTGTGTCAGTTCGGTATCTATCATTTTGTTCCGGGATTGTTCTGGCAAAGTCGGGATAGTGTTCTACTGCACATATTACGTCCCCGTGATGGTAAGCATTTGGCGTATGTACCGATCCGTACCGTTCCATCCTTTTATATGGCGCTGTTTGCATTATTGCTTCGTTGTATAATGGAGGTGGTTTACATTCGGGCTGTTTGTCTCCCGCGGCTTCATAAAGCTTCTTATCAAGCTTCGGCTTCTCTACGCCGTCTACTGTGATGGTGGTAGGAACTGGGTCGTACCAAAATGGGTTGTCTAGCATTGCTTTCCCATGTTCCCAAGGTTCGTGAGGAAATCGAGGGAGTTCATGACCTTCATATGGAAGTTCCATCCTAGGATCAGGCAAAGGAACAAGCTGCCCAGAGGCTGGTAAAGGTGCTGTTGCGGTTACCCCAGGCTGGCCAGAGGGCGGTCTTGATGAAACAGAACTTGCACCCAATGGTACCCCTGGCTGAAATACGGGCGCTGTTCCTTTTAACGGAGCCGATTGACCTAGGCCCTGTGATGTCGGCATGACCGCGGACGGGGCCAGAGCTCCAGCTGCAGGCCTATGTGCTAATGACACATTACCCGTAACTGTTCCAGCATTGCCACGGCCCCGAGCTGACTCGTCGCCTCTACCCTTTGGAACAGCCAGTGAACCTCTCGCTGCCCCGCTAGGTACACGAGTCACCCCTTTTCCTCTCCCAGAGGCACTACCTTTCAATCCTAACTCATTACCCCTTGCAGAGCCACCGCGACCCCAAGCCGCTGGCGCACCTCCCCGCCCACCGCCGTTTCCCTGTGTGTCTCCTTGGTGAGCCATTTTGAAGATTTTAATTCTCTTTGGAAACAGTTATTATTAGGGATACGCTTGACATAATTGCCAGTCCGTGATACAATGTGTTTTTGATAGAGCATGGCAGTGAACAAATAATAGGCTAGAATTCTTTGTCACTACAGTTCCGTTTTCGGCTTTCGGTACGGCGTAGTTGTCTTCAGTGAATAAAGAAAATTGTATTGACCTAAGAGATTCGCCGTATGATCCATTATTTTGAAATAGCAAGTCCAAGGTTATTTAAACTTCAAGAATGTAGGATCAACGAACTTTTTGCAACGATATTTAACAACTTACAACTTGCCAACAAGTTTTCCCATTTCCGAGACCAGTCCGGCTTAAGGTTGCGCTCATTCAAAAGTGTCCGACCTGCTTTCATCACAAACCAAAGAAATGGTTCGGGGTATACAGTCAGATCGAACGGTTTCGTGGTGGGGATCGTGGTTTCAAAGCTCCAAAGCACCACTAATCGCACCACGGGTCTCAACTAGTGATGACGTGGAGTTTCTGCGCAGACAAATTAGAAGTCTCGAACGGATTATCCGTGAAAGCATTCATTACACCACTCAGCGCGAAGATCCGGAAATTCCAATAGCAAGGCAGACAATAGAACAGTTGAAACGGGAAAGAAATGAAGAAAGAGAGCGAACGGAGCGACTTAAGGTCGATCTCGGAGTCGAAAGAGAAACACTCAAGGATACTAGGCAAATGGTCACTGAGCTAAAAACTGAAGCCGCCGCTGAGAGGCAAAACATGGCTGAATTGAAAAATGAAAACAAGAACCTTCAACGAGAGATTAACGATCTCAAAAGAAAGGAACGGAGTGGGAAGAGAAGAAGTGCAAATCACGATGATGATGACGACGAACGCGGCAGTCCCAGTAAGTAAAATAGCTTTTCTCATCTGCTGTCAGACCTTGGGCTAATGATTGGCCAACAGGGGTGAAAACCTCGACAGACTTGATTCATGTGAATCTTGAAGGTCGAGAATTACCAGCAATTGTACTCACCGAAGAGTTGACAGAACGTTGGAACGATGTACTACAAAATCATTTGGAATATACGACATGGGTGAATAAGCTCGTATCATTAAAGGAGGTTAATGAAGATCTACGGACGGACTTATGGAAGAAGGCTTTGGGGCCAGAAAAGGCCGCTACTCTTCTCAAAGAAAACCAGGAAATAATAGATGAAATCATACCCCGACGCGATGCACTTCTTGTGTCTATGCAACCTAACACAGAATACATATTCGGAGATATGCGGAAAGCTTTGAGGAAATATGACCTATTTCAAGAAGGAGACCTGTTCTGGAGAAGAGTAACGGGTTCGTTCGGTGAGACAGATACATGGCTAGATCCACCGATACTGGGCAAAGAGGAAGCCATGATTGTATTGAAAGACTGGAATAAAATATGGAGACAAGCACATGAGGGGTACACTGAGAGTGAATGGGAAGAATGGGAAAGGGAACAGAAAGGGCAACAGGAAGGGGGGGGGGGGAGAGGAAGAGGAAGAGGAAGAGGAAGAGGAAGAGGAAGATTACATGGCCAGTTCTTTCATGTAAAAAACTACTGATACATGTTCAACGCGACTCATTTTGCACAGAAAAGTGTTATAACTGACGCTTAAGAGCTTGCAGTGTGGCTGCATGGATAGGATGGAGTGCTGTCATAGAGAGGTCGAAACCAACATTACATAGGTACACACATGAACAAACGTAAACATGCTAGTATATTGCACGTTCTAAGAAGTGGGATCAGTGATCACGTGACTTGCTGCAGGTCATGCTCAATTCACTATTGTACTGCGTAACCGTGATGTTACGGGAGCTGCCTCTAGGGTCACGTGGAAGTGTCTAGAGATCTCTCGAGGTGGTTTAGACTAGACTTCAAGTAGGAATTCAATAAGGTTGTAACTGGTTGCAATTCTCGTAACTATAGTAATGAAACTAATGATTGTTCTTGAGCACGAAGCTCTACATTGTAATGAAATCTGTTCTCTTATATAGACCTTCCTGCTCTGCAGAACCTACAGTTCTGTCTTGTCTGGATCCTCTGGATCCTATGGATCTAGATGTTTATTCTTCGATCCCCTAGATCCTCTAGGTCCATCACGTGACTTCTTGATCACGTGACGCGGTATATTGGATGCCGTCGTAACACGTGAGAAGGGACATGTATATTAATTTATTGACTTTAAATCGACCACTCTACTTTCAGACCACCTTTGTTTTAAGCCACTCTTTTACACCAAAAATCGCTTTTTTGGTTTATTAATATCTCTATCAATATATAATTTAATTTAATAAAAATTTGAATATATATAATTTAAGTTATTTTAAACTTATTCTGAAATTTTTAGATTTTTAGGATTTTTTTATATTGAGATCTAAAGCTTCAAAACATCGATTTTTTAATTTATATAAAAATTACATATAAATTTAAAACATTTATAAAATCTTTAATAACTTTTTAATAATAATTATTGAAAGAAAACTATATATCTTTTTGAAAGTTTTGAATTTAAATTTATATAGAAATTAAAAAAAAATTAAAAAAAATTAACAGATATAGAGATATAGTATACAATGAGTTTAAATTAGTATAAATAATCCCTATAATTTTGAGAATATTCTTTTAAATATCTATTTATAAGAAATTTTCTATTTTTTTTTAATCTTTTAAAGTAAACATACTATAAACTTATAATAAAACTTTTTAATTTATTTTTAACAACTTTTATTAAAAAGTTATTAAAGATTTTATAAAAGTTTTAAATTTATATATAATTCTCATACAAATTTAAAAATCAATATTTTAAAGCTCTAGATTTCAATATAGAAAAATCCTAAAAATTTAAAAATTTCAGATTAGATTCAAAACGATCTGAATTATATATATATAAATTTTCAATAAATTCTATTCATAAATAAGAAAGTTAAAAATTCCATTTTTGGTGTAAAAAGTGGCCCAAAAGGGGGATGGCCCGAAAGTAGGGTACCCGACTTACTGCATTAATTATTTTCTACTGATCGGCATAAATTAAAAGTGCTTTATTGCATTCTTTCTACTTCTCTGGGTATCTCGCTGTAATACAATCATTATTCACATGATCACCTACGCCATTCTCCTGCTAACACCTTGCATGTATCCGGAAATCCATTTCGCCTCTCCTTACTCACACCTTCCCATAAAGTCGTACAAGAAGATAAGTGGATATTAAAGTATGACATGTATCTGCAAATATCTGATCGAAAACATTCGTCCCAATACATCCATCTGTCCACGTACCCAAAAGAACCTTCTGGGCCATCCAAAAGAACATAACATCTACGCGCCCCTTCTCGCAAATTCGCTACTATCACTCTGTCTCCACTTCTTTCCAAATCGACTCTTCTCATGGAGTTCAAGTCCATTTTGTCTACGGCCAATGCAGAAAATACCTACCCAAGCAATAGTCGCAACAGCAATAACAGCTGTAGCGGCCCATGTCAGGGTGAGATACTTCTGTCCTTTATATGCATACACTCCAATATCATTTCCGAATTTGTTGATGATCTCTGCAGCTTTGTTTTGGAGGACAGTGACGATGATGGAGGCTATAGTAAGAGCCAGAAGGGCCAGAGATGCTAAACCCCAGTTCAGGAAAGAGAAGAGACGGCCGGTTATAAAGATGGCGGCGAGCGAAGTTAATATCGCTAGACCAGCGGCTACAATGCCGATGCAGTAGAATACGAAGGTAGCATTCATAGCCGTGGAGAGTGTATCGAGACCATCCTGAATAGCAGAGGGCCAGCCTATGTCGCTAAGATTCAAATGAAGGGGGCCGATAGATAATTGTTCGGAGATTATGGAACTAATTTCGAAGTGGACTGTGAGAAGATATGAGCAATCTGAGTATCAAAATAATTTAGAGAGTAATAGTACTTACACATAGCCGTTTGATTCGTGCAAGAGCTTACGTTGAATCCTGCCCCCTTAGAAGTTGCATTTGGCGTATAATATCCCTGGCACATATCCATCAGATGAAGTGAGTACCATTCTTCAATACCTAAAGTTTCCGCAAGCCTATCTGCAATGTCGTTCTCAAGATCGCCCAGTGCGTTTGCAATATCATCGCCAATTCCAGGTTCACGGGGTATCAAGCCGCTAAGACTACTAACGATTCCTCCTGGGGATAGAGAGGTGGGTGTGGAACCACCACTGGTTGTTGTGGGTATGAGGTCTTGTCCAATTCCGGAGGTATTGAGCTGGAGGGTATGTTATTAGATCGGTCTCTTTAGAAATGGGGACTTATGAACATACTGTCACAATGTGGTAGTTCTCCATGAAACCAGGCTTATTGCCTGCGAAAAGACACAACATGCCGAGCACGAATGTCACGATAGAGCAAGCTAACGGAATGGCAGCTAGTGGCTGCATCTTGGAAAGCGATTGTTTGGGATATTTGATGTGTGATAGTTTTTGATGGGTGATAGTTTATGATGGGTGATAGCTTATGATGGGTGATAGTTTTTGATGGGTGATACCCAGGTGGTGTGCATGTGTGGAATGAACGAGTACTTGTCTGCTCTTGAGGGCATCAACAATTGAAAGAAACAGGAAATTATGAGCAATTCGATCACCAACCATTCATAGATTGTTTGAATAACGATAAATGAATCATACATATAAGAGATTGAGTGACCATGGCATGACACGAAACACATCTCTCCCTCTCCTCCTACTTTATCAAATTCACCCAAGCATCCAAGAAATCAATTCGCAAAGCGGATAAAGAAAACCAACCAGGAACAGATCTTGAGATCCTGATTTTACCTTTGTTGTCCTCCATTCAGTGTGTCCAAGACGTCCATTCCTGAAAACGGTATCAGAGTAATCATCCCAGCAAATCTGGTTGGCAATCCGGAGGGTGAAGCTATATTCAAATACATCATGGGTATAATTGAAATGCCAACTGTATCTATCTATCTACCTATGCACTCTCGTCGGTCAAGAAAATAATACCTGAAGTAATTAATTACTAATTACCCAACACCGTACAAGAAAATAGGTAATTAACAGTTAACATAGTTTATCAGTACATACACTATATCAATACGTGCACCATTTCAAAATACACTAAAATTAGGCTTTTTTTAATATTCTTATTTTAATAACTAATCATTATTTTAGAAAAAAAAAAAGAATTCTAAATAATTATATGAAAATAGATTCTTAGAAATCTAGTTTTTATATAAATATTCCTATTAAAGTTTAGAAAAAGTGAAAATTGTTATGATTTTCATTACAAAATAGTTATTTCTATAATAACTACTTTATAAATTAAGTTTTTCTTAAAATTAATTAGATTTTTATAATTCATATATAATTAAATATTTTGTATTAAATATTCAGAAATTTTAATCTAGAAATAAAGAAAGTGCATGGTTACACACAGACGAATTTTGTATGTAAAATGAGTAATGCACATACTAATATAAATCGGGTACCTCACTTTCGAACCACCCCTCTTTTAAACCACCTCAAAAAAGCTCACTGCAGAAAGCAACCTCCCACCTTAAATCTTTAATAACTTTATAATTTTTAAATTAATTAATTTAAAATTTTAATATATTATTATTTACATTATATTTAAGATATATATTGAAATTAATATTACTTCAACTTTACATATAATAATGAATAAGTATTCAATTCAATAAGCTACTTTGAATTATAGAATTCCAAGGGTTACTTTTCAAAATCATATAAATAACTATTTATTTTATAATAAAGGTATATAATATATACAAAAGATAACCTT
Source organism: Botrytis porri (assembly GCF_014898465.1). Taxonomy (NCBI): domain Eukaryota; kingdom Fungi; phylum Ascomycota; class Leotiomycetes; order Helotiales; family Sclerotiniaceae; genus Botrytis; species Botrytis porri. Next base: position 4,037,373 of record NW_024066075.1, on the reverse strand, counting down.
GATATAAAAGAAACAATTAATAAATTAAATATTAGTTCAAAAGTTTTTAAATATTAGTTTTATATATCAGCAAATTTGTAAAATTGAAAAGTATCTTCTCAATATTAGGGGAAATAATTCTATATTTGGGAAACGATAAATATAGAACTTTCTTTAAAGAAATCTAAAGATTAGAATTAAAAAACAAATCAAAATCAATTCAATATATATTAAAGGTATAATTATTAATATTATTAATTAATAATTTTTAAAGTTGGATTTACCCTCAATTTATTATATTAAGTTTTAATATTATTATAATATAAATGAAGTAGATATATAAAAAGACTAGGGATTAAATAGATTAGTTCTAAAAAGTTTAGAATATTATTTTATTTAGAAAAAAGAGTTTGATTCTAGAATTTAGATATTACTTATAAAATACATTTCAGCTATAAAAAGAGCTTTTGATTTCTTTATTATATTAAAGAGGAAATTAGTATAACAATAATGATTTCCAACTAATTTGAAACCTTATAAAGAGTAGTATTTTATTATTATAAATAATAAATGAATTACAAATAATATTATTCTTAAATAGTTTAAAAAGGTTTTTATATTTTAAATAACTCCTCTCTTACTAGATAAGTTGAAACTTTTTATATTAAACAAGTATAAAAGTTATAAAACTATTGAATTTATATATAAATACTTTAAGTATAATATATACTTTTTATTCCTTTTATTATATATATTATATATATTATATATCTTATATATCTTATAGCCTTTTGATTTATTCATTTTCTTATCTTTTAAAAGAGTATATAAACATTATCTCAATAAATTAGTCTTTTTATTGAATTCTGAAGTAATTAGAAAGATCAATTTCCTTATATACTATTAAAAAGTATAATTAAATAATTTAACAAAGTATAATATATTAACTAAATGAAAAGCTTTAGGTTTATAATCTTTAAATTACATTAAGCCTATTATATTCAGATTATTATTTAAAAACAATAATAAAAAAGTTACAAATTAGAATTTACTTTCTAATAATGATTCTATATATTAATAGAATAAAAAATCTATAATTTCAATTTTTAAAACATTTCAAAAAGCTAATAATTTAAAATTATATATATATATATATATTCCTTTGAAGCGAAGAAACTGATCCTTATATTTATTATCAGCTTTTTAGAAAGATTATTAAGGGATTTGATATTAAGGATTATGAAATTCTATAATTTAGGTATCAAATAAAACAATTAGAGTATTAATTGAAACAAGTTATTCTTAAAAAGAAATATAAGGTGAAAACTAATCTAAATTCAAAGTTTTCTAAAATTAAAGAGATTAGAGAGGTACAAATTGAAATGAGAAACTATAAAATTGATATAGGAAATATTAATGATAATAATGAAAATACGTTCTCAAGTATTTATTATAATACCGAATAATTATTGAATAATTAATATTTTAATATTATATAATATAAATTTTTAAGGTGGTCTAAAAAAGGGGTGGCCCGAAAGTGGGGTACCCGACTTAGTGCATGCACTGATAAACTACGTTACCAGTAATCAAGTGCCAATTCGTAAAAGCTTACTATCCCTCCCTGTCTGTCCCCTGTAGAAGCTGATAAACTAATCAAAATGCTTACCTAATTTACGTGTTTGAATAAACATCGGGGATCAAAACCTTAGGGAGCTAATAAGTAATTAGTATTCATTCCCAGCCATTCAAACTTCCTTCTTCAACCATTCATGCAACTTTTACGCAGTACGACGTATAGAGAAGTCATTACTATCGACTGCCGAGCATCTACAACGACGACTCTGAAAAACAAGCAAGTTTTATTTGGCAATTATCATGGGGCAATTGGCCACCCATGAACCTATGGCTTTACTTTTCGCTTCGAGATAGCAAACATTGTCTGACATTCTCGATAAGCGCCTTGGTACTATCGTTGCAATCCAATCGATCCAGGCCAAAGAGAGCAGGGAATCAAGACACCAGAATAATGAGCGCTCAAACGCCCTCTACCATGCTTCCCACATTTGTGCACCCATTGAAATCAGGCGATTGAACAATTCTTCCCGTAATGCGATGGCGGTAAGTTGTTTTCGGTCCCCGGCTTTGTCGATGACAAGAAGTCCATCCGCAATTTCTCGCGATGTAGCCCATCCTACTACAAGCTTGCTTTTCCAGCCTAGCCCACCAACCTTCTTTATCTCCTGTTGTTGCTATATCAGCTTATGTCTTTCAACGTGTACAGGAATATTGATAAAACTTACCATAATGTCAGCTATCGCTATGGAGAAGACCGGATCAACGTCCTCTTTCTCCGTGGTCCAGCTTAATGCCGGGGTTGTTGCGGTGGCTGTGATATATGCATGTCCTTTTCGACCCTTGTATCTAGAAGGAAAGCGTATAGGGCCCGCCGGATCGTCCGCCCCATCCTTTAAAACACCAAGACGATTTTTGGCGTGCTCTGCTCCAGCTGCAGCTTTCAATCTATCCGTTCCCAGGGCAGTCTCGACACCACCTTTAGTAACGCTCTTAAAAGCCGCCAACAGACGGTGGCCTTTCTTCTTAGGTTTTGGCTGATCTATGCTGATTGTGGTCGCATCCACGTCGGGATTGATGGCATCAGCCATTTCTGCCTCGGATACGCCTTCTGAAGAAATTAGTATGTTGCTTTGAATGGAGCGTCATCTACTTACCGAGGTGGTCGAGATCCTCTCCTGCTGTAGCATGCGCGACATCAGGTGGTGGTAGGGACGAGGATGGAGGTGGTGGAATTGGAGCTTTATTCGCTTCACCAATTCGCAATAATGTGATTGTAAGTTGGGCATTTGTTGGGACACCTTTCAGTAAAGTGTTTCTAATCTCCAATAACTTCTGCCAATTCGGGAATTCTCGATTCAAGTATGAAAGCCCTCTCCAAATCAATGGATCTCCAAAAAATCCGAAACCGATGAAAAGCCCATTCAGTTTCATGAACATATAGGCACTGGTGAACATAGAGATGAGGAGCAAAGGTGCAAGACAGCCAGCGAGCTTAAGTCGAGGTGTGTCACGAGGGAATGGTGGTGTTGGAGACAATGCATTTGCGAATCTCTCCCATCCATCAGATATGTCAGCAATGGCATGCATGACAGGTCGAGTTTTTGACCACATTGCTGCCGACATTGGCTCCTTTGTTTTATCATGTAGGCTATTTGTTTGATCCCCTGCACTGCTTCCCTTTGCATCTGCGGCATGGACTGCAAGGTTTGTTAGGTCTGGTGTTGCATCTTCGAGAGTACTGGGCGCTGCCTCATCACCAGATGGATCTCCCTGGGGGTGTTTCCCCGCTGTACTACTGATTGCAATGGAGGTAAAGCTGTTGACGAAGTTGCTAGCTTCTTTTTCAACTGCCTCTCCTCGATATTTTTCGGGGGCTCCAGTCAAGCTAGTGTCGTTACCCAGCACACCTGCGGTCGGCTTCTTGATTCCTCCTGTTGTGCTATCAATAAGTGCGGGTGGTGCTGGAGGAAAGCAGTATTCTCTTGCTGGCGCCCATGCAATAAGCACGATCAAAAAGCCAACGATGGTTGGCACTAGGAAGTCTATCAGCCAAGCCAAGAAGTAGACTGATGCGAAAGCAATTGTTCGATCTCTTTCCCTCCATGACCTTAACCTTGCAATATGTTTCCAAAAGGTCACAAGCCCGACTATCACTGTCATGTACAGCCGCTCTACATTTGCCCTCAACTTATCTGGTGAGAACTCCTCTTCATCCGCAATATTTAAGTCCAGGCCTCCAAGTGGTGGCTCTGGCAACGATTTGACGTGATACATCTGCTTATTGAATCGCCGAACTAAAGTCCACAGTTCTTCGTTTGGTAGACCTCCGACCAGAGGGGTGGGAACATCGTCAGGATGGTCATTCCAGCCCAAATCTCGCACTTCAACATTTCCGTGATCTAGTTGTGCTGCGCCTTTTTCTTCGTGGTCTGCGATTGCCAGAGCATGGCTGTCGGTAGGTATGTCTTCTTCGTGGGCTTCGACTCTTATGGGTAGATTGTGAATTGGTTGCGCGCGTCCACGATAGGGATCTGTTGGTACAGCATGGGGGTCGTTGAGACTCGGGATATCGTGAGAGTTACGTGTATCCATGATTCTGGATCGAACTGACAACTGAGGAAGGCCGTATCAATATGGCCAAAGGCTAGGTAGAAGCAATGTTTGGATCGAACGAAATGAGGATATTGTCGAGTGTTAAGATGGAAAGAACATTGAGAAGTTGAAGAATTCGATATGTTGTATCATGGGAAAGAAAAAGATAGCTTGACTTCGTATGGCATCCCCATATATCTTATCAGTATTAGAAAGAAGAAGGTTAGGAATGTTGATTTGATCAATCACAATTCAGATTGCTACCTACCCACCTAGGTAGTCTTGAACATTTCCCGTCTATGACGTATTTGTGTATACGCTGTCCAAGCAATGAGGCGCCGTTTCTTTGTGCATCTTGACATGTTGACGACTGACCAAAGAATACTTGGAAATCTTAGTGATCTTGGTTTCGAGGTACAAAACCAAGCTTCGACAGCAGATTGCGATATGCAGACACTGAATTCAATCGTCTTTTCAAATGTCCATGATAAGGTTATCCATGAGGACATTCATCCAACAGGATTCTGACAAGAGTCTGTGCACCACTTCATGAGCCACAATTAAGCCACTACCTAGGTAGGTAGGTACCTAGGTAGTCACTCCTAGGTACTGAGGCCTATTTGAACGATTTGAGTAAAATCTCAAAAATAGATTTTTGTCTGATATAAAAAAATAATCTAATATTTATATGATATGTACATAAAGATTTTGAAAAAAAGTTTTATATTATACAAAACATATTTTATTAAAGATTTATTATATATAAAATTATATAATTAAAAGCTTTCACTAATAATTTTATTTATATTATTTTAAAATTCATTCTAGAGTTTTTTTTAAAGAAGTATACTAATATTAAAGATTTTTATATTAAACGTTTTTTTTTGTTATATATAAACTTTTTTATAATAAACGAAATAAGCTCAATAAAAACTTCGACTTATTATAATGATAAAAAATAAATTAGTCTAAATTAATAATTGATATAATTTATTTAAATTAATATTTAAATTATAAAAAACTCTTGAATTTAATACACAGCTTTATAAGAATCAATAATTAATATTAATCTACTTAATATTTATAATACTTTAGAAAAAAGATTTAATTTGGTATATAATCTTAAAAGAATTAATAAAATAAAAAGAAAATATATAGAACTATTTATTACAATTTAAGAAAAAGATTACATTAATTAATTCTTTAAATTCTAATATATAAGTATATCTCTTTTCTTTTTCTTTTATTAATTCCTTTAAGATTTAATACTAAATTAAATAGTTTTTCTTCTTTATTCACACATTACTAAATTCTAAATACATTTTTAGCTCAAACGAAAATCTATTTTTAGGGGTTTAATCAAGTCGTTCAAATAGGCCTCGGTACACTCTCAGCTATTCCAGCCACGCACATGCCATGGTTCTGATGCCTAGATACCTCCCCAGCAGGTAAAGTTTATAAGAAGATTGATATCGGTGACACCGATATTGGTGATATTATCAGATGCACACCTATCAGAACACGTTTTCAATAAGTTCACTTTCATCACTTCGATTCTGTTTTGATTTATAAGCATAAATACAAAAGATCGGTCAACTTTTTCAGGTAGCCATCCCACCATTCTTCAATTTCTCCCGCGCCTCAGCTCTGTCGTCACTTGCAAGCATCATAATGCATCGTCTCGAAAGCGGTTTAGTCGCCTGCAGCACCCATGGTGAGCGGCTGACAAATAAAATCTTTCTACAATTGTCAAAGACTTTTTTGCGTAGGGTGAAGTCTATACCTAGCAAGGAATGCCGTGTGATGATCGCCTTTCTTGCAGGCTTTATCGCGAGCGAAACACAATTGACATCCTTCCGATGACTGCGGGGTTGTACATAGCAAGGCCGTCGAATTATGGATAGCTTTATCCCCAAGGATAATGCCAAACTTTTGGAAGATTCGGCGTCTCAAGCTATCTCAAAACAATCCCAAGCTTCCATCAAGAATGGAGAGAAGATGGACAAATCTTCCGCTACATGGCTATCTGTGAGAGACAGTGGGATACTTAATCCTGACGCACGGGAAATTGGCATGACAAAGACCGATGAAGATGAAGTTCAACTGATGAAGGAGAAATTCCCGGGACTTGGGCGGTTTTTTGCCGTCAAACATCATCGCAAATCAACACCTAGTAACAGTGTTTGGGAACAATTGAAGCCATCAAATGCCTGGTTGCAACCTGTAGGGAACACCCCGGATTGCGAAGTCAATCTCACATCAAATACCGACGTGGCTCTAAGGAAGTCCAAAACATCACAAACATCATTGGACAACCGTCAAAACCAAAGACATCTGGTAACACAAGCCAAAGAACAAGATGGTAGTGAAAGCACTTCTGAGAGGGGCGCACTCAATCCAAAAGAAACGGTGCCTACTACCAAGAGATTTCCCACACGGAATGAAATATCTTGGAAGGCGCATAAACGCCCCTATCGTCACTTAGAGGACCTCCTGGCAGCGAAACCCGATATACCATCCGGCGCCTCCAAACTTGGCTTGCTTCATTTAGTGGAATACTCAATCAAGCAAGCAGATACGTTTTTCGATAATTTAGAACGGCCAGATCTAGCTCTGGAGAAGTGGGTTACAGTGAATATCACAGTCAACAGTGCTATACCCCATAGCGATGGCTACAACTCACTCAGGGGCGACCCTGGGCTTCTGACCAGGTATAATATGCTGAAAAAATGGCTTATAGACAAAGACTCAACATTTGAAGAAGCCAAAAACGTTATCAGGGCCGACAATTGCAAGAACAGCGTTCAATCCTTGTTAGCACAACCAATAGGCTGTGCAGACGGAGACAACAAAGTAGTGCCAATCAATAGTGAAGAAGAAAGATGGCAAAAAAAAGACGACATCAAGTTTGAAAAAGATGCAGCTTCAGCGTTACCCGATGCTGACGTTTGTGAAAATTTGAGCCAAGATATTATTCCCACAGTGCAAAGTCAGTCTCCTACCTTCAGATTCTCGGATGATTTTACGATTTCCTACCCATGCCATATCAGAACATGTCCAGAGCATCAAAGTGGCTTCCCCTCTCAGCAAATACTCATGCAACACTATGTCCATTCCCACGGTGAAGCTTATTATCTTTGCGACTATCCCTCGTGTCAATCACAAATAGGCACTGCCAGTGCATCAGGGTCCAAGTTCCGTTTCGTTCGGTCGGATTTTCGAGCGTCAAAGATAAATTACAGAACCCATCTGCGAGACTTCCACAAAGAAGACATCGGAGTATCTTCCAAGTTGTCGGCGGAAGAAATAGAAGACCTAGGCACGTGTAGATTCGAGGGAGAATGGTGGAGATGCCAAAGCTGCTTGAAAAAGGTAGTCGTAGGAACCGAAGGTTATAGTTGCAAATCTTGCAAAACTATCTGCGAACCAGCAAGAATTTTGGCGAGGAAGACGAGATTTGGGTTCGGCGGCTTAATTGGTAGTGGAAGATTGATCTCTGGTCCAAATGGAGCTATACTCCGACAAGCTTCTCATCCTTCAAGCCATCTAGATGTCTCAGATGAGCCGAAAATTGTTGTTTGTGGAGAAACTCGGGGCTCCGAGGATTCTGCAGTCCCGCGTCCTTCAGATCCACTGCCTACACTGCCACCTGCAATGAAACTCCCAAAACTCAAATTTGAAATGGCACGGCGAGAAATATCGACCGAAAATGTCGCATCAGAGCGGAGAAATTTTGCTACGGAAGCTATATCTGAGAAGGATCAAGTCAGCGGCTTACATGACTTGAAAATCTGCCCATCGCCCAGGATCCCCCATCAAGGTGTCATCATTGAATATACTCACGAAGAATATGCCAGTAATAAATTAGTTCCACTCACTACAATCAGACAGTTAGGACACGGATCTCTTGGAATTGTCGACGCAGTTCGATTCAATGACAGAGATCATAGTGGTTTGATTGCTCGGAAAATCATTCGTCTTCCCAACTTCTCTCGAAAGAGGCTATTGCCTCTGATCCAGCAAGAGGTAGCAGTCCTTCGGGGTCTCTCTCATCACCATATTATCAAGGTTATCAGCACTTATGAGACAATCAAAGCTCCTCGGCAATTTGGAATTCTCATATCACCAGCTGGTGATGAAGATCTAGGTCATTTTCTTGAACGAGTTAGTGACAGTGACTTCCCAGAGGAAGATATGAAGCTGCTAAGCGGCTGGCAATGTTGCCTTGCTTCTGCAGTCTATATTCATTCTCAAAATATCAGGCACAAGGATATCAAGCCAAATAATATAATTTGCAAGGGCGATCAAGTCTATTTGACTGATTTCGGATCCGCCCACCAGTTCAGTGCGGGTGTCACAAGTTCAACAGAAGGTCCTTTAGTAGGCATCACGAAAATGTACAGTGCCCCCGAAGTAGTTTCAGATGATCGAAGAGGCCGACCTGCTGATATCTACTCCCTGGGATGCGTTTTTGCAGAGATGGCTACTGTAGCTGATGGGGAACGCATCGAGGACTTTCATGAATACAGAAGTCAACCGATACCAGATGAGCCTGATAGACTGACCTACGTTTATCATGCGACTTCACATATGATAGGGCCGTGGTTCAACGAGTTGGGAGACTTATGGATGGCCTCACTTCTTCCAAATGTGCTGGCTTCTGATCAAAAATGTCGCCCGACAGCTGAGATTCTCGTTGAAAACCTGTTGCAGCAATATGGGCCTCCTAGTTGCTCGTGTCAAATGTAGTCTTCCTTGATATCTCGACCATAAGTGTATCATATCTTAGCTCCCATGTTTACTAATGATACAGAAGAGAAACGTTCCGAAATTGCTTAGCTTTTTGAAAGTCTTTCGAAATGTGCTAGCGAAAGATGCACTCCGGTCAGGGTTTTGAATCAAAGATTTAGGAGAAAATAGGCGATGTTTATTAGCAACGTCATTTCCTGTCCGATTGTCTCTCTGGAATTTCGGGAAACAATTGGCAAGAAGTCTCAACAAGACGCAGAGATGGAAGCAGTGTACCAGGCCAACTCATGACAAGGGACTTGAATCAGGGATGAGCAGAGAGAAGACGATCGGAGAAAAGTGCGAAAAATGTTTTGGCAGGTTTACCTTTCATGTCTACTGTGGACATGTGGACAAGAAGCCCATCAATGAATGCTTTGTAGATGTCATTCATTTTGCTCCGAGCTCTGGAACTTGAAGTGCGCCCGATCCAGTCGTTTCCCTCATTGGCTGTTCAGATTGCATCACACCACAACAATGATAATCCTTAGAGGCGCAATGTTTCACCTGCGATCCATTAACTGTGCTCCGGATCCATTAATTTACATGCGATATTGGGTTCAATGTGCTGGAAGATAAAGACATTCCTTTCATGAAAGATCGGATGGCTCAACCAGGGGCATGAACCAACAATGATTTTTGCGGGCTCAATACATTGTCATCCAATTCACTTACATCCGCAAGCACATTTCATAAAAACCGTGCTCAGTTCTATGGGGGCTGCACTGATAGACGTTGATCAAAGGCATGCTCTTCAATTACTGAAGCAGAAGCCTTGATGTCAGTAGTTGATGATTGGTTTTCTCTTCCTCGAAGCTTGACAAATACCCCGTCGGCAAATCGATGGCCCAGTTACCGGATAATTGATGTCAGTGCTCGGGAATCATTTTTTTCGACTTGATTCCCCGGGCTAAGTACTTTTTGCCATACGACCAACTTCACATACGATTGTGAGTTCATCCTGAGATTCAGTCATTAGCGAGCTTGTGGATGAAGGCGGAAAATTCCATACGTTTCATTGTGTAGACTTCGTTGTTATATACAGCTATATACCTTTCACCTTTCGTCATTTATTATTTTATCTCAATCAAGACTTTTCAATTTTAATATACTCTCGAATACAAGCAATTTCTCACAATGTGGCTCTTAGCTGCTATCCTTTTTACGTTTTCATTCGAGATTCTTCATTCTCCAGCCAACGAGTATTGTACCTTCATACTTTATGCTTTTGTCGATGACAATACCGCCAGTATCGCATATCTGACTCAGCACAATTCACTATTGTCTCATGATCTTCTTCCTTGAATTTTCGACTAATGATTGTTAAAGTGTTCCAGAAGAGGCAGTGCTTCCACTTTAAATCCCTAGGATGGTTTGTATCCAGCAGCATAGTGTCTCGTTATCTCGACCGGCGCAAGAATGCTCACATTCACGAATGGGACTGTTACTTTTACGGGCGATTCGACCTTGGGAAATCCGGGATTCTTGGCCAATTGTTAGGAAAGCAATTTCGTTTGCCAGATCATTATACAGACGGAGGCTCTTGAGAGCGACACGAAAAATGAAATTTTATAGGGAAATTGATGGAATCGGCCGTTGGTAAGCTTGGGTGGTGATGAAGATGAAGATATGAATTATATATATTTTTGACGAAAAACCTGTCGACAACGAGGAATGAGCTCGTAGCCTTTAGAAACGAGTGACTACCATCTCGCATTTGCTCTCTCTTGTGTTCTTACTACTTGACAACGTCTTGAAACTCAAAATATTACAAACAATCCGAACACCCCGCATCTTACCCGAACTATTCGTAGGGGGAAAAAACAGATGGGATTTGATTATTCAAATTTCTATTGTGAATCAATTAAATTAAAAATCAATTATAAATGATTTATATAAATTAAATAAGATCATAAGAGATTAAAGCTCCTTCTTATTCGATGATTCTTGAAAGTTTTGTTTTATATATTATTGAAGGTTTACCTCCTTAATAATCTTACTGTCCGCGAGAATTAAAGTACTCAATATATATATAAAAGTTGATTCGCTAAGCCTGAGATTCGATTTAAGTAATGTAATTGATTTAAACTCTTATATAATATTCTTTATACTAAAGCGTTATAGTAGTATATTATGATATTGTATTATAGAATCATAATATAAAATATTTTTTCTAATGAAACTCATTTAAATTATCATATTAAAGTCAATCTTATTTAAATTAAAAAAAGAAAATGAGATAATTATATAGAATAAACTAAGGGGTTGTAATTAATTTAATTTATATAATACTAGCTTTAATATTAGAGTTTATATAACAAATGAAAGTTAAATTCTTTTAAGAACTTTAAAGCTTATATAATTAATATAAAAGAGTATATATTAAGTATAGTAGAGTTTATACTAATAAAATTGGTTTAAGCTTAAAGCTTTTGTAGTTTAATAATGTAATTATTAATTCGATTAAAAAAGATTAAAATGTAACTCATAAATATTATATGATAGAAAACATAATTTATATTAAAATTATTAAAATTAAAAATTCAAGAAAAAGAAAAATAATAAAAATAATAAAAATAATAATAGTAAATCAAGTTCGCCTATAAGCTTTTATTAAATTACTTTTTAAATATTTATATAAGAAAAATTATTCTATTATACTTTCTCAAAATGTAAGGCGTCCGGGGGCTCGCAGGCCTCTAGTTTAAAAGGAGTAATCAGATTGTAAAGACATTATAGAAACGATTAAATTCCGTTCGTTTTTTCTCCTACGAAGAGTCGAGCAAAACACCAAGCCCCTCACGTACCCCACATAGTGTAGCAAATTTTCCCTGCATCTTTGCTTTCGGTAGAGAATACAATAGAGCACCATGTTGTATCGTGAATACAAGGACAGATGGCCGAGTGGTTATGGCGTGTGACTCAAGTTTACTAACTTAGTTGATTCAATCAATTAGTATTCTCATGGGCTTAGCCCGCGGGGGTTCGAATCCCCCTCTGTTCATTTTTTGTTCGTAAAATTCCGAGCAGAGTTTTCGATAATCTATCATCGATATAATTACTATCTATTAGTCTAAATATCTTTCTTCTTCTTATTTAATCATAAAGAGAATGGTTTATTATTGTAAAATCATAATATAGTTGATTAGTACCTACATTATATTAGTACATATACTACTTTTGTCTCAATTTACACTCTTCAATTTTAATATATAACTTATTAATCATTCATTATATAATTGAATAATAAAAAAGGGAGAATATTTTTAATTATTGAAAAAAATATAAAAACCTTCAATTTAAAAAGTTGTTAAGTTATATAATGTTATATATATAATATTTATTTAAAGAATAAATAGAATAATTTTTATAATTGAATTTCGATCATAAAATCTGAAATTTATTAAAATAAAAGAATAAGTGATTATTTTATATATTCTTAATATAGATTTAAAAGGTTTTCTTTTTAAATTTAAAGAGGTAGAAAATATAGTGAATTATATTTAAGAATTAAAAGGAGGAAAAGTTATTAGAAAGCTTCGAGTATATTAATTTGTAAAATGTTATAAAAAATTAAAGATAAATTTTAATTATGTTTATGATTTTCAAAGAGTGTTTTATAAGAATTCTAAACTTCTTAAAAAATGATCGATTAATTATAAATATATAAGCGAAATATAACATTTTTAATAAAGATTTCTATAATTTTAATGAAATAAGCTTTATAATAGGAATTATATATATAATAATAATTGTTATTAGTACTGAGAAATATAATAAAAGTAAATTAATATAATTAGATAATTAAAAATGAATTATAATAATAATATATGAAAATGAAGAGAATGAAATTATTCCTTTGTTTTGAATAATTCAAAAATAAATTTATCTTTTTAATTAATATACTAAAACAAGTCTTTTTATAAAATAAATTATTAAATTTATATCTAATAGACAAATAAATAATAAAACAAATTTAGAATAATTGAAATACTTTAATAAATATATTAAGAATTGAAAAAAGAATAAATATTAAATATTAATACTAAATAGATATGAAAATTATAAATCAATAGCTTTTTAAATATATTATAAAAAGAATGATATTGTATTATATATTTATTATTATATTCAAATTATTTAATTTAATTATTTGATATTGATTATGTTAATAATCTGAAATGTTTATATAATAATCAAATTAATGGATTTATTAAGATATATTAATTATATTTCAAAGATTGAATTCTTTATAGCTTTTAAAGCTATATATAAAAAATCAATTATTTCTTAAAATATAAAATCAGGATTTCGAGGAATAAATTTAATATTATTTAATTCTAAAGCTATATTATCGAAAATAGATATTTGAATTTGTATACTTATCTTTTCCTTTTTCAATCTAAATTAATAAATCTCTTAAACTCTTTATAATTCAATTGAAACTCTTTTTCAATTAATATTAATTGAATCTCGAATAACTTATTATTAATTAAGCTCTCTTATATTTATATTTGAATTTGAGATTATACTAATTTTAGTTAAGAATATAAAGTAATTAGCTTATAAAAACATACTTTTGAATATAAAGATTTATATACTTCAAATAATAAATGAAATATTAAGCAAATATTAATATATATAAAAAACTTCATTATATTAAGGAAAAATACTTATTAAATAAAAAACTCTTGATGTGTTATCTTAATAAAAGATTCATATTTAGATTCAATATAATAAACATTAAAAAAAGAATAAATCTAATAGAAAAGCATTTTCCATTTGATATTATAATAAATATGAAAAAAGAGATTATAATATAAAAACCTATGAAAATAATATAATAGATTTTAGATTATTATATTTTGAATAGTTTTAATTAATTGATTGAATTGTTATTGAATAATATGAATTTGAAAATGTAATTGAGGTGAAAGTAGTATATATACTAATATAGTATATATACTAATAAACTATATTAGATGAATCTAAAATATTCTTAATATTATTTACTCGGCGTCAATTTGATAAATCATTTAGATAATAAAGTTCTTTCTTCTTTATTCATATAATTAAATGAATTAATTAAGATGTTCTGAAACTTTTATTCTTATCTCCTTTCTCATATATAGTAGTAGTAGTAATAGTAGTATTTATTAACATTTAGTAAGTTAATATAAGATTAATTCTAGGAATCTCTTTAAAAGTATAAGAATAGATTAAGCTATAAACTTATTTAATACTATAAAAAGTAAATCTATATATATATATATAAATTGTAGTAGGAAAACTTATTTAAATAATTGCTTTTTTTTTAATTAAAATAAGATTAACATTTTCTAGAGATTATATATATAATCAAGACCAAATATATATATATATATAAAGAAGAAGTATTTATTATATTCCTAATTATTGTTTTATAAATTATAAAAAGAGTAGAGTCTTATTAAAAAAAAGAAAAAAGAAAAGAAGAAGAGAAAGAAAGAAGGAGGAATATCTTTAGTATAAATAAATACTAAAATAGAATAAAGTGATTCTAAGGAATTAAATTAATACTAATAATTATAATGTTAAAAACAAAAGATAATTAAAACTCCTTATTGTTGATAAGAATAGATTAAAAAAATATTATTTAAATCATTTTTAAAATTGAGTTAATGATATATAGTATAATATCAATTACTCGAAGATCTTTTGATGATTATAAAAACATTTTAAATTAACATTTTAAATTAATATTTTAATACTTAAATCTTTTATAATATTATATAAAATCTTTCTTTTTTAAGTATATTATAAGAATATAATATAGTATTGTTTTTAATAAATTTGATTTAAAAGGAAGTTTTATTAGATAAATAAGATTCTATTTATTATGTATCTCTTAAAAAAAGATAAATTATTATTTTCATTATTAAACTTACTATAAGTAAAAATTAAGTTTTTTATTAATCACATCTATTTAATTGATGATACATTCTATTACAAATTCTAGATCTCAAATAGACTTATAAAGATTAAGATCTATAAGCTTATTTATTAATTATCTTATTTCCTATAAGCTCTTTATAATTAAAAAACTAATGAATTCTAATATTAAAGATTTATAGAATATCTTAAGAAATATAAAACGGTTATTAAAATAAATTTAATATATTATTATATAAATATGTAGGCATCGGGGGGGAAGGTTTTTATATCTTTTTCCTATCTACTTCATTCAATTAGACATAGATATAGGCGCATCGCATGGTCTTAGTATAGCTATATAGATCGAATCGATTATGAATTTACTACTACTACTTATATAAATATTAAATCATTAAAATAATATTATTATAAAGTTATAAATAATATAGATTAAATAAAAAGATTTTAAAAATATATTAAAAGTTTATTCAGATTCAGATTATTTTTATATTGGAAATATAAAAGATATAATTAATTAAATTAAAACTCATAATTAATTACTTTTCATTTTAATTTATTATGTATTTAAACTCAATAGATTTCTTTTTATCTTTAATTTGTTCAAAATTATTTATGAAAATTGAAATCTTATAAAAGAAATTAATATTATTATTTTTTGAAGTTGATAATAATAATTTCTTTATTGATGATATTGATTAAATTGATTTAGTATTCTAGGAAAAAATAAGAAGGTTTTAATATAGATTGAGTGATATTTGAGAGAAGAATTTTAAAATATTGAATTTTTGTTTTAAAGGTTTATTAAGAATTAATTTCTTTATTTTTATCGATATATACGAATGGTATTTAATAGATCAATAGAAAAGTAATGTTTATTATTTAAATATATATCATAAAATAAAACTTGACTTTGTTTAATATAATATTGATTGAAAGAATATTAAAGTTTTTAAAGAGAATAATAATGAAGATGATTTTTTATATAGAGAATATCCTACTAATTACAAGTGTAAGTATTTACTAAAATAGATTGATATATAAGTCAATTTATAAAATGGAAATAAGATAGTAATTCATATATTTAATATAAAAAGATTTAGTTTTTCATTATATTATATCTTCATTTTATAAGTAAAGGAATACAAGATAGATAATAATAGTTTTATAAAATATTAAAACTAAAAGATTATTAATAGTTTTTGTGAGATTGTAAATATAATATATAATTATTTTACCTTTAATAATCCTAATAATTACATACCTCTTAAAGATAAAATAATAGTTCAATCAAATATTAAACTATTATAAAGTTAATTATACTTCTTTCTTAATTATAATAATTAATATAATGACAAGATCCTCATTAATCATATAAATACATTAATAATTATTTTAAATTTTGAGAATAAGAATTATTTTATTATTATTATATTATTCAGAGATCTTTGTTATATTATTTATTAGAGTAAGAATATTAGAGTGTAAAGATTGAAATGTTTAATATGAATAAAGAATATTTATATAATTAAAATGAAACTTGATATTTTGTAATTTTAATTTAATTAGATATAATATATATAGTATTAATAAAAGAGGGGAGTTTTACAGTATTTTATATTTTATTGTGGAATTAAAAATGATTGAGTTGTTTGATTATATTTAAGTATATTAATGAATAATAAAGGAATTAATTAATTTGAAAAGAATTAAAGGATAATTTTAAACAAAAAAATTTAAAAATTATTATTTTAAAAGAGTGTGAAATATTCTTTAGATATTTATGACGATTATAATAATCTATAGTCTTTGAAAGAAAATAGTTTTAATATAATGAATAAAATAGATCATTAAATTTATATTAGTTTTTATAAGAAGAGTTTTTTTGTATTATAAATTAAAAACTTTATTAATTAATATAATCTATATTAAACCACGGACTATTGGTCTCTTTGGATTTTTAGAAATATTAAAAATAAATAAAATTGATTTTTAAAAATGAATAAAAAGTTTGTTCTTTTCATTAATCTTAAATAATATAATTATTTTAATACGCTTTTAGGTTTGTAAGAAAAAGTTAAATATTATGTATTAATTTTGTAATTTAAAAAAGAAATAGTTCATTATTAATTCACAGGTTTTAGATATATACATTATAATATGATTTGTTTTTAATAAAGTATTAAAGATTCTAATGGTATCTATTATATTCGACCTTTTCGATTGAAATAGATTATAATAATCTAAAATATTTAATTCATTTTAATTTTCAAAAGAATTATATCACAGATTATTTATAATATTAAAATAATTACGGACTTTTTTGTATAGAATCTTAACCTTTTTAATCATATTTTTAATTTAAATATTATTAATATATAACAATAATAATTTTAAATGAGATTTTAATTTATATAAATTAGTAACTCTACATATTTTCTTATTATTCTTAATCTCATTTATAATATTCTTTTAATAATTATATTTCATTTGCTATATTATAATATAGAAGGCTTGAATTATTAATAGGATTTTCTTTTTCGAAATTTATCTATAAAAATAATTGTAATAAACTTCTTTATATTCAAAAGTTCATTATAATATAACTTTATTTTTCCTTTTTATTAGATTTATCAATTATACAAATAGCAAAGCTTATTATTGAAATAAAATTAAATATATATATTTCGATTATATTCTTATCTATAAAAGAGAAAAAAACCAAGAATTAGATTATATTAATTTATTTTAATATAAACAATCAAACTAAATTTATTTCTAGAATTCTATAATAATAATAATAATATAAAGGATATTCGAGAAGGTAGAATTGATAATATAATTAGTTCTATATATAAACTTATTAAGAATATTTATAAAATCCATATTATTATTTTCAAAGTAGTATATAAGGTTCGAACCTTTATATTTAAATTGAATTCTTGATTTGAATATATTAATATTAGATATTAAAGTCATTTTCTATTGAATATTATATTAATAATTTAAGGTAGAATAGATAGTTTATTACTTTGTTTATTTAAATTAATAATATAGTTTGAATATAGAATTATTATTCATATTGATTTAAAGGAGATTTTTATTACAAATAGATCGATATTATTATATATATATGCTAATATTCTTATATATATAATATAATCTAAAGATAATTGAATTCCTTAGGACTTATTAGATCCTAAAAATTAATAAGAGTATAATAGTTGTAATTCAAATAGTATTTTATATAACGTAACGTATGGGGAACTCGGACATATGGGGAACTCGGACACTTTTAGCCCATCACCAACTTGAAACCGCAATAACTTTTATTATGCATACCCAATCACCTTCTACATCTGCTCAAATTGAAGAGAAGCTTCAAAAGGCTATAATTTCACTTCAATTGAAAGAATTTAAATCAATTAGAAAGGCTGCAGAGCATTTTGAAGTCCCTAAGTCTACCCTAGCTGATAGGCTGGCTGGGAAGAAAACACGTTCCCAAACCCACGAAATGGCTCAAATTCTTTCAAACGCAGAAGAAAATACTCTTGTACGATGGATTTCACGACTTACCATCACTGGATTCCCTGCTACACCTATGTTGGTGAAGGAAATGGCCGACGAAATTCGTCTTCGACGCGTTCGGGTCGCGTCATCTCGAAATCCTACCTCGACAGAAATTCCACCTATAGGCCACGAATGGATCTATAGATTCCAAAAACGACATCCAGAACTTAAAACATGCTATTCACGTCAATTAGAGTCTAATCGGGCTAAAGAAGCAACTCCGGAGAATATTCAGGCTTGGTTTGACGCGTTTCGCACGCGTCTCATTGAGCGAAAGTATGAATTAGATGATATGTATAATATGGATGAAACCGGATTTGGAGTTGGAAGTACTCAAAGTACGCGCATTATAGTCGATTCTACTCAGAAATCGAATTGGAAAGTTACAGCTGGCAAGCAAGAATGGATAACTGCATTTGAATGTGTCAATGCAGCTGGAAATGCTCTATCACCTATGGTCATTTTCAAGGCTCAGAATACGAATTCTGCATGGATTCCAAAGGACACACCTCAAAGCTGGCAGTTCTCTACTAGTACAAATGGATGGACCTCAAATAGCCATGGATTAGAATAATTAAAAAGGGTTTTCGAACCAGAATCCAAGAAAGTGTCAGGTGACCGACCTCGACTTTTGATCATGGATGGCCATTCAAGCCATATTACAGGTAGCTTTATTGCTTTCTGTATAGATAATGATATTGATTTACTTATATTACCTCCTCATTGCTCTCACTTGCTTCAGCCACTTGATATTGCGGTGTATGGGCCAATGAAACGATATCATGCTTTAGAGGTCGATCGATATTCTCGAGCTGGTGTAAAGCGAATCCAAAGAGCTGAATGGGTAGAACTCTTTCAAAATATTAGAAAAAAAGCATTGAATTCTTCTAATATTAAAGCTGGCTGGAGAGGAGCTGGTTTAGTACCTTTTGCCCCACGAAAAGTACTCGATTCATTACCATTTAACTCCTCCCAGCAACCTTCTACTCCACAAATGAGAACCCCCAATCAAGACCTAGACTTGTCTATACTCAGGAGTTCTCCTCCAGATGGAACAGAACTAAGGCAAGCAAATCAGATCTTTAATACAGCTCTAGCAAGCAGTGGTTCTCCTGCATCGCCAACTCGTCGATATGCCAAGAGAATGACTAGGCTTGTAGAATCTCAAAATGCTGAGATAGCCCTACTTCGGAAACAGCTCTCTGATGCTCAGGAGGTAATTGAGACTCGAAAGAAAAGAACTAAAGGCAAAAGAGTCAAATTACAAGGTCAATTTGTCTTTAGTACTAAGGAAGTATTGAAAATGGTACGTGAGGCGGAGGAAAAACCGAAGGAGAAAAAGCCACGAGGACGGCCACGCAAACGCCCAATTGAAGAATCAGAAGAAGAGATTGAAGAAGAAGAGCTAGAGAATAGTTCAAGTGATTCGGAATTGGAATTGGAGGATTGTGTGGCTCGTAGAACAAGATCGCGTGTAGAATAATTGAAAAAGTGTCCGAGTTCCCCATATGTCCGAGTTCCCCATACGTTACGTTATATATTAATAATTATTTAAAATTCCTAAATATATATAACATCTATTTATTAAAGATTAGAGATTGTAAATGTTATTATATATACAAAGATACATTTACTAATATTAACTTAATAAACCAGAAGATTATATTATTAAATAGATTAAATATAAATTTTATTATAAAGCTTGAAATATTATATTAATATTGATGAATAGCATTTATAATAATTAAAGTATTAAGTCTATTAGAATTAAGTAAAAAAAGGAATTTCTCCTTACTTTTCTGTCGAAAGGTTCTTATCTAATTTTTAAATAAAAGAATGAATATTTAAATTAATATTATGAAAACTTATAACGTAACTTATAATGAACCGGGTCATATGAGGAACCGGGTCATATAGGAAACCGGGTTACAAAATTCAATTCTCTCTATATAATCTTATTCTATAAACTATACATTTATTTAATTTCAATTCTAAATTATTTAAACTATTTTTTGGCTTTTCTTTTTTAATCTTCTTTTTTAATTTTTTAATTAAATGTTTATATGGTTGTTCTTATAGCTTTTTCTTTTTAGATTTTTCTTTTATTTTATATATTATTTTCAATACTTTTTTATTATTAAAGATAAATTAACCTTATAATTTGATTTTTTTGCTTTTAGTTTTTTTCTTTTGAGTTTCAATTATTTTTTAAATATTAATGAATTATTTTTAAAGTAGAGTTATTTTAGTATTTTGAGATTCTATAAGTTTAATTATTCTTTTAGTATATCGATAAGTTAGTGATACAAAAGAATTACTATTTATTAGAGCTTTATTAAAGATCTGATTTGCTTATCTTAGCTCTATCCTATCTGGAAGAGAGCTTTTAAGTATAGATAAGTTTAGATCTGATTTGCTTATCTTAGCTCTATCCTATCTGGAAGAGAGCTTCTAAGTATAGATAAGTTTAGATCTTGATTGAAGGTTCTCATTTATAAAATGAAAGGTTGTTGGAAGAAATTAAATAATAATGAATCAAGTACTTTTTGTGGGGCAAAAAATATTAAATTAGTTCCTTTTCAGTCAGTTTTAATATTAAAAGAATTCAATGCTTTTTTTCTAATATTTTGAAAGAGTTTTATTTATTTAGTTTTTTGAATTTGCTTTATATTAGCTTGAGAATATCGATTAGCCTTTAAAGTATAATATTGTTTTATTAGTTTATATACTACAATATCAAATGATTAAAGTAAGTAG
The DNA here is from genome assembly GCF_014898465.1 of Botrytis porri. Classification (NCBI taxonomy): domain Eukaryota; kingdom Fungi; phylum Ascomycota; class Leotiomycetes; order Helotiales; family Sclerotiniaceae; genus Botrytis; species Botrytis porri. The sequence goes on along the minus strand of NW_024066075.1, from coordinate 4,016,178 downwards.
GAGTAATAAAAAGGTAATATAAATAAATCGATATCCTTTTTTATATAGAAAGTAATAAAGCTGCTTATAATATAACTTGAATAACTATTTATAATTAAAAATCGAAATCGGTTATCTAATACTTTCTTGGATTTTGATTCGAAAATCCTTTTTAGTTATTTTAATTTATAATTATTTGAGATTCATTTATTTGTATTAGTAAAGAATTGCTAATTTTGAAATATATTCTTTGGAATTTATATAGAATTTGTATTTTAAGCCTTGAAAATAATTATAGGTGATAGAGCCTTTTTAATTGTATTAATATATTCAAATGTAATTATTTATTCTTATTTATTAACTGTAACTTTTCAATTTGATTTCTGAGTAGAATTGATTATAATATATATATTTTGAATACTTCCAATTTTAAATCCGATTTTGTTTATATTATATATATCATTTAATTTATACTTTTGTTTAATAAGATGTATATGAAATGTGTTAAATTAAGTCTGAATATTCTTTAATATTGTTTCTTTAATTTGATTAAATTTTAATTAATATAAGTAGTATATTTTAAGTTTTGGATATTATTTTTGAAATTTATAGATTTATTTATAACTTATAAGTAGAATTTCTATTAAGGTAAAAATTCAAAATAATATGATGTAAACATAACGAAAACGAATTTCGTTAGTTATTTCCTTTACCAATATAGGTGTAATAAGAAATCCAATAATAATAAATTATGAAATCCATTATACAAAAATATTTTCTTTTACATTTAAAAGAATTTGAATCATTTTATGGAATTAAATATATAATTTCCTTCCAGTAACCCTAACTATAAGAATTGACTTAAAAACTTCAAAATACTCTATAATCTTTCTAATTGATTTAAATTCCTTTAATTAAAATATAATAATAATATTCTATATTTTCTTTTCAATTTGAGAAGGTGTAAGAGATAATTCGATATATATAGCAAAATTTGTTGGGGTTTGAAGTTAGTAATGGGCTAAATGTGATCCGGTTCATCATAAGTTATGTTATTTAATTTCGAATTGATATTTAATTGATAGAATTAGATTTAGTTTATTTATGTACACTAATATTCTTGTTATATTTACATTTATTAAAGGGTCTTATTATTATAAGAATATTAAGTATCTTTGTCTTTAAAACTCTAATAATTATATCAATCCTTTTATATTAGATCTATTTTATTTTACAAATAATCTTAAGCTTATTTTTAATAAAGAGTATTATGATATTATTCTTATATTATAAAAGAATAGAATAATTATTATAATTTATTTCAAATAAATTATAATAATGGGTTGTAATTAATCGTAATCAAATTCTTATACTTATTTATTTTATCACTATAATAAGTATAAAAAAGCATAATTAAAGATAACATAGTTTATCAGTGGATCGGTTATATTAATGAATCAGCCACTTTTATCTCGAATTATCCCTTCAAAGCTATATTATTCAATAATAATAAAATTAATTAATTAAAATTATTAAAAATTCAATAATCTAAAATTTATTATATTATTTTGATAGGTTTTTATATTATAATTTGTTTTTCCATATTTATTACAATATCAATTAAAAAATACTTTTCTATTAGAATTTCCTTCTTTTTAATGTTTATTATATTAAATCTAAATATCAATTTCTTATTAAAATAATATATTAAAAGTCTCTTATTTAATAAGTATTTCTTTTTAATATAATTAGGTTTTTTTTAAATATCGATATTTATTTAATGTTTCATTTACTATTTAAAGTATATAATTCTTTATATTTAAAAGAATATTTTTATAAGCTAATCTTTCTATATTCTTAGCTAAAATTAATATAATTTTAAATATAAATATAAGGAAGCTTATTTGATAATAAGTTATTCGAGATTTAATTAATATTGATTAAGAAAAAGCTTTAATAGAATTGTAAAGGGTTTAGAAGATTTATTAATTTAGATTGAAAAAGGGGGGAATAGGTATATAAATTTGAATATCTAATTTTAAAAGTATAGTTTCAAAATTAAATAAAATTAAACTTATTCCTTAGAATTCTGATTTTATATTTTAAAAAATAATTAATTTCTTATATATAGTGTTAAAAGTTATAAAGAATTCAATCTTCAAAATATAATTAATATATACCTTAATAAATCTATCAATTTAATCATTATATAAATATTTCAAATTATTAAAATAGCTAATATTAGATAATTAAATTAAATAATTTAAATATAATAATAAATATAAATATATAATATTATTCATTTTATAATATATTTAAAAAGTTATTGATTTATAATTTTCATATTTATTCAATACTAATATTCGATATTTATCCTTTTTTCAATTTTTAATATACTTATCAAAATATTTCAATTATTCTAAATCTATTTTATTATTCGTCCACCTATTAAATATAGATTTAATAATCTATTTTATAGGAAAATTTGTTTTAATACATTAATTGAAAAAATAAACTTGTTTTTAAATTATTAAAAATAAAAGAATAATTTCATTCTTTTTATTTCCATATATTATTATTATAGTTCATTCTTGATTATCTAGCTGTACTATCTTACTTCTATTATTTCGTTTAGTATTAATTATTATTATTATATATATAATCTTTATTATAAAGTCTATTTCATTAAAATTATAGAAATCTCTATCCAAAATATCATATTTCACTTATACATTTACAATTAATTAAAACCATTTTTCAAAAAGTTTAGAATCCTCATAAAAAGCTTTTTGAAAATTATAAATATAATTAAAATATATTTTTAATTCAATTTGATACTTTATAAATCAATATACCCACCCAAAACTTCTCAATACATTTTATATCCTTCAATTTAAAAATATAATTTATTATATCTTCTACATTCTTAAATTTAAATGAAAAACCTTTTGAATTCATATCAATTATATATTCAAAAATAATATTCTTTTTGAATTCTAAAAGATTATAAGATTTAGGTTCATATTTGAAACAAGGAATAAAACCTTTGATTTTATATTGCAATGTTGTATTTAGAATATTATATATCTTTACAGCTTTTTGAATACTTATTTTTTTATCTCTTTAAATAACTTTAATAACGAGGAGTATATAAGTTTCTTAATTATTCAAATTCATTATAAATTATTAATAAAATGTATATTGAAAAAAAGAGTATAAATTGAAATGAAAGTAACCTATTTACTAGTATAACTCACTCACTGATGAACCACGTTATATAATTTTTATTATAAAGCCTGTTTTATTGAAATTATAGAAATCTCTGTCCAAAATGCTATATTTCGCTTATATATTCACAATTAATCAAAACCACTTTTTAATAAACTTGGGATTCTCATAAAAAGCTTTTTGAAAGTTATAAATACAACTAAAATATATCTTTAATTTAATTCAACATTTTACAAATTAATATACCTAAAGCTTTTCAATATATTTCATACCTTTTGATTCAAGAATATAATTCGTTATGTCTTTTATATTCTTAAATTTAAATAAAAAACCTTTCAAATCTATATCAAGAATATATTGAATGAATACATCCTTTTTTAATTTAATTAAATTATAACTTTTTAATCAATTTTCAATTATATTAGATTTACCTCGAATTCTATTATTCAATATAATTCAAGATATATAATAAAATTAAACTGTTTTTTGAATTAATGATTTTTTATTTAATTTAATAGCTTAAATAATTAAAATTATATATACTTCTTCAAAATAAATTTTCATAATTAATTATAAAGAAAATATATATTAAATATAAAATAATAATTCAAGATAAAAATAACTGATCTATTAATATAACCAATCCACTAATAAACTATATTATAGCTTTTAATATTTATAAAATCTTTTATTAATTATATTTATTGAAAAATAGATTATAAATATTATTATTTATAAAGATAAAGGTTTAATTTATAAAAAAAAAAAATATTTAGAATATTAATTGAAAAAAGGTTTTCAATAACTTTTATAAATCTTTTTGAAAAAATAAAAATGAAGAATTTATCAAATAAAATAATTAATTTATATTTAATAAACAATCTCCAATTCTAATATTAAATATAAATTGAATTATAATTTTTATTTAATATATTATTATAAAAGGGTTTTTTGGAAAATATATTTTGAATTTAATAAAGACTAAAGTACTTTTAGAGTTATTTATACTATTAGATTTTATTATTTTTAAAAAGAATTTAAAATTAATAATGAATATAATATTAACAAAGAAATATATATAAATATTGAAAAGAATGAATAAAACAATAATATTTATAGAGATTATTACAATTATAAAGTTGATTATAAAATCTATAAATTTCTTTATAAAGTTTATGTTAAAGATATTTATATAAAATGTTATAAAAATGTCGAATAATATTATAAGTTTCATAAAAATTATATATTCGTTTTTAATATTAAATTTAAAAATATCAAATTACTTTTTGAACATATTTAATATACTCGAAATAATATTATATTAATTTTGATTATAATAATTAGCTTCAAAAGAAAAGAAAACATAAATATTTATTCTATTTTAATATCTTTTAATTATATATAGTCTATTAAAATTGACTAAAAATCATAAATCTTTTAGATATATAAATCTAAGATTTTATAATTAGAAAGGGTAATTGAGAATTTCAAAGTTATTACTTAATAATGTTATTATAAGAATAATTATTAAATCAAATAAGAAAATTCAAAGAAATGTAAGGAGCTATTTTTATATATTTAAAATCAAAAATCCGAAGATATTTCAATTTTGAAATGTTGTATTGATCTATGTTCTGTCAGTTTGTACACTCATTAGTGCTCTGATTATCTTAAATTAGATTTTATAATAGGAGAATGGATTCTAGTTATTTTAGGTTGAATTCTATAGAAGTGAGATAGACTCTATAAGTACATTTCTTCTTTTCCTTTACAGTTTTTTTTTTCTTTTTTTAAAGACTGAAATCTATAAATTTAAGAAAGATTCTATATAGAATCTATTATAGAAATCTAAAGGATATGAGAATAAATCTACTATAAACTTCAGAACATCAGAGTAATCGAATATGTTTTGGGGAGTTTAGGAGTGATTTGTTGATTTGTATTATATATTGTTCAATATTGAAGATTGAATCAAAATTTCAATCAAAATCTAAATTAGAATCTATATATGAAATTCTATTGATAAATATCTATACAGGAGCAGAAATAAGAAAATAAAAGAGATAACATATTAATACTATCATTCTATTCGATAGATTATACTTATACCCCCTGAAATCTATTCAATTATTATTATACTCTAAAATTCATAATAGTTTTATTCTTGTACATCTTAAATTATGTAATAGATTCTATATATAATTAGTCTATTTCAAATTTATAAGTTCTATAATAATAATCCAAAAAAAGGATTTTATAAGAAAAGAAATAATATATTTATAAAACTTATTTCTGTTTTATAGCTTTAATCTAAAGTAATTAAAATCTATAATTTTACTATAGAATTTATTTTAAAATATTTGGAATTTGTTTCTTCATTATTAAATCGATTTTCTTTTTATTAAAATAATTAGTATTTATTTTTTTATTATTAAGTTTATATTTTCTTAAGTAAATATAATTAAGTTATTTTAAATTAAATTGTATTATAAATTTAAAAAAGTATAAAATAGATTATTGTTTATTTTTAAAATATGAAAAAAATTAAATAATATTTGAAAAGTATTAAAATAATTTTTTGTACTTTATTATTTTATAATAATAACTCTATATAATATTATTCTATATATTAATATTTCAAATATCAAAATTACTAATTAAGGTTTAGTATATACTATTTCAGATCATTTTGATTTTCAAAATATTATTAATTTAATTTTAATTTAAAAAGTATTGATTTAATTTAAATTTATAGTAATATTGATATTCTAATTTTAATTAAAAGTATTAATTTGATATAAATTTATAAGAATATTAGTTTAATTTCAATTTACAAAGATATTGATATTTTAATTTTAAATTTGAAGATAATATTAATTTAAATATAATATAAAATTTGAATTTTCTTTTTAAATTATAATTAATTAAATTAGAAAATCAGATTTTAATTTTAAATTGAATCTTAAAGCTTTTATTTCTTAAATAAACTTTATTTTGTTTTATATTCCTTATTTTTATTGATATCTTTTTAAATATTCTTTTTTTATTTAATTTTAATATATTATTAATATTTTTAATAAAGATTTATTTTAAAAAAAAAGAAAGAATTAATTAAAAAGCTTTGAGAAAGATGAGTATTTATAGAATTTGATATATAAGTATTTAAAAGCTTTTGAAATATAAAGCTTTAAGATAAAAAGTTTAAAGGATTTCAGGGATGAATAAATTAATTAAAAGATTTAAAAAAAAATAGAAAACATTAAAAAAATTATTATTAATAATAATTAATTTTTAATTTTTAAATAAATAAAAAAGAAATATTTTGAATGAATTTTAAATCTTTTATAAATATTAATGAAGTAAATTGTAAGGCTTTAAGCTTTATTATTTTGATTTTACTTTTTCTTTTAAATTTTATAAATTTTTTTATAATATTTTGAATTTTCTTTTTAAAGATTAAACAATATTATTTATTTAAATTTGATTTCAAAATAATAATAATTATTTATATATTTTCAATTTTATAATTAGATTTAGATATATTTTCTTTTGTAATGTAATTTAATATAAATTAAGGTAATCTAAATAAAATTGTTTTAATATTTATATTATAAAAAACCTTATTTATTTTTTAAATTTAAGCTTTTATTATTTAAAGTTAATTTGATTTAAAAATAAAAGCTTTTTTAATTAAATAATATTATTTTCTTTATTATATAAAAGTTAAATAAATACTATTGATTATTATAAAATTACTTTCTAATAATACTCTTTTTATTCCTTAAATATATTATTTAAAGCTTATTCTATTTTCTTCTTTATAATTTCTTCAATTATTTTCTTAAGCTTTTATTCTCTTAATTATCTTTCCTTTTTTATTTATTATTCCTTTTTTAAAGCTATTTAAACCAACTCTACTTTATTATTTATTTTATTCTTTATTACTTTTATATTTATATCTATATACTCTTTCTCTATAATATCTATATCTATAACATCTATATCTACATTATTTATATCTATAATATCTATATCTATACTATCTATATGTATATCTCCTTCCTCTTTGTAGTTATTGTTATGAATAACTTTAATATATTTATTATTCTTATTATCAACTTTATCTATTATCTATCTATCATATATTTCCAATTCTTCTCTTTTTTATTAGTTTTAAAGAGAATCATTTAGTTCTTTCTATACTTATTAATATTGCTTGTAAATAATAGTATGTTGATTATAAACATTTAAATTAGGAAAAATTGGTTTATTAGAATCTTTAATTTAATTATTATTATTATTACTATTTAATTTTTTATTAAAATTATAGTTAAAATCAAATCTGGTTTTATTATTATTAATATTATTTAGATTTAATTAAAAATTGGTTCAATTTGATCGAGAATCTAATTGAAAATTTAATAAAATATTATCTTTATTTTAATGATTTTGAATTTAATGATTTCTAATATATTAAGCTTTATTATTAATAATAGATTTAAAAGAATAAATCTAATTATTATAATCTAATTTAATATTATAAAAATTATATATATTATTAATATAAATAGAATCTCTCTTTTTATTTCTTCAAATTGATTTCTTCTTTAAATAATTTATTATACAAAACTATAGAGGAAAAAGAATTATAAGATTTTTAATTAGTTTGTTATATTATAGATCAGATTGAATACTTATAAATAAGTATAATATTATATTTTTATAATAAATATATTATAATAATATAATATTAATTTTTCTTATATATAACAAAGTATAGGATATATATATATATAAAGTATTCTAATATTCTAAAACTTTAAATATATATAAATAATACTCTTAAAATTAATTAAAGATTGTTTTTTATTTAATATATACTTAATTTAATAATCATTTTCTTTAATTGAAATGATTTTCATTTTTATAATTTGATATTTCATTTTCTTATATTTCTTTTAGAATATATTAATAAGTTCTAAATTTAAGTATCTTGAAGTTTCAATATTTTTTGAATTTCTATATAAAATAGTTCTAAATATTATTCAATATTAATAAGATTAAAAGGTTTTGAAATGAATTTCATTTATTATTAATAAATCCATTAATATTAGAAATATAATATTTATAATGAGTAATACTAATATCTATATATAAAAAATATTAGTAAATAATAGAAGGAATTTCTTTAATATTTTTTTATAATAAATATAATAATATCGAATCTTTCTTTAGTATTTGTTATAATAATAGTTTATTAAATATATTTATATTCTTTATCTTTACTTTTAGCTTGAATATAAATATCATTAATAATATATTAAATATAATATAAATATATAATTTATAAGAATTAAATTAAATTATTGATTAAACTCTTTTATTTAAGTCGACCACCCTACTTTCGGGCCACCCCTGTTTTGGGCCACGCTTTTTTAGTCTATTAATATCTCTATCAATATATAATCTAATTTAATAATAATTTAAACATATATAATTTAAGCCATTTTAGGCTTATTCTGATATTTTTAGATTTTTACGATTTTTCTATATTGAAATCTAGAGCTTTAAAATATCGATTTTTTAATTTATATAGGAATTACATATAAATTTAAAACTTTTATAAAATCTTTAATAACTTTTTAACAACAATTATTAAAAGAAAACTATATATCTTTCTGTAAGTTTTGAATTTAAATTTATATAGAAATTCAAAAAAAAAAAAAAAAAAAATAATAGATATAAAGATATAGTATATAATGAGTTTAGAGTAGTATAAATAATACCTGTAATTTTGAAGATATTCTTTTAAATATGTATTTACAAGAAGTTTTTTATTTTATTTTAATCTTGTAAAGTAAATATATTATAAACTTATAATACAACTTTTTAGTTTATTTTTAGCAATTTTTATTAAAAAGTTATTAAAGGTTTTATAAAAGTTTTAAATTTATATGTAATTCTTATACAAATTTAAAAATCGATATTTTGAAGCTCTAGATTTCAATATAGAAAAATCCTAAAAATTTAAAAATTTCAGATTAGATTCAAAACGATCTGAATTATATATATATCAATTTTCAATAAATTCTATTCATAAATAAGAAAGTTAAAAATTCCATTTTTGGTGTAAAAAGTGGCCCAAAAGGGGGGTGGCCCGAAAGTAGAGTACTCGACTTATTAAAAATATACATATGCTTATTCTTTTAATCTAATTAATTAAATATTGAAAAGATCTTTCTTATTTAAAAACAATACTATTTTTACCAAAACTCATTTACTTTTAAAATAATAATTCAATAAATAGAAAGAATATACTCATTAGTATTAATATAAATTATAATAATCAATATTAACTTATAAGTTGCTCAAATATATATATTATTAATAATAAATTTTTTTAAAAATACTTGAAAATCTTATAAAAAGATATGAGTATTATAAATATTATTTGAAATTAATTATATTTATTCATTTTGATATTATAATAATTTTTAAAATTAATATTTCGAATTGCTTATATATATATTAATAACTTTCGAAAATCAGCCTTTTTATTATTGTATTATCAAAATCATGTATACTTTTTAGTTTGATTTGCTTAACAAATATTAATCTTCTAGCCGGAAAAGATTAGTATATTGTTTTATAGTTATTTACTAAAGATTAATAGATTAAAAAGGATTGAAGGATTATACTAATATTAAATTCATTTGAATCTTTACTATTATTTTCATTATTAATGAATTATTAATAAATAGGTATAAGGTTTTATAAGAATTTTATTAATAATATATATCTTTCTTATTGTTTTTTAATATATAACAATAAAATTTACATTTATATTATTCTATTAAACTCTATATAATATAAAAAGATGTTTCTTGATCTATATATTAAAATTTAATCTTTATATATATAGTATTCTTATCTACTTATATTTTACTTATCAATTTATCCCACAAGATTATATTATTTATTACCATTATAATTATAATTATAATGAAATTTAAATTGGAAATGGGAATTCAGATTATATTCTAATATGAATTTATCGTATAATAATTTTCAAATTAATTTCGAAAAAATTCCAATTAAATGATATATAACAACTAATATTATAATAGAATTATATTCACTATTTTTCAAATAAAAATTCTATATTCATTTTAATTAATTATAATTTAATACTCAAAATCCATAAATGTTATTTATACTTATTAATAACATTACTTTTTTCCAATATAAATCAAATGAAATAAATTTCAATTCTATATTTAACCCTTTTTATAGATATATTATATAATCTTCAGTTCTATTAAATTCAAATTGCAAAATCATTAATAATATATATTAAAAATGACTTTTATTTCAAGAAATAATAAATCTAAATCTAATAAGATAGTTAATAAGTTCATAAGAGCAATTATCCTTATTATAGTATTAAATTAATTATAATAAATGATATAATAAGTATAATAAATTATCATGAAAGAAATAATTAATATAGTTTGTATAATTCATTTTCAAATTAGAAATTATATATTAATTTAAATCAATATTCAGAATAATTACCCTTTTTATTATATAATTCCATATAATAACAAGCCTTTTATATTATATATCGCCTAAACTTAATAAACCTTTAATTCTTTATATAATAACTTTATTATATTAATTTCATTTATTTTTTTAATTACAAATATCAAAATATAAAAATCTAAATAATTGATATAAAAAGTTTAAAGATAGTTTTATGAGAAATAAGAAAATAAAAGAGTAATTTTAATTATTAATATATAAAGTATTAGATTATATTTATTAAGTATAAATCTATTAATAATAATAAAAAATAATCAATTTATATTCAAAACAATTCTGTTAATTTTATAAAGTTATTAAATATTCCTGAATTTAAATTAAACTTCATTATATAATTTCAATAATATAATGAAGTTTAATAATAATAATAATAATAATAATAATAATTTTAATTCTAATTTCAATAACAATTATATTTTATCTAAAATTCCTAAAATATTAATATATTATTTATTAAAAGGAAAAGCTGGAAATATATGATTTCAATAATTTGAAATCAAAATTCAGTTTCAAAAACATTAACCTTACTTAATTCAATTTCAATTTAGATTATGATTATTTATTAGATTCTTATTAATAAATAATATCTCTAGTTTAACTTCTGATTAATTCTTTGTTAGTAATAATAATAATATATAAACTCTCTTTAATATATAATTTAGAATATGGAAATTTTATTAGAAAAGTTGAATAATTTAATAAAGATAAAAAGTGGCTGAATACTAATATAAATACTATTTTTATATAAAAGTATAATATTTTTATATTTATATCATATAATAAAGGACACGAAAAAACTAAGGAAAGATTTTCTTGGAAAAATCTATTAATCTTTATTGTATTCAAATTAGAATATCACTTTTTATTTTTTTTTCAAAGTCACGGAATTGATAGTTATTTAAATTAAAAAGAAATTGTTGTTGATATTAGGGAGAGGGGTTTAATGTATTTATATTGGAATTATTAATATTGATATTATTAATAATAAACTTATTATATTAAATATGATTAATAAAAAAGATTAAATTATAGATTTCTATAATAATTCAAGCTTTTTAATACTTGAAGGTTTTATAAGAGGATTTTAATTATAAAAAAGAAGGTTTTTGAGCATAAGAAAATGAAGAGTGAAAACTTTTTAAAAAGTTTTGTTCTTTTTAAAAAATATTTTATAAGAAATATATTAATATAATATTTGATATTTTATTATAATATTTGATATTTTATTATAATATTTGATATTTTATTAGTATATTTACAATTATTTTATATAATAAAAAGAAAAGTTAAACTTTTTAAAAAAAACATTTATAATATATTAATTCAGATATATAGCATTTTATATTAGTATATAATATTATTATAAAATATCAATTTCAATATTATTTTATACAATAGATAATATATTATTAATTATAATTGAAGAAGTAGTGATTCTTTAATGTAGAGTATATATTATTAAAAGTGATAGTATTTTGATATTATATTTATTATTTTAATCTTATTTAATTATTTAATTTTATAATATAATCTTATCCTTTATATTAATAGAGTGGTCTAATAAATCCTAATATATTGTATTCTATATTGATAGGGTAATCTAATAGGAGGAAAGAGAATAGAAGATATTAGATTTTAAAAAGAAATTATATATTATTAATATATTATAAAAGAAAATAAATATAAAACTTATAAGTAATAAATTAGGGGTTATAATAGAATCTCTAAAGGATTTGAAGTATTAAAGGGCAAAGATAATCCTTTAAAATGAATATAATATTATAATTAATTATAACTTTTATAATATTTTGAAAAAAATTGAATAAAAAAAAGGGATTATTATAATAGAATAGAATGTGTAGAGTTTTTATAGATATATTAAAGGATTTAATAAAAAGAAGGCTTTTGAATATAATAGATCTATAATATAAACAATTCGAAAAACTTGAAAGAATTATTTAGGAGGTTGCCTATAGATCTTAATAGAGAAGTTCAAAGAGGAGTAGATTTTTATTTCCTTTTTCCATCTACCTTATTTAATTAGAATCATATATAGATATATCGTATAGTCTTAGCATAGCTATGTAGACCGAATCGATTATGAATTTACTATTACTACTATCATATAATACTTATTCATTTATTAATATACTAAAAGGGTTTTAGATTGAATATGTTATAATGTTAAATTATAATAAAAATATATGTACTAATTACTTGATCAATTATAAAGGATTATAATATAATTTCAAAGATAATTAATGCTTTCAAATAAAAATATTATAATTAAATATCTATAGGAAATAATAGAATAAATAATCTTATTTATTATAAAAAAATAATAATCAAAAAATCTTTTAAAAAGTACAATTAAGAGAATGAAATTAATAATATAAATAACTCTAATAAAAACTCTAATTCCAATAATAAAAGTTTAGAAAGCAATTTGAGCTTAAAAAAGGCTAATAAAATTATTACAACTATTTTATAGTAAATGATATCGATTTTAATCAAAATATCTAAAAAAAAAAAAAAAACTAAAAAAAAAACTAAGAAAAAAAAAAGATAAAAATAAAATAAAATAAAATAAAATAAAATAAAAAGAAAAATATTTATGAATCCAAAAGATTAAAAAAGAGATTTTAAATCTATAAATTTTAAATTTATAATTATTCAATATATTTTACATTATATTATAATTAAAATATAACTTTTAAAATCAAAATAATATATAATTTTTAAGATTAAAACATTAAATCAATTTGAAATTAGAATATTAAATCAATTTAAAATCAGAATATTAAATTAACTGAAAATTAGAATACTATATATCTTTGAAATCAAAATATCAATTTTTTATTTAAATTAAATCAAAACCAAAATAATAATATTATTAAAAAAAGTTGAGATTGAAATATCAAAAATGTTAGTTGAGGTTATTTTGATTATATTCCTAATATTTGAGGTATTAATATATGGAATCATACTATATAAGGTTATTATTAATTATTCTATTACTTTATTAAATATTTAAAATTGATACAAAGAAAGAAATAATGATTTAAAGATCAGCTCCTATATACATTATCTATACATGAAAAAAGCTAAGAAGAACTTTTTCGAAATAATTCTTTAATTTATATTGTATTCAAATTGAAGAATTATTTAACATTCTCTCTTATAAAACCCTTCTATAAAACTATTAAACACTAAAAGATATGAATTATTACGGAAATCTGTAAGAAATTCTTTTACTAATTTATTTAATATAATTATTCTATATAGTAATTATATTAATCATTTCAAATAGTTCAAATAAATATAATATATTTCCCTTCCTATATCAATAATAATAATTATCTAATTTAAATAAACATTATTTCAATTATTAAAATAGAAAATGTGAAATGGTTCCCTGATTTGAATACGATATAAATTAGAGAGTTATTTAGAAAAAGCTCTTGTTGGCTTTTTTTATGTTCCTATCCTTGAATATAATATTAAAAACAGATGTATAATTATCATAAAATTTATAACCTTATTCGATTTCTTCATAATATTTTTATATAAAAATTCCTATTACGAATCTATAATAATAATAGTAGTAGTAGTAGTATTTATTAACGTTCATTAAGCCGGTATAAAGCCAACCCTGGAAACCTCCTAAAAGGTATAGAAACATATTAAACTATAAACTTATTTAAATACCTTAGAAAGTAGTTCGTATATATAGAGGTTAGGGCTTGTTTAAATGATTCCTTCTTTGTTAATTAAAATAGAATTAATAATGTTCAAGACTCTAAAAAGCTAGATATGGTTTTTAGGAATAATAAGTATAAAGTTATAAAAGCATATATTTAAAAAGAAAAAGTGTATTTAGTATTGTAGATTCTCTGTTTCATCTCTAGTTACTATTTAGTATAAAAGGGAGTAGAGATTTATTAAAAAAAGAAGAAAAAAAAGAGAGTAAAAAAATGTAAGTGTTTTTAGCGAGAATAAACACTAGTATAAAACTAAATGATTTTAAGGAGTTCGATTAATATTAATAATTATAATATTAAAAACAAAAAGTAATTAAGACCTTTCGTTATCAATAAGAAAGGAAATAAAAGTAATTATTCAAATCATTTTCTAAATTGAACAAATGATTTTTAATATAATATTAAATGTTTTAAAATCTTTTAATAATTATAAAAGCATTTCAAATTAATATTTTAATACTTAAACTTTTTATAATACTATACAAAAAATTTATATCCTATATATATAATCAAAATATAATATATTATGTTTCTTAACAAATTTAATTTAAAAGAAAGCTTTATTATATAAATAAGATTTCATTTATTATAAATATTTAAAAATATAGATTATTATTTATTTTATTAGAATTATTTTGTTTAATCATAGAGCTCTTTAATAATAATATTTATTCTATTAATAATAGATTTTAAAGTAGGTTCTAGATCTTATATAGATTTATAAGTGTTAAGATTAGTAAGCTTATTAATGGTTTTGTTTTTCTTTATATTTATATATTTAAGGGACTAATAAATCTTAATATTAAAGATTTGTATAACATCTTAATAAATATGAAAGGTTTATGAAAAAAAATTGAATATATTTTTATATAGATACTAGATTAGTAATATAATATTAATATAAAATTATAAGTATTGTTTATCAAATAAGAAAGTTCTTAAAATATGTTTAAGATTTATATAAACTTTAATTATTTTAGAATTAAAGATATATGTAATATTATTAATTAAATTTAATTTAATAACTATTTACTTTTCATTTTAATATATTATATATTTATAGTTAACAATCCTTTCTTTATTAATAACTTATTTCAAATTATTTGAAAAGATTAAAATCTCATTAAAAAAAAATAGGATTATTACTTTTTAAAGCTAATAATTATAGTTTCTTTACTTATATTCTCTATTAAATTCATACAGTATTTGAAAAAGAAATATAAGAATTATAATATAAAACAAATAATATAAGAAAGAATTATTCCTAAATATTGAATTTTAATTTTAAATTTCTATTATTAGTTAGTATTCTTACTTTTAATAATAAATAAGAATAAAATCTAATGGATTATAAAATAAAAGATATATATAGTAAAACAGAGTATAACTTTATTTAATATAGCTTTAGTAGATGGAATATTTGTGTTTTTAAAGAAAATAGTAATCAAAATAATATTTTATATTGGGAATATATTTTGAAAGTTAGAATAAGTATTTATTTAAATAGATTAATATATTAATCTATTTAAAAAAAAGATGATAAAATTATAATTAATATATTAAATATAAAATAGCTTTGTTTTATTATTAAATTATATTTTAGTTTTATATATAAAAAAGGAAACAATATCAATAATTACAACTTTTTGTAAAGTTAAAGCTAAAAGATTATTGATTATCTTTATAAAACTATAAATATAATATATTATTATTTAGGCTTTAATAGTTCTTATAATTATATATCTTTTAAAGATAAGTTTTTTATTGAATTAGATTTCTAATCATTTTAAAGCAAATTAAACTTCATTTTTAATCATAATAATTAATGTAATAATAAATTCTTTATTAATAATATAAAAAGGAATATAAGCTTTTTTCTTTTTAATTAAATAAATTATTTCAAGTTTTTTGGGAATAAAGATAATCTTATTATTATCATTTTATTTAAGGATCTTTTTTATATCATTTATTAGGGCAAGAATGTTGAAGTTTAGTGATTAGGAGGTTTAATATAAATAAAAGTTATTAATATATTTAAA
The DNA here is from genome assembly GCF_014898465.1 of Botrytis porri. NCBI lineage: Eukaryota > Fungi > Ascomycota > Leotiomycetes > Helotiales > Sclerotiniaceae > Botrytis > Botrytis porri. Next base: position 3,999,569 of record NW_024066075.1, on the reverse strand, counting down.
GTATAATATCATATTTTATAATGTAAGCTCTATCAAATATAATATATATAAAATCAAGGAAAAAAGAAAGCTTTAAGATATGTCATAACTAACTTTATAATTAAGTATAATCAAATTCTTTAATTAGATTTAAATAATTTAATTAATGAGAAAGAATTTAATTAATCTTAAAAGAATTAAAGGATAATCTTATTCAATCATTTTTTTAATAGTTTTTATTTCAAAAGTATATTAAAAAAAAAAATTTTTTATAATAATCATAATCATCTTTAATTTGTAAACAAAAATTATTTTCATATTATAAGTGTAATAGATTATTAAATCTATAATAATTCTTTTGAAAAAAAATTTCTTATATTATAAGTTGAGGATATTATTAATTAATATAATCTATACTAGGTAATAGATTATAATTTTCTTTAGGCCTTTTAAAATAACGTAACTTATAGTGAACCGGGTCATATGGGGAACTAGGTCATATTTAGCTCATTATTGACTTCAAACCCCAACAAATTTTGCTATATATATTGAATTACCTTTTATATCTTTTTGAATTGAAAAAAAGATACAAAATATTATTATTACATTTCAATTGAAGGAATTTAAATCAATTAAAAAGGTTATAAAGTATTTTGAAGTTTCTAAATCAATTCTTATAATTAAAATTGTTAAAAGGAAATTATATATTCAATCTTACAAAATAACTCAAATTCTTTTAAATATAAAAGAAAATACTTTTGTATAATGGATTTCATAACTTACCATCACTAAATTCCCTAATATATCTATATTAATAAAGGAAATAACCAACGAAATTCGTTTTTAATACATTTAGATTATATTATTTCGAATTCCTATTTTAATAGAAATTTTATTTATAAGTTATAAATGAATTTATAGATTCCAAAAATGATATTCAGAATTTAAAACATATTATTTATATTAATTAAAATCTAATCAAATTAAAAAGGTAATATTAAAGAATATTCAGATTTAGTTTAATACATTTTGTATTTATTTTATTAAACAAAAATATAGATTAAATAATATATATAATATAAACGAAATTGGATTTAGAATTCAAAGTACTTAAAATATATATATTATAATTGATTTTACTTAGAAATCGAATTAGAAAGTTATAATTAATAAATAACAATGAATAATTATATTTGAATATATTAATACAATTGGAAAGGCTCTATTATCTATAGTCATTTTGAAGGCTTAGAATATAAATTCTATATAGATTTTAAAGAATATACTTTAAAGCTAATAGTTCTTTACTAATATAAATAAATAAATTTCAAATAATTATAAATTAAAATAACTAAAAAGGGTTTTCGAATTAGAATCCAAGAAAATGTTAGATAATCAATCTCAACTTTTGATTATAAATAATTATTTAAGTTATATTACAAGTAGCTTTATTGCTTTCTATATAAAGAAGGATATCGATTTATTTATATTGCCTTTTCATTACTTTCATTTATTTTAATTACTTGATATTATAGTGTATAGGCTAATAAAACAATATTATACTTTAAAGATTGATTAATATTCTCGAATTAATGTAAAGCAAATCCAAAGAGCTGAATGAATAAAACTCTTTCAAAATATTAGAAAAAAAGCATTGAATTCTTTTAATATTAAAGCTAGCTGAAGAGAAGCTGGTTTAGTACCTTTTGCTCTATGAAAAGTACTTGATTTATTGTTATTTAACTCTTCCTAACAATCTTCTATTTTATAAATGAGAACCTTTAATTAAGATTTAGATTTATTTATATTTAAAAGTTCTCCTCCAAATGGGATAAAGCTAAGGCAAGCAAATCAAACCTTTAATAAAGCTTTAACAAATAATGATTCTCTTATATTATTAATTCGTTAATATACCAAAAGAATGACTAAGCTTATAGAATCTCAAAATATTGAGATAGCCTTACTTCGAAAACAGCTTACTAATGCTCAAAAAGTAATTGAAATTCGAAAGAAAAAAACTTAAAATAAAAAAAATCAAATTACAAGGTTAATTTATCTTTAATAATAAAGAAGTATTGAAAATAATATATAAAATAAAGGAAAAACCTAAAAAGAAAAAGTTATAAAAATAACCATATAAAAATCCAATTACAGAATTAAAAAAAGAGATTAAAAAAGAAAAGCTAAAAAATAGTTTAAATAATTTAGAATTAGAATTGAATAAATATATAGTTTGTAGAACAAGATTATATAAAAAGAATTGAATTTTGTAACCCAATTCCCTATATGACCTGGTTCACCATAAGTTACATTATAAGAAATGAATATAATAAATTATTAAAAGCAAATTAAGGATCTATTTTTCTTATCAATCTTAAATAGTATAATCATTTTAATAAATTTTTAGGCTTATAAAAAAAAGCTAAATGCTAAACATTAATTATAAAATTTATAAAAAGGGGGATCTATTATTAATTAATAGGCCTTAAGTATTTACATTATAATACAATTTATATCTAATAAAATACTAAAAACTTTAATAGTATTTTATTTGACTTTTTTTATTGAAATAAATTAAAATCATTTTAAAGTACCTAATTCGATTCAGTTTTCGAAAAGATTATATTCAAGATTATTGAAGGTATTAAAGTAATTAAGAATCTCCTTATATAAAGTCTCAACCTTTTCCATAATATTTTCTATAAGGGTTTTATTAATATGTAATAAAAAGAACTTTAAATTAGATTCTAGTTTATATCAATTAATAATCTTATAAAGCTTCTTATTATCTTTAACTCTATTTATAATATTTTTTTAATAATCATATTTTATATATCAAACTATTTTGTAAAAGGTTTATATTATTTAAAGAATATTTTCTTCTAAAATATTATATTTATAAAGATAAGTTCAATATATCTTTTTATATTTAAAGATTCATTATAATACTACCTTATTATTTCCTTTATCAAACTTATTAATTATATAAATAATAGAATTCATCATCAAAATGAAGTTAATTATATATATTTTAATTACTACTTTATTTATAAAAGAAAGAGTATCAGAAAAGTAGACTATATTAATATATATTAAATTAAAGAATTTATTTAGTTTTGTTTCTAGAATTCTATAATAATATTGTTTCAATAAGGTTATGCTTTGTTTTAAAATGATAATTATTTATATTTTATAATTCAAGTTATTATACATATCTTTCTTAATAATAATATTAATGAAAATGATATTTGAGAAAATAAAATCAATAATATAATCAACCTTATATATAAAGTTGCTAAGAATATTAATAAAGTTTATACTATTATTATGAAATTAGTATACTAGATTTAAGTCTTTATATTTGAATTATACTTCTAATTCAAATATATAATGTTAAATATTAAAATTGCTTTTTGTTAAGTATTAAGATAATAAAACAAAATAAAATACATAATCTATTACCTTATTATTACTCAATTGTTAATATAAATTAAATATAACATTTCTGTTTATATTAATTTGAAGGAGATCTCTTCTACAAACAAAATAACATTGTTATATATATAGACTAATGTTTATATATATATATATATATTATAATTTAAGGGTGATCTAGCTCTTCAGGATTGATAAGATTCTAAAAGTTAATAGGAATATAGTAATTATAACTTAAATGATTTTATATATATATATTAATAATAGTTCAGGATTCTTAAATATAAATAATATCAATTCATTAGATATTAGAAATTATGAGAATTATTGTATATGTAAAAGTATTTCTATTAATATTAACCTAATATATCTGAAGATGATATTATTAGATTAATTGAGTATAAATTCCATTATAAGGTTTATAATATTATATTAATATTAACAAATTGTTTTTTTTTAAATTGAATATATTTAATTTGTTAGAGCTATATATATTATAGAGAGTATTCTTATTGTTTTCTCTTTTTAGTTTTAAATAAAATTTAAGATCTTTATTTTAGAAAAGAATAAATATTTAACTTATAATTACAAAAGCTTATATTTAATTCTAAATTAAAATCTAGTTCAAATGAAAAAGGATTTAGCTTATTTATATTAAATAATAATCTTCTTATATTTATATTTATTAAAGAATATTATATCTATAAGAGCATTTAATATCTCTATTTTAAAACCTTTAATAATTATATTAACCACTTTGTATTGAATCTTATTTACTTCCTAAATAATCTTAAGTTTATTTTTAATGAGAAGTATTGTAATATTCTTTTTATATTAAAGAGTAATAGAGTATTTATTATATTCTATTTTAAAAGATTTATAATAATTAATATACTTAAGAGGCGTTATATAACTGACTCCTACTAGTCCCTTATATATATTTGTTTAATAATTACAATAAATATAAAAAGAAAGTTGGTAGTACCTAAAAGGAAATCAATATTCTTAATAGTTTGAATTATATTAAATTATAATATACTTCTTTTTAAAAAGCCTAAAAGAACTATTAATATTAAAAAGAATAAAAAGATGGATTATCTTAATGAATAAAAGAATCTAGATGATTTTATTGAAGTGTTTGCTGACTTTATAACTAAAGGATTTGATTGTAATTAAATGCTTTTTATTTATATAAAAGCTTTATTAAGAATAAGAATCTTATTTACTATAATTGTACTGTTATTTAGGTTTAAAAAGGAAATAGGGACTTCTATAACCATATAATTGTACCAAATCTTAAAGATAATGAGAAATATAGTATTTGATATTTATAAAACCTTTTATTAATTATACTTATTATAAAGTAAATTACGAATATTATTATTTATAAGGATAATAATCTAATTTATAACTATAAACAAAATCATCAGAATATCAATTAAAGAAAGGTTTTTAATGATTTCCATAAATCGTTATTAAAAGATAAAAATAAAAGATCAACTGAATAAAGCAGAGAATTTATATTTAACATGTAATTTGTAATATGTAATTCTAATATTAGATATAATTTAAGATAAAACTTTTTTTTAACATAAAATTATAAAAGGTTTTTTTGAATTATACATTTCTAGATTTAAAAAATATGATGTTTTTGATATTATTTGTATTACTAAATTTAATTGTTTTTATAAAGGTTTTAAGGCTAATAGTCGATATAATATAAATTGAAGATTGAATATAAATATCAAGAAGTATAAAAGAAGTTATAATATTTATAAAAATAATAATAATTATAAAATTACTTATTAAATCTATAAACTCCTTTACAAAAATCATATTAAATATATTTACATAAAATATTATAAAGAAATTAAATAAGACTGTAAGGTTTATAATAACAATACATATGTTTTTTATATCAAATTTAAAAATATTAAATTACTTTTTAATAATATTTAATATACTCGAAATAGTATTATAATTATAATAATCGATTTGAATCAAAGGTATATAAGTATTCATTTTACTTTTTTGTTTTTTGTTTGTAAATAGTATATTAAGATTGATTAGGGATTATGAATCTGATAGGTATATAAATCTAGAATTTAATAACCAAAAAGGATAATCCAAAATTATAAACCGATTATTTACTAATATTACTATAGAAGTAATTGCTATAATAAATGAGAGAATTTATAAAGAATATAAAAAGTTAATTCTATATAATAAAGTCGAAAATGCGAAGATATTTCGATTTTAAGATGTTATATTGATCTATATTACGAATTTATAAAGGAATTCATAGGCTCTATAATAAACTTCATAAGTATAATAATCTTTATAAATATAACTATCTTGTTTACTTCTCTAAATATTTATACTCAAATTTTTATTTATATTATATTGATTATGAATTATAGAATGTTTATAAAACCAATTAAGTTTAATAGTATAAATAGTTCTGAAAGCATGACAATCTTCATTATATCTAAAACTATAATTTCTAAGAAGATTTATTATAACTTTATATTAAATCAAAGTTTTATTTTCAATTATATTTAATATTAAAGTGAAAAATTACTTCTTAGATATAAACTCATTATTCTATTTGATAGATCCCTGATCTTCACTTTTCAATAAAAAATAATAGAAATCGTTAAAAACCTCTTTTTAAATGATATTTTGAATATCATATTTACAATTATAAATTGAATCCTTATCTTTTTAAATAATAATATTTTTAATTCGTTTTATAACAAGCACAATCGATAAAAGATTATATAAACACTAAGAACTATATTCTTAATTATATTTGAGATGTAATATTATTATATAATCATGAATATTCCTATCGTTTTTATAAATCTGAATAATAAAGTAATAGTAGTGAATAAAGTCCTTAGTCTGAATGAGGTCGTTATACGAATCAAGAGATGTTCATTCTAGATTAAATTCTTCAATTACAAAATTGATAAGTTTTAATTAAGTTTATCCAAATTATTTTGTTCACTAAATTAAATTGTTCTTTTATATTTTTCAATGTTAATTATTCTTTTAGACTGATTAAGAAAAGTTATATTATTATCTGATATAATTTAGACTTATAAGAATATTATTTCCTAGTTAAATATTAATAAATTCATTTTCGTATTTATTATAATAATGAAATAAATAAATGTAAGAATCTAGTACGTTTCAATTACAAGGCATTACTATTATAACGTAGTTCATATTCAAGTGAATCATATCATTGAATGAATTACTTAATTTATATATAAAATTAGTCTGTGTGTCACCATGCACTTTATTTATAAGCCGACAGAATTGCTCGAAAATCTCTTATATAAAACTAGATTTTTCAATGATTTCAAAAATCTAGTTTTTGTTTAAAATTCGAATTATCATTGAAATTATGAAGGAAAAATGGTTTTTATAATATAAAATGTAATAATTCCAAGCTAAAATAAATTATTTTCAAAAAAGATCTAAAGATTATAGATATTTCTAAGATCCTTATAAAGACAATAAAGCTTAATAGTATAAATAGCTCTAAGAATATTATAATCATTATTAAATCTAAAACTATATTTTTTCAAAAAACCTCTCATAATTATATATTAGATAAAATTTACAATACAATTTATATGTAATATTAGTATTAGAAATTGTTTATAAAATATAAGCTAATTATTTCATTTAATAAACTCCCTGTTGTTCTTTAATATAAGTTTGTGAAAGTTATTGAAAACCTTCTTTTGATTAATATTCTGAATCTTATATTTGTTATTATAAACTAGAATTTCATCTTTATAAATAATAATATTTATAAGTTCCTTCTTAGTAAATACAATTGATGGAAAATCTTGTAGATATTAGGAGCTATATTCTTGATTATATCAAAAATTTGATTTAATCATACAATCGCAGAGGTTTCTATTTCCTTTATAAATCTAAATAATGAAATAACAATAGTAAGTAAAGCTTTAATCTATAATATAGCCTTTATAGAAATTAAAAAGCACTTAGTTAGTATTGACTTCTTGAATTATGATATTGATAAGCTTAAAAAATTAAAAAGATTCTTTCCATTTATTGAATATAATACTATTACGATTTTATTATTATTAAAATAGTATTATTTAATAAATAGATATGATCATACTAATATTATTCAATAATCATCTATTAAATCCAAGAGAGTTATATTTAGTGTTTTAGCTTTAAAATTATATAGATTAGTTTAAGGATTTAATATTGATATAATAATTACTTCTATAATCAGTACTATTCTTAACGAAGAAATTCTATTAGTTCTATATATTAATTCAAAGTTATTATACAACTTATTTATTAAGTTAAATATAATTAATAAAAAGAGATTAATGATTAATAATATAGTATTATATTAATTTTATATAAAAAAAGATTGTTAAAGTTATATAAATTAATGAACTGATTAATTCAATTGATATAATAATAAAGATAAAATCATACTAAATATTTATTAATCTTATTAATGCAAATAAGATTGATATTAAAGTAATAAAATAGATTAAAAGAGAATAGAATAATAAAAAAGGTGATTTTGCTGGGTTTTGATAAAGTTATAAATTAAAATTATGAAAGAGAGTTTTTAGTATATAAATATTGATTATTAGGATTTAGTAAATAGCTTTGATTCATTAACTATTATATTATAGTTTTTAGTAAATGTGGGATATAATAGCTTTAAGCGAAAGTAGAAAAGACTAGTTCCTTTTATAGTGTCTATATCAGATCTATAACTTCCTGTAATTTAGCTAGCTCTTTAAGTAGAATATAATATAGATATTTAGGATTTACGAATACTATAAGTGCTATGTTTTCTGTATTCTTCTCGAACCAATAGATATATAACTATTAAAAGTATTAAAATTAAAATAATAATATAATATATTTATAGTTTTATAGAGGCAATTAGTAATACTTCGATTCCAATGCTATATAAGACTATTATTATCTATATTATATCTTCTCTTATTTATAAAATAAAGATATTATGTGATAAACGAATTAAATCTTTCTAAATTTATTGAATAAATTGTCACTTTATTATTCTCATATTAGTCAAGTAATACATTAATCTATTTGAATAGACATTTACATTTATAGTTAAATAAATACTTTTTACGTATAGAAATATCTTTATTATTATTATTCTAAAACCTTTATTGTTATTTTAATTAATATTATACTAAATAAAGTCGAATTCTTTTCGTTATATGTATTTAATATTATTAATTTAATGATTTATTAAATATAATCTTTATTTATTAATAGAAACAGAGAAGCTTATTATTAATAAACCTTTAAAACAAATATTTAATATCTTAGAACTCCCCTTTAAAATAGAAAATCAATTTGATAAATGATATTGATAAAGAGATTATTATTATTAATTTTATGGAATAATAGTTTCAATTTTCTTTCCATAAGATTCCAATTTTCTTGAATAATTTTAAATGAATCAAAAACAAAAAGAAACTTATTAAATATGAATATATAATATATTAAAATGACAAGCAATTAGTTATAAGTTAAGAGTTGATTAATCATATTTCTTATATCTTCATTATAAAAATATTTAAGGTTTGAATAAATCTTTAATATACTTTCAAATTTTCTTTATTTAATCGATATTATTGATAGCTTTGTATTAAAAGGATCTTTATAATCTAATGTCTATATTATAATATATTAGATTCATCTCAATAGACTTTTCATATTTGTTGAATATTATATAGATCTTTGATATTCAAATCCATTAGATCATCAGTGGGCCCATAGACTCACGGGACAACGTGATAGAAAAGTACAATTTCAAACTCTAATTTTTTAACTTCGAAATTTAATTGAAATTTGATATTCAATTTGATATCGATTAAACTAATTTATTATATTTTTCGAATGTTAAAAAATAATACATTTAAAATTTATTTCGAAGCAATTAGATTTAAATTGAAAAAACAAATAATATGCTTTCTTATTAGAGTTTTCAATAAAGAATTATATAATCTTCTATAAATAACATTAATAATGCTTTTTTCAATTTGATTTTAAAATTCTATAATACTTTTATACTCAAAATTCATAAAATTAGTTTTCAGAAAGATTTAATAAAGTGTTAAATCTTAATTGAATTATCGAAACAGCTCTTTTTAATGTGAAATTATACTTTTTCTCTTGAGTGTCCCGTGAGTCTATACGCCCACTAGTAGTCTTTGAGTTACATTAGAATTAAAGAAAATGAGATAATTAATAAGCTTATCAATCTTAGCTTTTATAAATATATTTAAAATCTAGGATTCATAATAGAATCTATTGTTAGTAGAGTGAATATTATTATTAAAAAGCTTAACTTCTACTGAAAATAAATCTAATAATAAAAATAATAATTTGTTTTCTTAGGGATATAGTAGTAATAGTAGATTCATAATCGATTTGGTCTATATAGTTATATTAAGATTATATAATATACTTGTATATGGTTCTAATTGAATAAGGTAAATGAAAAAAGGAAATAAAAACCTACCCCCTTTCGAACTTTTTTATTAAAACTTATAAATAACTTTCTAAACAATCCTTTTAAATCCTTTGAATTGTTTATATTGTAGATCTATTATATTAAAAAACCTTCTTTTTATTAAATCCATTAATATATTTATAAAACCTCATATTTTTTATTCTATTATAATAATCCTTTTCTTTTTATTTAATTTTTCTCAAAATATTATAAAAATTATAATTAATTATAATATTATATTCCTCTCAAAGAATTATCTTCATTCTTTAATACTTCAAATCCTTCAGGAATTTTATTATAATCTTTAATTTATTACTTATAAGCCTTATATTCACCTTCTCCTATAATATATTAATAATAAATAATTTCTTTTTAAAATTTAATATCTTCTATTCTCTTTCCTTCTACTAAATTACTTTATTAATATAGAATATAATATATTAAAACTTATTGAATCATTTTATTAATATAAAGGACAAGATTATATTATAAAATTAAATAATTAAATAAGATTAAAATAATAAATATAATAGTATTAGGATATTATTATTTTAATAATATATACTCTATATTAAAGGATTATTATTTCTTTAATTATAATTGATAATATATTGTCTATTATATGAAATAATATCGAAATTAGTATTTCATAATAATATTATATATTAATATAAAATACTATACATTTGAATTAGTATATTATAAATATATTTCGAAAGGTTTGACTTTTCTTTCTATTATATAAGATAGTTATAAATATACTAATAGAATATTAAATATTATATTAATATATTTCTTACAATTAAAACCTTTTTATAAGACCTTTGAGTATTAAAAAACCTAGATTATTATAAGAATTTATGATTTAATCTTTTTTATTAATTATATTTAATATAATAAATTTATTATTAATAATATTACTATTAATAATTCTGATATAAATATATTAAATCCTTCTTTTTAATATTAACAATAATATTTCTTTAATTCAAATAAATGTCAATTTAACAATTTTAGAAAAGAATGAAGAGTGATATTTTAATTCGAATATAATAAAGATTAAAGGGTTTTTTTAAGAAAATCTTTTCTTAGTTTTTTCATGTTTCCTTAGGGATATATAATAAATAAAAATTTGTTTATATAATGAAACTTTATTTTGAATTAAATCTATCAAGAACAATGGTATATTCTATTTTTATTATATATTTATAGTATTAAGATTTTATATATTATTATGAGGAATTTAGGTATCAAAAAATTAATTTGAAATACTTTTGTAATTATTAAAAACCTTTTGAGCATATAATATTATATTACACATTACTAGTTTAATTTAAGAAATGATGTAGATAATTACTTTAATTTTTATTTTTATTACTAATAAAAGGTTTTACTTATTTCTTAATTCTAATATTATCATTATTAGAATTAGTCGAATTTCTAAGAATCATTTAGTTTTATTTTAATATTTATTTGTATTAAAAATTTTTTCTCTCTTCCTTTTTTTTTCTTTTTTTTTAATAAAGTTTTGTTTTTCTTCATTGAATGATAATTAGAATTGTAATAAGTGTTCTCTTTTTATATATATAACGTGATTTATCATTTAACAGATTATATTATGAAGTTGACCACTTTAAAATACATTAAAATTGGTCTTTTTCAATGTTCACATTTTAATAATTAATTGATATCGTTTAAAATGAAAGTATTATTCATTAATACGGAGGAATCTCTCATAGAAATATCGTGTTTTTATATAAAAACTTATATTATATTCTATAAAAAGTAATAATTATTACGATTTTCATTAAAAAAACTATTTCTATAATAATCATCGTAAATTTTCAAACTTTCAAGGAAGAATTGAATTTTTATAATATTTATATAATCGAATTTCAAAATTTCAAAATTTGAAAAAATCTATTATTAAATAAAGAACGTTGTAATTATATAAAAATAAATTTTATATATATTTGAAGACGTCCGCTTGATTATATGGTCCGCTTGATGATAAATCACAATATATACTTGATTTTAATTATACTTACAAATATTTGTTTTCAAGATATATACTTATTTGTTTCTCAAAATTATATTTAACTTTTCGAAATCTTTAGAAAATACTGGTATTATTTTAGATAATAAAGAAAGAATCAATTAAAAAAGTTTTTTATTTTTGTATGAAAATATTTTTCTAATAATATTGAATAAATCTATAGTTTAATATGTTTTCATATTCATTAGAAGATTCCTAGGATTTGTCTTATACTGACTCATTGGATGTCAATACATAATACTATTACTACTAGTTATAATGAGAATATAGTCATTTTGATTTTTTGCTCAGTTTTTATTCGAGACTGGAAACGACGTTCCAAGCTGATATATTTGCTATTCAAATAAAATATTACAAATTGATTTTTAGAGTTATATTCTAAAAGGATAACACCATACTTTATAAATCTCATAATTAAAAATTTAAGAGGAAGTCTTCGACGAACTTTTAATATGAAGCGATTAATGAATTTTGACTTAAGTCTATATAAAGAAAGCTATTATTTCAATAGAGTTCCTGAGAGTATCATAATATATATATATGTATATAGATAATAATAATAATAGTAGTAATAGTAATAATATTTATTAACATTCATCAAGCCAATATAAGACTAACTCTAGGAACCTTCTAAAGAATATAGAAATATATTAAACTATAAATTTATTTAAATACCTTAGAAAGTAGTTTGTATATATAAAGATTAGAGTTTATTTAAATAACTTTTCTTTTATTAATTAAAATAAGATTAATAGTATTTAAAATTCCAAAAAGCTAGATATTGTCGCAATATACACGTGATCGCGTCCGATCGAGCTAGTATAACATTAAGCTTTAAATCAATTGTATATATAACTTCATAATATACTCTTTTTAATTCTATAGCTTTTAATTCTATAGCTTTTAATTCTAAAATTGATTTTTAAACACTTGTTAAATTCATTATATTATTAAAAACTTTTCCAAATAAGAAATAAAATAGTATTTGTATATACTTATAAATAAAGCTTTTATATATACTCTATTTATTTTTATTTAAATATATCACTTTTATTTTCTTATTTATATACAAATCTTCTTGATTTTAATCAAAAGTATTATGTTTTTTCTTATCTTTAATTTCTTAATTATAAATTATAATTCAATAAACCTTATAATTATAGAATTTTATAGCAAAACGATTTATTAACAGAATAAAATCTTGTTCTTATGCTCCTTAATCTTCAAGTATACTCCAACCGTTTATACTCCCTTTCAACCAAAACCCTTTTTTCTTAATTCTGAAAAGTTCAATAATAACTTTCAGAAATTTAATATATAATTGTCTTTAATTCAAACAAAATTATAAATAGATAATACTATAATTAACAACTCTATAGCTTAATTTTATTATATTTACTTCAATCTTAAATCTTATATATAAATTATAATATTATTTCAGCTTTTTTCTTTTAATTAAAACATTCACTTAAATTATACAACAATCCTAAACCAATTTATACATATCTATAACAATTCAAATAAAATTTAAAAAGCTAAAAATAAGCTTTTCAATCTTAAATAAAAAACCAATTCTTTATATACCTATATTACAAAATTCGAAAGGACTCTTTATAAAATCAAAAATTAAAATTAATTTAATTCAAATAAGATCTTAATCTTTTGTAATAAACTCAATACTACTTTTAAAAATCGTTTTTCTCAATAGCTTTTTTTACCCCACTTTTATCCCAACTTTATTCAGGTTATATAATAACTAGTTATATATATAGCAAATAGATTCTCTATATTATCTCATTTTAATGAATCTAAAGCTTTATATATATTACAGAATCTATTCTATTCTCATAATCATAATTCAATGAATATTATCAATATTGATATTATTAATACCTTTAATTTCTTTAATATTCAATTTACTTTAATTCCAATTCCACTTTATTCTTATACATTTAAGTTTTCCCCTACTAAAAGAACCCTTTTATATAAATAAAACAAATATATTTAATATAAAAATACTTTTTATTAAGTACAAGCCTACCCATTTAATTTATATCAAGATACTCGAGATTGAAAAAAACTTATTCCAGCTATAACAATTACTTTTGTTAATATAAAGAATAATAATTATAATAACAAGAGTAAGGATTTTGATAAAATAATCAATAACTAATATTTTGAAGATCACTTGAAAGAAGTAGAAGCTTCTATTAATACTTTTTATTTAATAATAATATATTTAGTTTTTCAAGGAATTTTATATAAAAACAATAAAGAAAATGATAATATTAATAATAAAGAAAAAAATTATTGATTATATTTTATATTTAAGATATTCGTTTAAAGCAAATTTGAGGTGAACTTTACAAAAGAAAAGAGTAGTGTTATAATATATATATAATTATATCCGATTGGGCTAATATGATACTAAACTTCAAGCTGATTATATATATAGCTTTATAGCACACTCTTTTTAGCTTTATAGCTTTTAATTCTAAGGTTGATCTCTAAACGCTCGTTGGGTTCGTTACAGATATAATTCTTAAGAATAATAAGTATAAAGTTATAAGGGTATATATTTAGAAAAATGTATTTAATATTATAGATTCTCTATTTTGTTTTTAATTATTGTTTTAAATTAGATATAAAGGGGAATGAGGTTTTATTAAAAAAAGAAGAAAAGAAAAGAAAGAATTAAAAAACATATGTATTTTTGATAGAAATAGATACTAATATAAAACTAAATAATTCTGAGGAATTTAATTAATATTAATAATTATAATATTAAAAACAAGAAATAGTTAAGGCCTTTTATTATTAATAAAGAAAAAAATAAAAGTAATTGTTTAAATTATTTTCTAAATTAAGCTAGCGATTTTTAGTATGATACTAAATGTTCTAGGGTCTTTTAATGATTATAGAAGTAATAGTAATATTAGTAGTAGTAGTAATATTTATTAAACATTCATCGAGCTGGCATAAGGCCAATCCTTGAAACCTCCCGAGGGGTATGGGGACATGCTAAATTATGGATTTATTTAAATGTCTTAAAAAATAATTTGTATATATAGAAGTTAAGGCTTATTTAACTAACTCCCCCTTCATTAATTGAAATAGAATTAATATTATTCAAGATTTTAAAGAATTAAATATAATTCTTAGAAATAATAAATATAAAACCGTAAGAGTATATATTTAGAAAAATATGTTTAATATTATAGGTCCTTTATTTTATCCCTAATTACTATTTTAAATTAAATATGGGAAAAAGTAGGATTTTATTAAGAAAAGAAGAAAAGAAAAGAAAGAATCGAAAAAGGTAAATATTCTTAATAAAGATAAATACTAATATAAAACCGAGTGATTTTAAGGAATTTAACTAATATTAATAATCATAATATCAAAAATAAGAAGTAATTAAGACTTTTTATTATTAACAAAAAGGAAAGTAGGAATAATTATTTAGACTATTTCCTAAATTAAGCTAGCAATTTTCAATATAATATTAAATGTTTTGAAATCTTTTGATAATCATAGGAATATTCTAAGTTAATATCTTAATACTTAAACTTTTTATAATACTTTATAAAATCTTTATATTCTATATATATAATTAGGATATAATATATTATATTTTTTAACAAATCTAATTTAAAAGAAAGCTTTATTATATAAATAAGATTTTACTTATTATAAATATTTAAAAGTATGGATTATTATTCATTTTATTAGAATTATTTTGTTTAATTATAAAGCCTTCTAACAATAATGTTTACTTTATTAATAATAGGTTTTAAAGTAGACCCTAGATTTTATACAGATTTATGGGCATTAAGGTTAATAAGCTTATTAATAGTCTTATTCCCCTCTATACTTATATGCTTAGGGGATTAATAGACCTTAATATTGAAGATTTATATAACATCTTAACAAATATAGAAAATCTATTAGGAAAAGTTGAACACGTTTTTATATAAATATTAAATTATTGATATATTATTCATATAAAGTTATAAACATTATTTATTAAGTAAAGGGATTTTTAAGATATATTTGAGATCTATATAGATCTTAATTACTTTTGAATCAAAGATATATAAAACGTTATTAATTAAGCTTAAATTAGTAACTATTTGTTTTTTATTTTGATATATTGTATATTTATATACGATAATCTTTTTTTTTATTAATAACTTATTTTAAATTATTCAAAAAGATTAAAATCTTATTAAAAAGAAAATGAGATTATTATTTTTAAAAGCTTGTAGTTATAATATCTTTATTTATACTCTTTATTAGATTTCTTTAATATTTTTTAAAAAAAGTATAGGGGTTATAATATAAAGTAAATAATATAAGGAAGGATTATTTTTAGACATTTAATTTTAGTTTTAGATCTTTATTGTTAATTAGTATTCTTATCTTTAATAATATATAAAAATAAGATCTAATAAATTTTAAAATAAAAGATATTTATTAATTATATATATATAACAAAATGAAGTATGGTTTTGTTTAATATAACCTTAGTAAATAGGATATCTATATGTTTAAAAAGAGTAATAATTAGAATAATCTTTTATATAGAAAGTATATCTTTAAAAATTAAAATAAGTGTTTGTTCAAATAAATTAATATGTTTATTTACTCAAAAAAAGATAATAAGGTTATAACTAATATATTAAATATAAAATAACTTTGTTTTATTATTAAATTATATTTTAGTTTTATATAAAAAAAAGGGAATAATACAGATAATTATGGCTTTTTGTAAAACTAAAGTTGAGAGATTATTAATCATATTTATAAAGCTATAAATATAATATATTATTATTCAGGCTTTAATAGCCCTTATAATTACATACTTTTTAAAAATTAGCTTTCTGTTATATCAGATTTCTAGTCATTTTTATAATAAATTAAGCTTCATTTTTGATTGTAATAATTAATATAATAATGAACTCCTTATTAATAATATAGAAAAGAATATAAACCCCTTTCTTTTTAATTAGATAAATTATTTCGAGTGTTTTAAGGGTAAAGGTAATCTTATTATTATCATTTTATTTAAGGATCTTTTTTATATTATTTATTAGAACAAAAATGTTGAAGTTTAGGAACTGAAAGGCTTAATATAAACAAAGATTATTAATATATTCCAAATGTAATATTATATTTTATAATATAAGTTCTATTAGATATAATATATATAATATTAAAGAAAGAAAAGAGTTTTAAGGTATTCTATAATCAACTTTATAATTGAATATAATCAAGTTCTTTAATTGTACTCAAATAAACTAATTAATAAGGAAGAATTTAATTAACTTTAGGAAAATTAAAAATTAATTTAATCTAATTATTTTTTTGAATAACTTTTATTTCAAAAATATATTAAAGATTTTTTGAATATTTATAATAATTATAATAACCTTTAATCCATACGTAAAAACTACTTCTATATTATAAATAAAATAGATTATTAAGTTTATAATAGCTCTCTTAAAAAAAGCTTCTTTATATTATAAGCTAAAAACATTATTGATTAATATGATTTATATTAAACAATAAATTACAATTCTCTTTAGACCTTTGGAAATACAAAAAAGGAATATAATAGATTGCTAGGAGTAGATTAAGAATCAATTCTTCTTATTAATCTTGAATAGTATAATTATTTTAATAAGCTTTTAGGCTTATAGAAAGAAACTAAATATTAAGTATTAATTATAGAGCTTATATAAGGGCAATCTATTATTAATTAATAAACCTTAAGTATTTACATTATAATATAATCTATACTTAATGAAATACTAAAAATCTTAATAATATTGTATTCAGTTTCTTTTATTAAAATAAACTAGAATTATTTTAGAATGTTTAATTCAGTTTAGTTTTCTAGAAGATTATATTTAAGATTATTTAAAGTACTAAAGTAACTAAAAATCTTTTTATATAAAGCCTTGATCTTCTCTATAATATCTTCTATAAGGATTCTATTAATATATAATAAACAGGATTTTAAATTAAACCCTAATTTATACTAATTGATAACCCTATAAAGCTTTTTCTTTTTTTAATTTTATTTATAATGTTTTTTTAATAATTATATTTTGTATATTAAACTACTTTATAAAATGTTTGTATTATTTAAAAGATATTCTTTTTTAAGATATTATATTTATAAAAATGAGTTTGATATATCTCTTTATATTTAAAGGTTTATTATAATATCAATTTATTATTTCCTCTATTAGGCTTATTAATTATATAAATAGCAAAATCTATTATCGAAATGAAATCAATTATATATATCTAAATTGTTATTTTGTTTATAAGAAAAAGAACATTAAAGAAATAAGCTATATCAATATATACTAGATTAAAGAATTTGTTTAATTCTGTTTTTAAAATTCTATAATAATATTATCTTGATAGAATTATACTTCATTCTAGAATGATAATCACTTGCATCTTATAATTCAAGTTATTATACATATCTTTTTTAATAATAATACTAATCAAGAGAATATTTAAGAAGGTAAAGTTAATAATATAGTCAGCCCTATATATGAGGTTATTAAGGACACTAATGAAGTCCATATTATTATTATTAAATTGATATATTAAATTCAAGTCTCTATATTTGTATTATATTTCTAATTCAAATATATAATATTGAATATTAAATTTGCTTTTTATCAAGTATTAAAATAATAGAATTAGATAGGATATATAATCTATTACTTTATTATTGTTCAATTATTGATATAGATTGAATATAATATTTCTATTTATATCGATTTAAAGAAGATCTCTGCTATAAATGGAGTGGCATTATTATATATATAGGTTAACATTCTTATATATATATGTTATAACCTAAGGGTGATCTAACTCATTAGGATTTATAAGATCTTAAGAATTTATAGGAATATAATAGTTGTAATTCGAATGGTTTTATATGTATATATTAATAATAATCCAGAATTCCTGAATATATATAATATCAACTCGTTGAATGTTGAAAATTACAAGGATTATTATATATATAGAAATACTTCTATTAATATTAGCTCAATATACCTAAAGATTATATTATTGAGTTAGTTAAATATGAATTTCATTATAAAGCTTGTGATATTATATTAATATTAACAAATCGTTTTTTTAAAATCGAATATATTTAGTTTATTAGGATTGTATATATTATAAGGAACATCCTTATTATTTCCTCTTTTTAATTTTAAACTGAAGTCTAACTAGTAATAAAGAGAGATTTAATTTGTTTGTATTAAATAATAATCTTTTTATATTTATATTTATTAGAAAGTATTATATTTATAAGGATATTTAATATTTCTACTTTAAAGCTTTTAATAATTATATTGATTATTTTGTATTAAACCTTATTTATATTTTAAATAGCTTTAAGTTTACTTTCAATGAAAAGTATTATAATGTTTTTCTTATATTAAAAAAAATAAAAAATTTGTTATATCTTATTTCAAAAGGGTTATAATAATTAATATATTTGAGAGGTATTATGTAATTGATTCTTATTAATTCCTTATATGTATTTGTTCAATAATTATAATAAATATAAAAGGGGAGTTGATGGTATTTGAAAGGGAAGTAATATTCTTAATAGCCTAAATTATATCGAATTATAATATACTTCTTTTCAATAAGCCTAAAAGAATTATTAATATTAAAAAGAGTAAAGGAATAAATTATTTTAATAAATAAATTCATTTAGATAATTCTATTAAAATATTTATTAATTTTATAACTAAAGGATTTAATTATAATTAAATGTTTTTTTGTTTATATAAAGATTTTATTAAAAACAAAAGCCTTATTTATTATAATTGTACTATTATTTGGATTTATAAAGAAAATAGGAACTTCTATAATCATATAATTATACCAAATCTTAAAAATGATTAGAAATATAGTATTTAATATTTATAGAACTTTCTATTGATTATACTTATTATAGAATAAATCACAAATATTGTTACATATAAGGATAATAATCTAGTCTATAATTATAAATAAGATTGTTAGAATATTAATCAAAAAAGAGGCTTTCAATAATTTCTATAAGTTATTATTGAAAAGTAAAGATAAAAGATTAATTGAACAAAGCGAAAGATTTACATTTAATAAGCAATCTATAATCCTAATATTAAATATAATTCAAAATAAAGCTTTTTTTTAATATAAAATTATAAAAGGTTTTCTAAAATTATATATCTTAAACTTAAAGAATATAATATTTTTAATACTATTTATACTATCGAACTTGGCCATCTTTATAAAGATTTTAGGGTTAATGATTAATATAATATAGACCAAAAATTAAATATAAGTATTAAAAAATATAAAAAAAGTTATAATATTTATAGAAATAATAATGATTATGAAATTAATTATTAAATCTATGAGTTTCTTTATAAAGGTTGTATTAAGTATGTTTATATATAATATTATAAAGGGATTGAATAAGATTGTAAGATCTATAACAACTACATATTTGTTTTTCGTATTATATTCGAAGATATTAAGCTACTTATTAATAATATTTAATATATTCAAAATAGTATTGTAATCATAATAATCGGCTTCAATAAAAAATATATAAATATTCATTTTTTTTTAATTTTTAATTATAAATAATATATTAAAATTGATTAGGGATTATAGATCTAATAAACATATAAACCTAAGATTTAATAACTAAAATAAATAATCTAAAGATATCAATTTGTTACTTAATAATATTGCTATAAAAGTAATTATTATAATAAGTAAGAAAGTTATAAAGAATATAGAGAATTAATTCTATATAATAAAATCAAACATACAAAGATATGTCGATTTTGGAATGCTATGTTGATCTATATATAGATAATATTGGTTTGAGAAGGATACAAAAGATATAATACTCATAGTATTCGTGAGTCCTAAATGTTTATATTATTATTTATTTAAAAAACTAGCTAAATCCAAGAATTTGTAGGTTTTGTATAAACATTAAAAAAAAAACTACCTTCTTTCGTTTATTTTTTAAAGTCATTATATTCTATATTTGCTAATAACTGTAATACAATAGTTAATAAATTGAAGCTATTCACTAGATTCTAATAATCAATGTTCATACAAATAAAGGTTGAGAAAAACACACATCGTAAAGAATATAATAATAAGTATAATAAGACGTGTAATGAAAAATCTAAAGGAGTGGTCTTGTTGATTGAGTTTTAGAGAATATTATTGCTTATTATAATAAAGTAACAAAAGATAACAAGAAAGTTTCTAGATTTGAATTTATTATATAGATATCGTCTTCTCAACGGATAACTCATACGAATAGAAATATACAATACATAAATATCAATTATTGAAATAATACTATGAAAAAGCTCCATTGATAAAACAGTATCAATGAAAAAGTATTAATCTTTGTTTCGATATAGACTCTATTGTTTTGAAATGAAACCAAAGCTTCGAAACGATTGACATATAATATCATTAATTAAACAGGGACTTTAGGAGAACATAATCAACGTCTTATTTTGTAGTATTAAACTAAATACCGTGCCAATGTTATAAAGAAATAGTGATAAAATACGAGTGATATTCTAAGAGTACTTGGAGCTGTTGAAACTATTTAGGTATTATTCTAGTGATATTAATATTAATATAATCATAAAATTATCACGTTATTAGTATTTGAATTGTGATTACAGTAGATTTCACCCCTATTTATCCGGTTAAGATCATAAATGCAATGGATGTAATGAACGTGCGAATCTAATAAATCTAATAAATCTAATAGTATAGTAGTATTTATCAATATTTGGTGAGTTAGTATATAAGTAATAGTAAAAGTAGTAACAGTATTTATTAATTTTTAATAAATTGATATAATATTGATTCCAAAAACCCTTTCAAGAATATAAGAATAAATTAAGTTATATATTGAATTTAATATTATAAAAAAACCAATTTATATATCAAAACACAAAAATTTATTTGAATAATTTCTTTTTCATTAATTAAAACTCAATTAATATTTTTCAAAGGGTATAAAGAATTAAATATAGTGTTGAGGAATGGTTTGATGTATATCTTTAAGAATTAGTTTTTATAAGTATAATGAGAATTGAGTATATTTTTAAAAAAATAAAGAAAGATATTCATTATATCTTTAATCATTAATTTAGTAAGATATGAAAGGAATGAGGTTCTATTAGAAAGGAAAAAGAAAAGAAAGAAAAAAAAGGAAAAAAAGGAAAGTATTCTTTAATATGAATAGATATTAGATTAGAATCGAATAATTTTAAGGAGTTCAATTAATATTGATAATTATGATATTAAGAGTGAAAAGTAGTGAAAACCTTTTATTATTAATAAGAATAGGGATAAGAATAATCATTTAAAAAGAGATTAAATTAAACTAACATTTTGTAATATAATATTCAATATTCAGGAATCTTCTAGCAGTTATAAAAGCACTTCGGATTAATATTTTAACATTAAAATTTTCTATAATATTATATACAACTCCTTTATTTTAAGTATAAAATAAGAACATATCATAAGGTTATTTTTGATAAATTTAATTTGAAGGAAAGTTTTATTATGTAAAAAGGGTTTTATATATTATAGATTCTTGAAAGAATAGAATATTATTTTCATTATTAAAATGACTTCAAATAAAAATTAAATTCTTCAACAAAAATGTTTACTTTGTTAATAATAAGTTTTCTTATAGGTTTTAAATTTTAAATAGATTTATAAGCATTAAGGTTTATAGATTTATTCATCATTTTGTTTCCCTTAATCTGAATGTAATTACAGGACTAATGAATTTTGATATTAAAAATCTATTTAACATTTTGATAAATATAAAAAGCCTATTTGAATAAATTTGATATATTATTATACAAATATTAGACTATTAGGATATTATTAATATGGAATTAAAATAACATTAATTAAATAAGAGAATTCAAATAGTATATCGAAAGTTTATTTAGGTTTTAATTACTTTTATATTAGAGATATAAGAAGTGTAATTGATTGAATTAGAGCTTATAATTAAATGGTTTTTATTTTGATATATTATATATTTATATCTAACAAGTTTTGTTTTGTTTTTGATTTCTTCAAAGTTATTTGAGAAAATGCAAAATCTTATTAAAAAGAAATTGAGATTATTATTCCTTAAAGCTAATCGTAATAGTCTCTTCATTAATATTAATAAATTATTAAATAGTTAATATTTATTATTTCAAGATATATAATGAAATGCAATTTGGTTTTATTCAATATGATATTGATTAAAGAGATACTAGAATTTTTAAAAAGAATAATAATAAAAATAATACTTTGTATACAAAGCACCTTTTCAGTATAAATATAAATATTCATTTGAATAGTTTATCATATTGATCAACTTATATGAAAACAATAAGATAATAATTTACATATAAAATATAAAAAGGTTGAATTCTTTTATTATATTATATCTTTATTTTATAAATAAGAAAAAATATAATACAGATGATAATAGATTTATATATTATTAAAACTAAAGAGTTATCAATTATCTTTATGAAACTAGAAATATAATATATGGTCATCCTAGCTTTTATAATCCTAATAACTATATGCTTTACAAAGTGAAAGAATAATTAAATTAGACATTAAAGTATTATAGAATTAATTATATTCCTTTTTCAATTATAATAACTAATACAATATTAAAATTCTTATTAATAATATAAAAAGAAATATATTCGTTTATTGTTTTAATAAAATAAAATATTTAGAATCTTTTAGAAATAAAAGCAATCTTATCATTATTTCTTTATTAAAAAATCTTTTCTATATATTCATTAGAACAAAAATATTAGAATTTCAGGATTACAATACTTAATATAAATAAGAATTATTTTTATAATTAAAATAAAGTTTAATATCTTAAAAGAATAACTTAGCCAGATATAATACATAAAATACTAATGAAAAGGAAAAGCTTTATAATATTTTGTATTTTACTTTATAATTAAAGATAATTAAGTTTTTCAAACATATTTGAATAAACTAATTGATAAAAAAAAGCTTATTAATCTTAAAAGGATTAGAAATCAATCTTAAATAATTATTCTTTTAAAAAGATATTTTTTTAAAGGATGTTAAATATTTTTTGAATATTTTTAAAAATCAAAATAATCTTGAATCTTTAAGAAAAAATAGTTTTAATATTATAAATAAAATGAATCATTAAATTGATAATAGCTTTTTTTAGAAAAAGAATTCTATTATTTAACATAGCTTATATTAGATAATAAATTATTAATCTTTTTCAATCTTTGAAAATATAGAAAATAAATATAATGAATTTTTAGGAATAAATAAAGGATTCATTCTTTGTGTTAATTTTAATAAGCTTTTAGATTTATAAAAAGAAACTAAGTATTATATATTAATTATATAGATTATAAAGAAGATCATTTATTACGAATTAATAAACCTTAAGTATATATATTATAATATAATCTACTCTTAATAATATAGTATTCAACTTTCTCAGTTAAAATTGATTTTAATTAATTTAGAGTATTTAATCTTTTTAATTTTGAAAAAGATTATATTTCAGATTATTTATGATATTAAAAAATTTAAGAATTTCTTTCTATAAAACTTTGATCTTTACTGTTCTATTTTTTACTGAAATATTGTTAATAGTTAAAAATTATAATTTTAGATTATTGCTTAATTTATATTAACTAATAATCTTACATAATTCCTTATCGCTTTTAATTTCATTTATGATCTTCTGTTGATAATTATATTTTGTTTATTATGTTATAATATAAGAAGCCTTAATTATTAATAAAATTTCCTTCTTGAAAATATATTTATAAAAAGGATTTTAATAAATTTCTTTATATTTAAACCTTTATTGTAATATAACTTTATTATCCTTTTTATTGGATTTATTAATTATAATAATAATACAACTTCTTATTATAATAAAATTAAATATACAAATTTCAATCATATTCTTATTAATTCAGAGAGAAAAGTCAAATAATTGAATCATATTAAGTTCATATTAAGTTCATATTAAGTTCATATTAATATAAATGATTAACCTAATTTTATTTCTAAAATTCTATAATAATATTACTTAAATAAAGTTATGTTTTATTGTGAAATAATAATATTTTGTATTTGATAATCTAAGCTATTATATATATCGTCTTTAAAAATAATTCTAATTAATAGAATATTTAAGAAAATGATATTGATAGTAAAATTTGTTTTTAATATAAATTCGTTCAGAATATTTATAAAATCTATATTATTATTATTAAATTATTAAATAGGATTCCAACATATAAATTTTAATTAAATCTTTAATTCGAATATAAAATATTAAATATCGAAGTTATTTTCCATCAAATATTATATTTATAATTTAAAATAAAATATATAGTTTATTATTTTATTTATATCTGATTAATAATATAGATTGAATATAAAGTTATCATTCATATTAATTTAGAGAAAATCCTTATAATTAATAGGCTATTATTATTATATATATAAACCTATATTCTTATATATATATGTTATGATTTATAAAATAATGAATTTTCTTAGGATTTATTATATTCTAAAGATTAATTAAAATATAATAATTATAATCTAAAAGATTTTGCATATATATATTAATAATTATTTAGAATTGTTAAATATGAATTATATTTATTTATTAAAAATTGAAAATTATAAGAATTATTATATATAGATTATATTTATTTATTAAAAATTGAAAATTATAAGAATTATTATATATATAAAGATACTTTGATTAATATTAATTAAATAAATTGAGAAACTATATTATTAAGTAAATCAAATATAGATCTTATTATAAGATTTAAAATATTATATTAATATTGATAAATAGTGTGTTTGAAAATTAAAATATTGAGTTTATTCAATTTAATTATAAAAAGAAACTTCTTTTTGTTTTTTTTATGAAACAATTCTTATTTAATTTTAAATAAATGGATAAATATTTGAATTAATATTAAAAGAGTTTATATTTGATTTTAAACTAATATTTAATTAATAAGTTCAAATTTAATTTATTCAAATATATTAATATTCTAATTATACTTATATTTATTAAGAAGTTTTATTATTATAAAAACATTAAATATCTTTATCTTTAAAATTCTGATAATTTTAATAATGATTTTATATTAGATTTATTCTCTAAATAAATAAATTTAAGCTTGTTCATAATAAGAATTATTTTAATATTATTCTTATATTATAAGGTAATAGAATAATTATTATAATCTATCTTAAACAAACCATAATAATTACTACTTTATAATACTACTTTATAAATAATTACAATCAGATTCTTATACTTATTAATTTTATTATTATAATAAGTATAAAAAGAGATATATTTCTATTGAATTGAAAAGTAATAATTCAAATCTTCTAAATTATAGTAAATAATAATATACTTTTTCTTGATAAGTCTGAAAAGATAATTAGTATTAAAGAATATAAAAGAATAAATTATTTTAATAAAAGAGATAATTCAAATAATCTTATAAATATATTTATTAATAATATAATATAAGGATTTAATGTAAACTAAATGTTTTTCAATTTGTATAAAGGCTTCATTAGAAATAAGAGCTTTATTTGTTATTATTATCTTATTATTAAAATCTATAAAGAAAGTAGGAACCTTTATATTTCTATAATTATTTTAGTTTTTAAATATAATTAGAAATATAGCTCTTAATACTGATAGAATATCTTATTAGTTATACTTATTTAAAAGTAGATCATAAATATTATTATTTATAAAGATAAGAGCTTAATTTATAATATTAAATATAATACTTGAAATATTAATTAGAAAAAGATTTTCAATGATTGTTATAATTTTTATCAAAAAACAAAAAGATCTATTAAATAAAATAATTGACTTATATTCAATAAGTGATTTCTAATTTTAATATTAAATATAAATTGAATTGTAACTTTTATTTAATATATAATTATAAAAGGTTTTTGTAAAGAAGATAGTTTTAAATTTAACAAAAATCGTAATGCTTTGAAAACTGTTTACATTATTAGATTTTATTATCTTCATAAAAGTCTTAGAATCAATAATGAATATAATATAAATAAAGGATTATATGTAAGTATTTAGAAAAGCGAATAAGATAATAATGTTCATAAAAATTGTTATAAACAAAAAGTTAATTATAATATCTGTAAGCTTTTTTATAAAATTTATATGAAACATTATAAAGAAATTGAGTGATATTAAAAGTTTTATTATAATTATATATTTATTCTCAATATTATATTTTAAGATATTAAATTATTTTTTGAAAGTATTTAATATGTTAACAATAGTATTATATTGATTTTAATTTTAGTAATTGACTTTTCAAAAAATATATAAATATTGAATTTGTCTTTATATTTCTTAATTATATATAATTTAACAAAGTTAATTCACAATTGTGAATCTTTTAGATGTATAAATTTAGGGTTTTATAATTAAAAAAGATAATTTAAGACTTCAAATTTATTATTTAAAAATATTATCATAAATATAATTATTTAAATTAAATGAAAAGATTTAAAAAGATATCAGAAAATATTCCTATATATGTAAAATCAAAAATCAAAAAATGTTAGAATTTTGAAATGTTATATTAATTTATATTAGTTAATATATAATCAACTTTAATAATCTTTTCAAAGATATAACAGTATATTATATCAAAAACTTATTAAATATTAAAAAATATAATTTTCTGTATAAAAATCGAAAGATTTATCAAATAATTGCTTATTTATTAAAATTGAAAAAAGAAAAAACTGTATTGAAAAAAAAGAGAAAATAGAATTAATTTCAATCATTAAGATCTTTTATTATAAATAAAAATAAAAGTAAATGGGATTATTTAAATTATATCCTAAACTAAATTAATAATTTGTAATATAATATTAAATACTTTTAACTCTTTTAAGAGTTACAAAAGGTTTCAAATTTATATTTAAATTTTTAAATCTTTATAAGATTATATAAAGTTATTATATTTTGAGTATATAATAAGAATATAATATAATTTTATTTATAATAAATTTATATTTAAAGAAAGTTTTATTATATGAATAACAATTTACTTACTATATAATTCCAATCAAATAGAATATTCTAATTATTATTGAAATTACTTCAACTAGAAACCAAACTTTCTGATAACAATTTTAATCTTTAATAGTGAATTTTAATATAAGTCTTAAGTTGTCAATAAATTTATAAATAATAAGATTTATGAACTTATTGAGTCTTCTATTTCTTTTCATTTTATTATATTTAAGAATATAAAATTTTCAATAATAAAGATTTGTATAACATTTTAAAAAGATCAAAAGTTTGTTGAATAAATCTAATATATTGTTATAAAGATATCAAGTTATTAATACATTATTGATATATAATTACAAATAATATTGATTATAGAAATAAATTTGAAAATTATGTTTAAAATTAATATTAATTTTAATTACTTTTATATCAAGAATATAAAAGATATAAATAACTAAATTAAAATCTATTTTAAATTAATCTTTATTTCAATGAATTATATATTTATATTCAACAAATTTCTTTTTCTTTTCGACTTATTCTAAATTGTTCAAGAAAATCAAAATTTTATTGAAAAGAAATCGAAATTATTATTTTCAAAAGTCAATAATAATATTTTTTTGTTAATACTATTTAATAAATTGATCTTACATTTTTAAAGAAAGTATAGAAACCTTAACATATTTTAGAAAACATTAGAAAGAAGAGTTTTAAGATATCAAACTTGTATGTAAAGATTTATTCATTGGTTTGAGAAGGATATAGAAGACATGGAATCTATAGTATTTATAAATCCTAAATATCTATATTATATTCTATTTAAAAAGCTAATTAAGTATAGAAAGTTATAGGTCTTATATAGACACTAGAAAAAGAGCTAGTCTCTTTTGCTTTTACTTGAAGCTATTATATTCCGTATTTATTAAAGGTTGTAATATAATAGCTAATGAATTGAAACTATTTATTAAATTTTAATAGTTAAATTCTAATAATTAGTATTTCTATATTAGAGACTCTTTTTTGTAATTTCAATTTATAATTTTGTTAGAATTTAGTAAAGTTGTTTCTTTTATTTTTACTTTTTTTTCAATTTATTTTATTACTTTAATATTAATTTTATTTATATTAATGAGGTCAATGATTATTTAATATAATTTTCTTTTTGTTATTATATTAATTGAATCAATTGGTTTATTGATTTCTATTTCTTTGATAATCTTCTTTCTCTTATAAAATTAATATAATATTATAATATCGATTATTAATCTCTTTTCATTACTTATATTTTATTTAATAAATAGATTCTATAATGATTTTGAATTAGTATATAAACTAATAGAATCTCTTTATCAAGAATAGTATTAATTATAAAAGTAATTATTATACTAATATCAAATCCTTAAATTGATTTGTATAATTTTAGAGTTAGAATATTATATATAACTCTTTTATATTTAATAAATAACTAATAAATAATATTAGTATTAATATACTTATTCATTATAATAATAATATAGCCTATTTGAAATGAATAATTCTTATTATTAATAAAAAATATATAAATAAAGATAATGATATTAAATAAGTTTGAGTCAAATAATATATAATTAAGTCGACCACCCTACTTTCGGGCCACCCCTGTTTTGGGCCACTCTTTTACACCAAAAATCGCTTTTTTGGCCTATTAATATCCCTATCAATATATAATCTAATTTAATAATAATTTAAATATATATAATTTAAGCCATTTTAGGCTTATTCTGATATTTTTAGATTTTTAGGATTTTTCTATATTGAAATCTAGAGCTTTAAAATATCGATTTTTTAATTTATATAGGAGTTACATATAAATTTAAAACTTTTATAAAATCTTTAATAACTTTTTAACAATAATTATTAAACGAAAACTGTATATCTTTTTGAAAGTTTTGAATTTAAATTTATATAGAAATTCAAAAAAAAAAATCAAAAAAATCAATAGATATAGAGATATAGTATATAATGAGTTTAGAGTAGTATAAATAATCCCTGTAATTTTGAGGATATTCTTTTAAATATCTATTTATAGGAAATTTTCTTTTTTTTCTAAATCTTTTAAAATAAATATATTGTAAACTTATAATAAAACTTTTTAGTTTATTTTTCATAATTTTTATTGAAAAGTTATAAAAGTTTTTATAAAAGTTTTAAATTTATATATAATTCCTATACAAATTTAAAAATCGATATTTTGAAACTCTAAATCTCAATACAGAAAAATCCTAAAAATTTAAAAACTTCAATTTAAATTTAAAACGATCTGAAATATATATATACAAATTCTCAATAAATTCTATCCATAAATAAAAGAATTAAAAATTCCATTTTTGGTATAAAAAGTAGCTCAAAAGAAAAATGGCCCGAAAGTAGGGTACCCAACTTAAATCTCTTAATAGAATTTTCTTTTTGTTATTTAATATACTTATTTAATATTATAATATTATCTTTCCTAAATTATATTATCTACACTATTATTAATAAATTAAAGGATACTTCAAATTAATATATAATAATAATATGTATCTTATAAGCTTGTTATACAATATATTGATTATATATAAAAACATACTTTCGAACTTTATTATATATATTATAAATATCTATTAATTTTTCAAAATAAGCTATAAATTCTCATATTACTTTTCTTACTTAAAATAGGTATTATTATTCTTAAATATAATAATAATATTATTAAACTTTAATAGATAATCGAAAGTAAGTTGTTTACAATCCTTAACTATAAAATTGACTTACTTGAATTATTTATTCATAATTTAAATAAACTTATTGTTCTTAATTATAAATATATTGTTTATCTGAACATCTATAATATCAAATTCAATACTCTGACCATTAGTATGTAAAAAGCAAGGGTTATACGTAATCAGCTTATGGTGTCGGGTCGAGCCCGATGGGAAGAGTAGCTCATTTTATAGACACGAAAGGTTGTGTTTTATTGATTTGATAATGTAGTTTATCAGCATATAGCTCATATCAGCATATGGCCTACTTTCACCTCAATTTACACTTTCAAATCTATATCATTTAACAATAACTGAATTAATTGATTAAGATTATTAAGAATCTAATAATCTAGGATTTATTATATTATTTTGATAGATTCTTATATTATAATCTGTCTTTTTGTATTTGCTATAATATTAATTAGAAAATACTTTTTTATTAGAATTCCTTTCTTTTTGATATTTATCATATTGAATTTAAATATCAAATTTTTATTGAAATAAAATATCAAGAATATTTTATTTAATAAGTATTTCTCCTTAATATAATTAAGTTTTTTTATATATTAATATTTACTTAATATTTTATTTACTTTTCAAAGTATATAAATCTCTATAATCAAAAGTATATTTTCATAAACTAATCTTTTTATATTTTTAGCTAAAACTAGTATAATGTTGAATATAAGTATAAGGAAGTTTAATTAATAATAAATTATTCAAAATTTAACTAATATTAATTAAGAAAGAGCTTTTATTGAATTATAAAAGATTTGAAAGATTTATTAATTTAGATTGAAAAAGGGAGAGGTAAATATATAAATTCAAATATCTAATTTCGAGAGTATAACTTCAAAATTAAATAAAATTAAATCTGTTCTTTAAAATTTTGATTTTAAACTTTAAAAAATGATTGATTTTTTATATATAATTTTAAAAGCTTTAAAGAATTCAATCTTTGAAATATAATTAATATATACTTTAATAAATTTATCAATTTGATTATTATATAAATGTTTTAGATTATTAAAATAATCAATATTAAATAATTAAGTTAAATGATTTGAATATAATAATAAATATATAATATTATTCTCTTTATAGTGTATTTAAAAAGCTATTAATTCATGGTTTTTATATCTATTTAGTACTAATATTCAATATTTACTTTTTCTTTGATTTTTAGTATACTTATTAAAGTATTTTAATTATTTTAAATCTGTCTCATTATTTATTCATCTATTAAATATAGGTTTAATAATCTATTTTATAGGATGATTTGTTTCAATGTACTAATTAAAAAGATAAACTTATTCTTGAAATACTAAAAATAAAGGAATAATTTCATCCTCTTTATGTCTATATATTATTGTTATAGTCTATTCTCGATTGTTTGGTTGTACTAATTTACTTTTACTACATCTCTTAATACTAGTAACAATTATTACTGTATATATAATCCCTATTATAAAGTTTGTTTCATTGAAATTATAAAAATCTTTATTTAAAATATTATATTTCGTTTATATACTTATAGCTAATTGAAACCATTCTTTAATAAACTTAGAATTCTTATAAAAAGCTTTTCAAAAGTTATAAATATAATTAAAACGTATCTTTAATTTAATTCAACATTTTATAAATCAATATACTTAAAGCTTTTCAATATTCTTTATACCTCTTAATTCAAGAATATGATTTATTATATCTTTCACATTCTTAAATTTAAATAAAAAACCTTTTGAATTTATATCAAGTATATATTTGATAATAATATCCTTTTCTAATTCTAAAAGATTATAAGATTTATATTAATATTTTATATAAAGAGTAAAACCATTAATTCTATACTATAATATTATATATAAAATATTATATATAAAATATTATATATAAAATATTATATATAAAATATTATATATAAAATATTATATATAAAATATTATATATAAAATATTATATATAAAATATTATATATATTAGTAATCTTTTGAATACTTTGTTTTTTGTCTTTCTAAATAATTTCGATAGTAAGGAATATACAGACTTCTTGATTATTCAAATTTATAATAGATTATTAATAAAATATGTATTGAAAAAGAAAGATATAAATTGAGGTGAAAGTAGGTCATATGCTGATATAGGCCACATGCTGATAAACCACGTTATTCAAAAAGTTAATTTCTAATCCATTTATAATATTGAAAGTAAGAAAAAGCTTTGATTAATATACTCTTAATTTCAATCTTGATATTAATATAAATATTATATTCATAAAATATTTTATAAAAACAAAGTAATATTCTTTTTTATATAATTTAAAATGTTCATTATTAAAGTATATAAAATCATTATAAATAAGTTTTTGTATATTTATATTTATAAGTTTGTTATTTTTATATTTAGTAATCTTATATTAAATAAAAGATTTAATATACTTCTAATAATTGTTATAAAGCTTAAATCTTTTATATAGATATCTAGCCTTTAATAAGTCTTTTGAAAATATAAATACTAAAAACTCAAAGGATCTAATTAAAATTAGAATTCTTTTTCTAAATTTATAAATTATCCTTAAGAAATATATTATTATAATTAATTATAATTAATAATTCATATATATTAGAAATCTTTAATCCTTTTAATAATTCAAAACTCTCTTCTGTTTCAAAAATATTAGATTTCTTTAATATAATTATGAAAAATATAATAATGATAAAAAGTAAAGAAAAAAAGGTTTCTTGAATAATCAATTAAGTAATTTATAATATTATTAATTAATATTGATTGGAGAAGAATATAAAAGATATAGTATTTATAATATTTATAAATCTTAAATATTTATATTATATTCTATTTAAAGAATTATAGGAAATTATAGGTCTTATAGAAACACTATAAAAAGAACTCATCTCTTCTACTATCACTTGAGGCTATTATATCCCGTATTTACTAAAGACTATAATACAGTCGCTAATGAATTAAAGCCATTCGCTGGATCCTAATGATTAGTATTCATACATTATTAATTATAAGCTCCTTTAATTTAATAATAAATAAAAATAGTATTTAATCAATTATTAAATAGAAAGTATTTATTTTCTGAATATATATATAGAATCAAGTTTAATTTTATTCAATATGATATTGATTAATAGAATGTTTAAATTAAAAATAGAAATAGAAATACTAATAAAAGTAAAAATAGTAATAATGAATTCATAATCAATTTAGTTTATTTATAGCTAAGCTATATTGACTATATAATATATCTATAAATATCTAATTATATAAAATAGATATTAATCAAAAAATCGATTCCTTTTCAAAATCTTTTCAAATCTATTATTATAAAGTCGTATTATATTATAAAACCTTTATAATCTTTACAATTCTTTACTTTTTATATTTATTTTTATTATTTTATTCTCTTTCATTTGATTTCTTTTAATGTATTAAATCTTATAAAAAATATATTATTATCTTGTTATAAGAATATTTTATTTTTAAATCATTAAACCATGAATTCTTAGATTCTTGAACTCTTATTTATAATATTAATAATATTCATTTTGGGTTTAATTTTATATTATTGAATATTCCTTCTGTGATCTGTTTTTTATATTTCAATTGAGTTAAGTTTTATTTAAAATTTGTGAAAATTTGTAATTTTTATTTTTATGTTCTTCCATTGACATTTTTTTGTTTGTAAGAAGAATTTAATCTTTTCTAATAAAGAAGATTGATAATTGTATGATTAATTTAAATTTAGATTTAATATATTAATAATTTGAAATAAATTATTTAATGAGTATAAAGTAAATTATAATATTGATTTTTAGTATAATATATATTCTATATTATTAAGGATTTTTATTTCCTTTTGAAATAATCAATAGTATATTATATATTATAAAGAAATATAATTAATATTGATATATTATGATTTCTATTCTATCTTACAATTACTCTTATTTAATTAAATTATTTTATATTAAAATTTAAATAAAGTATTTCTTTATATAAAATAATGATTTAAATTATAATAAGCTTTTACTTCATATACTAATAACCTTATTAAAAATGTTTCCTAAATTAAATAAAGAATTTTAAAAATAATTTCCTATTTCATTTTTCTATATTTAAAAACCTTCTTTTTTATATACAAAGCCTCCTTATTAAGTATTAAAAAATTCAAATCATTACACAAATGTCTAAGGAGTTTCTTTTATTAATTTGTTTAATATAATTACTTCATATAATAACAATATTAATCGTTTCAAATATTCTAAATAAATATAATATATTTTTCCCTTTGTATTAATAATAAAGATTATTTAATTTAAACAAATATCAATTTAGTAATTATAAAAAAGAATATAGAATGATTTTCTAATTCGAATATAATAAGAATTAAAAAGTTATTTTGAACGATCTCTTTTTAGTCTTTTTTATATTTCTAATCTTTTATTTAATAAAGTAATCAGAGACGTATAATATAAATTGAAATGAAATATAACTTTGATTTAATTGAATTTCATTTCATAATTTATATATATATTTGCTATATAAAGATAAAGTTTTCTGAAATTTGAATAAACAATCAAAGAGAAACAGAGTATTAAAGTTAATAAGTTAATAAAAATAAATACAATTATATAACACACTTTGAAATTTTATTGATTTTTATTGATTTTGAATTTTCCATTTTCATATTTTTAATTCAATTGAAAATCCAATAATGCTTTATTATAAAATAAGTTTTCTTTTTGATTCTTTATAATTGTTACGGAGGTACCCGCACCGCAACATGGATTATGAGATAAACCTAAGGCCTTGGTGTTGGGACCTACGAAAACAGCACTGTAGGGACAGTTGAATTAAAGGGTAACTAAAGATAGCGGTAACCGAATAAATAAGCAGTGATTAAAAGATAGGTACCTATCTTTTATTGGCACCTACCCCACAGTAGGCACAGGTTGCACAACGGTTACAGATTAGCTAGTAAGCACAGGTTAAATAAGCGGTAGCCTTACCAGGTCACGAGGACAAGTGTCACGTGAAGGAAAGTCGATTCGACTTGTCGACTCGAGTAGTCGAGTAGACTTGACGATTCGATCAAAGTACGAAGGTCTATATAAGGGAATGGGTTTCATTACAATGTAGAGCTTCGTGCTCAAGAACAATCATTAGTTTCATTACTATAGTTACGAGAATTGCAACCAGTTACAACCTTATTGAATTCCTACTTGAAGTCTAGTCTAAACCACCTCGAGAGATCTCTAGACACTTCCACGTGACCCTAGAGGCAGCTCCCGTAACACTTTGAGCACCATTTCTGCTTCAAGTACCAATTCAATACCAACCGACGATATGACACCCACCAGTGCATCCGCGAGCAGTCAGGCACAAGCACCCGACACCGACGATGTCGAGATGACCGACGCTCCCAAGGAAATTACCATCAACGAAACACTCAAGATTGCCTTACCAGACAAATACCAAGGAAGTCGACAGGAACTCGACACCTTCCTCTTACAACTTGAAATCTACTTCAGATTCAACGAAGACAAGTTCACCGAAAAGGAATCCAAGAGTGTATGGGCTGTATCATATCTCAGAGGAGAAGCAAGCAAGTGGATTCAACCATATTTACGAGACTATTTCGAGCATGACGACCAGGATCGCATGCAACCCACTCGAACAATCTTCAACAGTTTTGAAGGATTTAAGACAGAGATTCGTAGAATCTTCGGGAACTCCAATGAGCTAGAGGTAGCGGAAGATAAGATCTTCAACCTCAAGCAGACAGGATCAGCATTGAAGTATGCTACGGAATTTCGAAGATATGCTGGAACAACCAAGTGGGACGAAACCGCCATTATGAGTCACTATCGTAAAGGACTCAAACCAGAAGTCAGACTGGAGTTAGAAAGATCTGCCGAGAGTGTAGACTTGAACGACCTAATCCAGGACTCCATCGAATCAGATGATCGTCTTTACCGATATCGACAAAGTCAAAGATCATACAAACCCCAGGGAAATCAAAAGCAAGAGCGTTACCGCAAGAATGAGGGAAGACCACGTTACAATCCACAGAGATATGGAGACCCTATGGAACTCGACGCTACGCACCACAAAGGTGGGAATGATGATCCGGAAAAGAAACGAAGACGAGAAAATAACTTATGCTTTGAATGTGGGAAAGCAGGGCATCGGGCAGCAGAATGTCGAAGCAAGAGAACAGGGGGCAAGAAGGGCAACTTTAAGAATAAGTTCGGCAAGGGCCAACTTAATGCCACCTTCACGCCACAATTGTGTGCTGTTAGCATGACAGGGCTAGCCACGCCACCACCAGCTTACGAAGAAGAAGAAGAGGTCGAAGGCCTCTCATGGGTAAACAAAGACCCGCAGTTAGGAGAATCATGGTCTATTCGGGAAATTGACCAATGGAACCGTCGTATCTGGAAATTTGGAGATACAGACGAAGGAACTATGAACGAGGACCTCAGCGTAACAGACGCTGAAGAGGGCGAATCGTATGAGGTTCGGTACGTCGATCAGCATCGAATTCTATGGTTTGGAATCACTACGAACACATCATTCATAGAAAGGATCAGTACCGATCACCTCCAGTGGCCAGACAGAGGAGAGCTATGGGAAGTGTTTTATCACCACACATCTGAAAGAAATGAGAATCAGGTTCTATTTTTATGCAGAAGAGTAGGAAAAGAACACCGGGTCCAGGCTCAAGCCATATTACCACCACCAGTTGTGGGTACGATAATGAAAGTCACTCAAGGGAACTACCGGTACACCCTATGGAGGGATTTACTTGATGACAGAGCTAGATCAGGGACAAGCGCTGCCTATCTAGAAGAGGAAGAACCTCGACGTGTAACATTTGCCGATGAGATCATCCAGAATAGCGAGAATAAGCAAATTACACCACAGCTGAATGCTACAGGACAAGCAGGACAAATATACTGCAGAGTCAAGATAAACGGACAAATACAACAAGCCATGATAGATTCAGGGGCTACAGGAAATTTTATTGCACCAGAGGCTGCAAAGTACTTGGGAGTCCCACTCCAGAAGAAACAAAACCCCTACCAATTGCAGTTAGTTGACGGACAGCTAGCAGGATCTGACGGGAACGTTTCACAAGAGACACGACCAGTACGAATGAGCATAACCCAACATTCGGAGGTTATACAGCTTGACGTTGTGCCATTGGGCCAACAACAGATCATCTTAGGGATGCCATGGTTGAAGGCACACAACCCAAGAATAGATTGGTCACAAGAAACAGTGACATTTGATCAGTGCAAGAACGGTCACGATGACACGTTCAAGGCGTCCGCGAGACGTAACACGCGCCAAGGAGAGTTGAACGCGAACAACACCGGCGACGTAGGACACCCAGTCCAGGGTCCTCCATTAAGAGCGAAGGACAGTACACCTCCTCTACAAATGCAGAAGCCAACGACACGGCATGAAATCGCAATCAAGGCAAAGGAGCCTATGATACCCGAACAGTACAAAAAATATAAACATGTTTTTAGAGAACCAGAGAACCATGAGGCTTTACCAGAACACAAGCCATGGGATCATGAAATAATATTGGAGGAAGGCAAGATGCCTGTGCACACCCCAATTTATTCAATGTCGGCCGATGAGCTGAAGACGCTCAAAGAATATATCAACGACAACTTGGCCAAGGGATGGATCAGAGAATCCACGTCCCAAGTGGCAAGTCCAACTATGTGGGTACCCAAGAAGGATGGTACTAAGAGACTAGTTGTGGACTACAGGAAGCTCAACACGCTTACAAAGAAAGATCGATATCCACTTCCATTAGCTACGGAATTAAGAGATCGATTAGGCGGAGCAACAATATTTACCAAGATGGACCTACGAAACGGGTACCACTTGATTAGAATGAAGGAAGGCGAAGAATGGAAGACCGCTTTTAAGACAAGATACGGGCTATACGAATATCAAGTTATGCCCTTCGGGCTAACTAACGCACCAGCTACTTTCATGAGACTTATGAACAATGTACTGTCGCAATATTTGGACACCTGTTGTATATGCTACTTGGACGACATCCTAGTATATTCAAACAACGAGGTCCAACACATCAAAGATGTCAGCAACATTCTTGAAAGTTTAGCCAAAGCCGATTTGCTATGTAAACCAAGCAAATGTGAATTCCACGTTACGGAAACAGAGTTCCTAGGATTCACCGTATCAAGCCAAGGGCTCAAGATGAGCAAGGATAAGGTCAAGGCAGTGCTTGAATGGAAGCAGCCAAACACCATTAAGGAAGTACAATCCTTCTTAGGATTTGTCAACTTCTACCGAAGATTTATCAAGGGTTATTCAGGGATTACTACACCCTTGACCACATCAAAACCAAAAGACCAAGCAATAAACTCGACCACAGGAAACTAGGACCATTCAAGATTGATAAGGTAATAGGAACAGTTAATTATCAATTGAAATTACCAGACACGATGAATATTCACCCAGTATTCCACATATCCTTGCTCGAACCAGCACCACCAGGAGCGCCTAATGCGCCATTTACGGAAATCGAACCAGTTAACCCAGAAGCCATATACGACGTTGAAACAATACTAGATTGCAAATATGTCAGAAGCAAGGTCAAGTATTTGATCAAATGGTTGGATTACCCACACTCAGAAAACACATGGGAACTTAAGAAGGATCTCAGCTGCCCTGAGAAACTACAGGCATTCCACCTGAAGTACCCACATCTGCCAACAAAGCCTCGAGCTCAGCGTCAGACAACGGAGGCAACGAAGGGTCGAAGAAGTCGAAGGAAGAAGAACCGCTAGGAACAGGCGCGCCTGCCTTTTCCTTTTCCAGTTTTTCATTTTCGACTTTCTCTTTCTCCAACCTTTCATTCTCCTCAGCCAGGTCAAGTTCCTCCAGCGTACGAAGATCGCGGCGAATCATTTCTTTTTCACGCTTGCGAAGGAATTCCTGTTGACGACGTAAACGAAGAATGCGAGCCGTCAATTCTTGAGATTTAGCAGACAGAACTTGCGACTCAGCAAAAGCCTTCTCCTCCTCCAGGCGAAGTTGCTCTTGCTGTCGCTCCAGAGCATCATATTGAGAGGGCATTGCGGGCCCAGGATGACAACGACCTTTCTTGAAACGAATACACGCGGAACAACGTTTCGACAGATCCTCGTCCACGAAACAATCACGACCAGTTTGAAGGCACAAAGCACAAGGTTCACGTTTGCTACCAGAACGGGCGACACGATTAGATAAAAAAGCGGGATCATGAATAGAGGTTGTTCGTGTAGGAGGCATAATGAAGAAAGAATAACACTCATTTAAAATGTATAGTTAGGTGGGGAGACCCCGCTATATAGACGCTTGGGACAAGCGCTAGTCTAGGAAGGGGATAGTGTTACGGAGGTACCCGCACCGCAACATGGATTATGAGATAAACCTAAGGCCTTGGTGTTGGGACCTACGAAAACAGCACTGTAGGGACAGTTGAATTAAAGGGTAACTAAAGATAGCGGTAACCGAATAAATAAGCAGTGATTAAAAGATAGGTACCTATCTTTTATTGGCACCTACCCCACAGTAGGCACAGGTTGCACAACGGTTACAGATTAGCTAGTAAGCACAGGTTAAATAAGCGGTAGCCTTACCAGGTCACGAGGACAAGTGTCACGTGAAGGAAAGTCGATTCGACTTGTCGACTCGAGTAGTCGAGTAGACTTGACGATTCGATCAAAGTACGAAGGTCTATATAAGGGAATGGGTTTCATTACAATGTAGAGCTTCGTGCTCAAGAACAATCATTAGTTTCATTACTATAGTTACGAGAATTGCAACCAGTTACAACCTTATTGAATTCCTACTTGAAGTCTAGTCTAAACCACCTCGAGAGATCTCTAGACACTTCCACGTGACCCTAGAGGCAGCTCCCGTAACAATAATAAAAAAGTTATTAAAGATTAAAGTTAAATAAATGAAACAAACGTTCTAATTTTTATATTTCATATTCTTAACATTCTTGAAAATAAATGAGTTTATTCTTTTAAAAAAGATCTTTTTTTAATTTTAATTATAAATAAATCTTTATAAAGATATATGTTGAAAAGTAGGTTTATTATTTAATAATAAATTGAAATCCGATATCAAGAGTATTAAATTAATTGAATTATTAAAGATCGAAATAGTATTCAAAAATAAGTACTTTTAAGTAAATTTAATTAGTTTAATTATTTTTATTTCAATTATATTCCTTTTTCTTTTTTGAAACTTTTTTATATTATAATTATTCTATTCATTAGATATATATATTAATTACAGCTTATTTCATTTAAAAACATGAAATTTATAAATATTTCTAGTTTATATTCTACATTTTTGATTATTATGTTAAGTATATAAAAATATGTTTTTGATTATAAATATATATATTCATTTTGACAACTAAATATATTCATTAATCTGAAAAGAGAAAGCTAAACTTTACTTAATCAATTCAATATGGAATAATTTAATTTTACTATTGAATTATGCTTTTATTTTGTGATTGAAAAGGAATATAATATAAATGATAATGATTTTCTATAAAATTAAAATCACGGGATTATTGATTGTTTTTATAGTACTAACGTATTTTATTAATATATACATCATATCAGTACATATACTACTTTTATCCCAATCTACACATTCAAACTCATATTATCTAATAACAATAAAATCAATTAATTAAAACTATTAACAATTTAATAATTCAGAATCTATTATATTATTTTGATAAGTTTTTATATTATGATTTATCTTTCTATATTTATTATAATATTAAACAAAAAATACTTTTTTATTAAGTTTATCCTTCTTTTGATATTTATTATATCGGATCTAAATATCAATCTTTTATTGAAATAATATATTAAAATCTTCTTATTTAATAAGTACTTTTCCTTAATATAATTAGGTTTTTTTATATATTAGTATTTACTTAATATCTTATTTGCTATTTAAAATATATAAATCTTTATATTCAAAAATATTTTTTTATAAACCAATTATTTTATGTTCCTAATTAGAATTAACATAATCTCACATATAAATATAAAAAAGCTTGATTAATAATAAGTTATTCAAAATTTAATTAATATTAATTAAGAAAAAACTTCAATTGAATTAAAAGAATTTAAAAGATTTATTAACTTAAATCAAAAGAAAAGAAGATAAATATATAAATTCGAATATCTAATTTCAATAATGTAACTTCAGAATTAAATAATATTAAACTTATTCCCTAAAATCCTAATTTTATATTTTGAAAAAAGATTGATTCTTTGTATACAATTTTAAAAGCTACAAAGAATTGAATCTTCGAAATATAATTGATATATATCTTAATAAATCTATTAATTTGATTATCATATAGACATTTCAGATTATTAAAATAATCAATATCAAATAATTAAATTAAATAACTTAAATATAATCATAAATATAAATATATAATATCATTCTCTTTGTAATATATTTAAAAAGCTATTGATTTATAAGTTTTTTACTTATTAAATATTAATATTTAATATTTACTCTTTTTCAATTCTTACTATACTTATTAAAATATTCCAATTATTCTAAACCCGTTTTACTATTTATTTATTTATTAAATATAAATTTAATAATTTATTCTATAGAAAGATTCGTTTCAATATATGAATTGAAAAGATAAACTTATTTTTCAATTATTGAAAATAAGGAAATAATTTCATTCTCTTTATTTCTATATATTATTATTATAGCTCATTCTTAATTACTTAATTATACTAATCTACTTCTATTACATTTCTTAATACTAATAACAATCATTATTATATATATAACTTTCATTATAAAGTCTATTTCATTAAAATTATAGAAATCTTTATTCAAAATAATATATTTTATTTATATATTCATAATTAATTAAAACTACTCTTTGAAAAGCTTGGAATTCTTATAAAAAGATTTTTAAAAGGTATAAATATAATTAAAACATATCTTTAATTCTTTATAACATTTTATGAATTAATACACTTAAAACTTTTCAAAAGCTTTTCCTTCTTTTAATTTAAGAATATAATTCGCTATATCTTTTACCCTTTTAAATTCAAAAGAAAAACCTTTCAAATCTATATTAAAAATATATAAAATAATTATTTACTCTTTTATTTTAATAAATTTCAAATTTTATAATCGAAATTTAATTATTAGAATTATTCTATTTATTTTGAATAAGTATTATATATATAATATTATATAGTTTAATAATCTTGCAAATCAAGAGTTTTTTGTCTTTTTTAATAGCTTTAATAATTAAAAGTATTCTCTCTTTTTTATTATTCGATTATATAATAAATAATTGATAAACTGTATATTGAAATTGTTGGTTTGAAAAGAATATAGAATATATGATACTCATAATATTAATCTCATTTATATTAATAAGGTTAATGAATATTTGATATAGTTTTTTCTTGATTATTACATTAATTAGATTATTTTGTTCATTAATTTATATAACTTTAATAATCTTTTTTTTCTTATAAAATTAATATAAAACTATAATATCGATTATTATTCTCTTTTTATTAGTTGTATTTAACTTAATAAATAAATTGTATAGTGATTTTGAATTAGTATATAAAACTAATGAAATTTTTCTATGAAGAATAGTATTAATTATCAAAATAATTACTACATCAATGTTGAATCCTTGAATTAATTCATATAGTTCTAAAGTTAGAATATTATATATAACTCTTTTATATTTAATAGATAACTAATAAATGATATTAATATTATTATATCTATTTATTATAATAATAATATATTTTATTTGGAATGAATAATCCTTGTTATTAATAAAAAAGATATTAGTGAAGATAATAATCTTGAATAAGTTTAAATTAAATAGTATATAGTTAAATTCTTTGATAAAATTTTCTTTTTGCTATTTGATATATTTATTCAATATTATAATATTGTCTTTTTCAGATTACATTATTTATATTATTATTAACAAATCAAAAGATACTTCAAATTAATATATAATTATAATATATATATTACAAGCTTATTATACAACATATTAATTATATATAGAAATATACTTTCAAATCTTATTATATATATCATAAATATCTATTGATTTTTTAAAAATGAACTACGAATTCTCATATTACTTTTTTTAATTAAAATAAATA
The DNA here is from genome assembly GCF_014898465.1 of Botrytis porri. Classification (NCBI taxonomy): domain Eukaryota; kingdom Fungi; phylum Ascomycota; class Leotiomycetes; order Helotiales; family Sclerotiniaceae; genus Botrytis; species Botrytis porri. Next base: position 3,955,258 of record NW_024066075.1, on the reverse strand, counting down.
TCATTACTTTTAAATATAAGAATAATATTATTAAACTTTAATAAATAATTAAAAATAAGTTTTTTATAATTTTTAATTATAAAATTTACTTGTTTAAATTGGTCTTTCTTAACTTAAATAAACTTATTATCCTTAATAATAAATATATTATTTATTTAAAAATCTATAATGTTGAATCTAATACCCTAATTATTAGTATATAAAAAGTAAGGATTACATATAAATTATTATATTCTAAATTTCTTATAATAATGAATGTAATATATTATAAATTAATGCTTTCCTATATCTAGAACATTATATAATAGTTTTATAATAAACAAAATTATATTAGTTAATAAATTCATTTTTTTCGAAATATGTATTTAAATAATATTTCAAATATATATAACTGTTTTATTTTCTTTTCAAGTATTAGTAATTAAAGATATCAAAATATATTAATAAAATTATTAAATCATTAATGATTTTATTAAAACAATAATCTTATTAATATTATTATATATTTGAATAACAAGTTGTAATTTATAAAACTCGATATCCATTTCTTTATTCTGGATTTCATTAATAAAATATAATTTAAAGATATATATATTGAAAGGAATATTTGTTAAAAATATAGTCTTGAATATATCCTTAATTATTAATTTGTTAATCTCTTTTTTCTTCAAATTTTTATATCTAATTGTCGGAACACATGATCAAAGGCATGATATATAATGTCACGCTTTATTTTATATATATATGAAATGTATAAGTAAGAGTAGTATATATATATAGATATAATAATTCCTTTTTCATATAAAGAGAGTAAATAGAAATAAACAATCCTTTTACTTATATATATTATGTATATATACCTTATTAAGTCTGCCCAACAATGATTGAATCTAAAAGATTAATAATGAAGTGATTAAAGTTTTATATATAAGTAGTAGTAGTAATAGTAATAATATTTATTAATGTTTATTAAGCCGGTATAAGGCTGATTCTAAAAATCTTCTAAGGAGTATGAGGATATATTAAACTATAAACTTATTTAAATATCTTAAAAAGTAGTTTGTATATATAAGGATTAGGGTTTATTTAAATAACTTTATTATTATTAATTAAAATGGGATTAATAATATTTAAGATTTTGATGAGTTAGATGTAGTTTTTAGAAATAATAAGTATAAAACTAAAAGAATATATATTTAGAAAAGTATATTTAATATTATAGATTCTTTATTTTATTTTTAATTACTATTTTAAATTAAATATAAGAGGAAATAGGGTTTTGTTAAGAAAAGAAGAAAAAGAAAAGAAAGAATTAAAAGAGGTAAATGTTCTTAGTAGGGATAAATGTTAGTATAAAATTGAGTAATTTCAAGGAATTCGGTTAGTACTAATAATTATAATATTAGAAATAAGAAATAACTAAGGCCTTTTATTATTAATAAAAAGGGAAATAAAGTAATTGTTTAGATTATTTTTTAAATTAAGTTAATGATTTTTAGTATAATATTAAATATTTTAGAATCTTTTAATGATTATAAAATCATTTCAAATTAACATTTTATATTTAAACTTTTTATAATATTATATAAAATCTCTATATTTTATATATAAAGTTAGAATATAATATAGTATATTTCTTGATAGGTTTAATTCAAAAAGAAGTTTTATTATATAGGTAAAGTTTTATTTATTATAAATATCTGAAAATATAAATTGTTATTTGTTTTATTAGAATTGCTTTATTCAATTACAAAGTTTTTTGATAATAATGTCTACTCTATTAATAATAGATTTTAAAATAAATTCTAAATCTTATATAGATTTGTGGGTATTAAGGTTAAGAGGCTTATTAATAGTTTTATTCCCCTTTATATTTATATACTTAAAGGATTAGTAAATTTCAATATCAAAGATTTGTATAGTATTTTGATAAATATAAAAGACCTATTGAAAGAAATTGGATATGTTTTTGTATAAACATTAGATTATTAATATATTATTAATATATTATTAATATAAAACCATAAATACTGTTTATTAAATGGAAAGGTTTTTAAGGTATATTTGAGATTTATATAAACTCTAATTATCTTTGAATTAAAAATATATAAAGTATTATTGATTAAACCTAAATTAGTAATTGTTTGTTTTTTGTTTTAATATATTATATATTTATATTCAATAATCTTTTCTTTATTAACAATTTATTTTGAATTATTTGAAAAGATTGAAATCTTATTAAAAAGAAAATGAGATTATTATTTCTTAAAACTAATAACTATAGTTTTTTTGTTTGTATTTTTTATTAAATTCATTTGATATTTTGAGAAAAAGTATAAAGGTTATAGTACAGGGTGAGTAATGTAAAGGAGGATTGTTCTTAAGTATTAAATTTTGATTTTAGATCTTTATTATTAATTAATATTTTTACCTTTAATAATAAATAAAAATGAGATTTGGTGGATTATAAAATGAGAAGTATTTATTAACTATATATGTATAATGAAACGGAATATGATTTTGTTTAGTATAGTTTTAATAAATAGGATATCTATATCTTTAAAGAAAGTAATGATCAAAATGATCTTTTATATAGAGAATGTATTTTGAAAGATTAAAGTAAATATTTATTTAAATAAATTAATATGTTAGTTTATTTGGGAAAAGATAGTAAAATTATAACTAATATATTGAATATAAAATAACTCTGTTTTGTTATTAAATTATACTTTAATTTTATATATAATAAAGAAAACAATATAGATAATTATAACTTTTCATAAAGTTAAAATTAAAAGATTATTAATTATTTTTATAAAATTATAAATATAATATGTTATTATTTAGACTTTAATAATTCTTACAATCATATATCTTTTGAAGATTAATCTTTTATTAAATTAGATTTTTAATTATTTTAAAGCAAATTGAACTTTATTTTTAATTGTAATGATTAATATAATAGTAAAATCCTTATTAATAATATAAAAGAAAGTATAAACCCCTTTCTTTTTGATTAAATAAATCATTTCGAGTTTTTTAAAAGTAAAAGTAATCTTGTTATTATTACTTTATTTAAAGATCTTCTTTATATTATTTGTTAGAATAAGAATATTAGAGTTTAGGGACTAAAAGGCTTGATATAGATAAAAGTTATTGATATATTTAAAGTATAATGTTTTATCTTATGATATAAGTTTTATTAAATATAGTATATATAATATTAAAAAGAGGGGGGAGTTTTAAAGTATCTTATAATTATATTTGAATAAATTGATTGGTGAGGAAGGATTTGATTAATTTTAGGAGAGTTAAAGGTTAGTTTTGTTTAAATTTTTTTTATAATAATTTTTGTTTTAGGAGTATATTAAAGGCTTTTTAAATGTTTATAATAATTATAATAATCTTTAATTTGTAGGTAAAGGTTACTTTTATATTATAAATAAAGTAAACTATTAGATTCATAATGGCTTTTTTGAGGAAAGTTTTTTTATATTATAGGCTGAGGATGTTATTGGTTAGTATAATTTATATTAAATAATAGACCATAATTCTTTTTAACCCTTTTAAGATGTAGAAAATAAATGTAATGAATTATTAGAAGTAAATCAAGAATTAATTCTTTTTATTAATTTTGAATAATATAGTTATTTTGGTAAGCTTTTAGGCTTATAGGAAGAAACTGAGTATTAAGTATTGGTTATGGAGTTTATATAGAAAACAATTTATTATTAAACAGTAGGTCTTAAGTATTTGTATTATAATATGATTTATACTTAGTAAAATATTGAAAATCTTGATAGTGTTTTGTTCAACTTTTTTTAATTAAAACAAATTGGAATTATTTTAGAGTATTTAATTCAATTCAGTTTTCAAAGGAATTATGTTTAAGATTGTTTAAGGTATTGAAGTAATCAAGAACCTTTTTATATAAAACCTTAGCCTTCTTTATAATATCTTTTATAAGGATTTTGTTAATATATAATAAAAAAGATTTTAGACTAAACCTTAATTTGTATTAATTAATAATCCTATAAAGCTCCTTATTATCTTTAACTTTATTTATAATATTCTTTTAGTAATTGTGTTTTGTATATCGAATTACTTTAAAAAAGATTTGTATCGTTTAAAGAATATCTTTTTTTAAGGTATTATATTTATAAAGATGAACTTAATATATCTCTTTATATTTAAAAGTCCATTATAATGTTATTTTATTATTTCCTTTATTAAGCTTATTAATTATATAAATAATAAAATTTATTATCAAAATGAAATCAATTATATATATCTCAATTATTATTTCATTTATAAGGAAAAGGGTATTAAAAAGATAGGCTATATCAATATGTACTAAATTAAAGAGTTTATTCAATTCTATTTCTGGAATTTTATAATAATATTATTTCGATAGGATTATACTTTATTTTAGAATAATAATAATTTATATTTTATAATTCAAATTATTATATATATCTACTTTAATAATAATATTAATGAAAAGAATATTAATGAAAAGAATATTTGAAAAGATAAAGTTAATATATAATTAGTCCTATGTGTAGAATTATTAGGAATATTAATAAAGTTTATATCATTATTATTAAATTAATATACCAAATTCAAGCCCTTATGTCTGGATTATATTCCTAATTTAAATACATAATGTCGAATATTAAAGTTACTCTTTGTTAAATATTAAGATAATAGAATTAGGTAGGATATATAATCTATTATTTTATTATTGTCTGGCTATTAGTATAGATTAAATATAGTGTTCTTATTTATATTAATTTACAAAAGATCTTTATTATAAATAAAGTAATATTATTATATATATAAATTAATACCTTTATGTACATATATTATAACCTAAGAGTAATCTAATTCTTTAGGATTTGTAATGTTTTAAGAATTTATAAAAACATAATAATTGTAATTCAAATGGTTTTATATACATATATTAATAATAATTCAAGATTTCTAAATATAAATAATATCAACTTATTAAATGTTGAAGATTATAAGGATTGTTATATATATAGAAGTATTTTTGTTAATATTGGCCTAATATCCCTAAAGGTTATATTATCAAATTAATTGAGTGTGAATTTTATTATAGGATTTATAATATTATATTAATATTAATAAATCGTTTTTTTAGGATCGAGTATACTCAGCTTGTCAAGGTTATATATATTACAACAGTATCCTTATTACTTTCTTTTTTTAATTTCAAATATAATCTAAAGCCTTTATCTTAAAGAAGAATAAGTGTTTAGATTATAATTGCAAAAACTTATATCTAATTTCAGGTTAAGATTTGGTTAATAATAGAAAGGGATCCTGTTTATTCATATTAAATAATAACCTCCCTATATTTATATTTATTAAAGAGTATTATATCTATAAGGGTATTTGATATCTCTATTTTAAAGCCTTTGATAACTATATTAGCCACTTTATATTAAACCTTACTTATCTTTTGAATAACCTTAAACTTACTTTTAATAAAGAGTATTATAACACTCTTTTTATATTAAAAAGTAATAAAGTATTTGTTATATTTTACTTTAAAAGATTCATAGTAATTGATATACTTAGAGGATATTATGTAATTAGCCCTTATTAATCCCTTATATGTATTTATTTAATAATTGTAATAAGTATAAAAAGGGAGTTAATAGCACCTGGAGGGAGAGTAATATTCTTAGTAATTTGAATTGTATCGAGTTATCATATACTTCTTCTCAATAAACCTAAAAGAATTATTAATATTAAAAAAAATAAAGAAACAAATTGTTTTAATAAATAAAATGATTTAAATAATTCTATTAAAATATTCATTAACTTTATAATTAAAAGATTTGATTATAATTAAACGTTTTTTTCATTTATATAAAGACTTTATTAAGAATAAAAGCCTTGTTCACCATAATTACATCATTATTTAGATTTATAAAAGAAATAGGGATTTTTATAATTATATAATTATACCAAATCTTAAGAATAATTAGGGATATAATGTTTAAAATTTATAGGACCTTTTATTAATTATATTTGTTATAAAGTAGATTATGAATATTATTACTTATTGGAATAATAACTTAGTTTATAATTATAAATAAGATTGCTGGGATATTAATTAAAAAAAGGTCTTTAATGATTTCTATTAGTTATTATTGAAAGGTAAAGATAAAGGGTTAATTAAGTAAGATAAAGGGTTTGTATTTAATAAGTAGTCTACAATCCTAACATTAAGTATAATTCGAAATAAAGCTTTTTTCTAATATAGAATTATAGAAGGTTTTCTTGAATTATATATTTTTAGGCTTAAAAAACATAATGTTTTTGATGCTGTTTATACTGCCAAACTTAAATACTTTTATAAAGGTCTTAAGGCTAATAATTAATATAATATAAACCAAAGATTAAATATAAGTATTAAGAAATATAAAGAGAATTGTAATATTTATAAAAATAATAATAATTATAAAATTAATTATTGAGTTTATAAATTCCTTTACAAAAATCATATTAAGTATATTTATATAGAATATTATAAAGAAATTAAATAAGGTTGTAAGATTTATAACGATTATGTATTTATTCTTTATATTATATTAAAAAGTATTAACCTGCTTTTTGATAATATTTAATATATTCGAAATAATATTATGATTATAGTGATTGGCTTTAATAGAAAGTATATAAGTATTTATTCTATTTCTTTATTTTTTAATTATAAGTAATATATTAAGATTGATTAGAGATTATGGATTTGATGAGTATATAAACCTAGAATTTAATAATTAAGAGAAACTATTTAGAATTATAAATTTGTTATTTAATAATATTACTATAGAAACAATTGTTATAATGAATAAGAGGGTTTATAAAGGATATAAAGAATTGATTTTGTATAACAAAGTCGAAAATACGAAGATACCTTGATTTTGGAATGTTGTGTTGATCTGATTTATATATAAGTATAGATTTAAGGGAATACTACTTGAGAGAAGCTTATTGATATAAGCATCTGATTATTCTTGAATAAATCCAAAAGGGATTTTTCAAGGTTTAAAGTTTATATAATAACTTTATTAAAAATAAATGGAATAAATGATTCAATTTTATTAGCTTATGATAGAGTTACCTTATATCTTCCAAATCGATTGAAAGTATAATCAATATAATTATTAAGAATATTAGAATTAATAATATTAAGGTTATAATTTTAATTAAGTATCTTAATATAATTATCCTTAGGATTTTATAATATAATTTTATTAATATAGATATAAATCTTGTAAATCCATAAAGTAAACTAAGTATATATATTTCATTATTTATTAAATTTAATATTATTATCTTCTTTTATACTAAAATATTACTATTTAATAATAAATTATAAAATAAAATAATTATAGAACTATCATATATATTCATTACTTTTTATACTTTTAAAGAACTGTATAATTTACAAATCTTTATTATAGCTTTAAAGATTATAATAGCTTATTGTTAAATAGTAAAGATTGAAGAATTGTTTTTAATTATATGGGGAAAAAGTGTTAAAAACAAATAAAATGAGTACTAAACCATTTGATTTAATAATATTATTAACAGCTTTCATAATTATTTGTAGTATAGTAGTCTTATTAATATCTAGACTATAAATTTCATTATTCATAATTTTATAACATCTATATAGCAATATACAAAATCTCTTAATAATACTAATTGAATAATATGCTTTTATAAGGATTGTTTTCATTTTTATAAATATAAATATAATATATTATTGAAATTCCTTTTCAATAAAGTTAATACTCATATTATAAATAATGTACTTTAATAACCTAATATATATATCAATTTAATATTTATAGAGTTTATCTTATATATATATAAAAATATTAATCTTTTTAAATATAATCTTTATTAAATCTTTTAATAAAATGAAAAAAACTGTATAATATTTATATTAGAAAAGTTAAAGATAATATATTTTTTCTAAAGAAAAGAAATGTATATCTCATATTTAAAAGTAAATAATAAAATAATAATCCATTTGATTAATAAAATGAATAATAAAGCTATTCAATCAGCTTTATATTAATTAGAAGTCTAATTTAATTAAAAGTTTTTCTTTAAAAGATATATAGTAAAACAAGTAATAAAAGTTTATAAGATTATAAAATATATTAAAGGGTTTATATAGATATATTATAATCTATTAGTTATAGTACTATATAAGGCAATGATTATTTGTATTTTATCCTTTACCTTTTATAAATCTGAGATATAATGGATAAATTAAACAAAGCTAAATTAGGTAGGGAGAGTTGTTTATAGTATAATAATAAGTACAAGGTTGGGCAGTTATATTACTAAGGTTGATTAAACAATTATTCTAATAATAATAAAAGTTCTACTTATTTAATATATAATTTCGATTATAACAATTCTAAAAGATTCTAAATTATTATTCAACAAATTAGTATTTAAATAAGTACAAATAAGATTCGTATTCCAACTCTACAAAATGAACAAAAACTATTCATTAATAATTCATTTAATATAAATACCTCAATACAAAATAAATAATATTAATTTTTACAAATTAGTTAAATTAATCCTGAAAGCATTAAGATTAATATTCTCCCTGTTACACTTCTCTATAAAAAACCATATCAACCCCACAGGAAATATAAAGAAAAAAGCAGCTATACTTGAATTTATATAATAGTAAAACTGTTTGCTTAATAGTTATATCATAATCTTCTCATACAATATTAAATAGTATTATCAAAAGCAAAAAATAATTAACTACAATTATACGATTTATTGAGAACAACTTTCAATAATATCTAGTTATAGGGCAATTAACCCATTTTTATATATTTTTAATATTAAAATAGTGAATATTCTAAAAGATTTGAAGTGTATTGTTTGATTAAAACCGATCAAGTAGATTACTATATATATTGATAGTATATTAATTATTTAATATATTAAGGGTAACATTTTCGATTTATCTTAATAAATATTCCTATATTATTATAAAATTATAAGGAATAAATAAATAGTAATTTAATAATTGTCTAAATAAATTAGAATCCTTGAAAATAAAAAGATTAATTAGCTTACTGATTTAAATATTTGTAGTAATTATATCGAAAATAATAATTCATTATTTCCTATTATTAATAATATAAGCTTAACAATTAAAACTCTTAAATAAAGGGTAGAGTAAAGGTAATAAAAATGAAACGAGGTTACTCTTGCTGGTCGATATTATTACTAGTATCTTAGCTATTAAGTTAAGAAATTTAAGAAACTTACTTTTTTCCATCTTATTTTTTAATAATTAATAATACTTAGAAGTAAATATAAAAATTTATACTCTATTATGAATACTTTTAGTATAATAATACTATCTTAAAATGCTTTTATAAATATAACAAAAAACCTAAACATTTAATACTTTATTAATACTTTTATATTCAATTTAATAATTAATTAAACAATTCTAATTCAATTCTATAAAATACGAAAAATGTAATTGATTATCTTTTTCTTTTTTAAAGATTTCAATAGATTTTATAATCTTTTTAACAATCACTAATCACTTCAAACAATTATATTCAATTTCTTTAAAGATTTTCTAATCTTTTACTTTCATATTACCAATCAAAACTATACTTTTTTTAAAGTTGTTTTTCTTTTTTTATTATTATATATAAACTATACTAAACAAAAACTAACAATATAAGATCCTATAACCAACCTTAAATCTGAACTACCTAATATAAAGTAAATCAAATAATATTAACATTACAAGTAAAAAATAAGTGGTAGAAGTGTATATAGTGCTTTTAGCTACTTTTTCCTTAGCCTACATTACAACTATAGAAGAACAGAATATATGGTTATACTAATACCCCCACTAGTATAGTCCATTCTTAGTACCCTCTGGGAGGTTGTGGCGAGCCTCTGTGGCTTGCTCCCTAAATGTAAATTAAAATAAATAAATAAATAAATAAATAGTAGTAGTAGTAGTAATAATAATATTGATTTACATCTAACAAATACAGATTTAAGATCTATATCCTATAACCTTCTAAAAAGTATAAAGATATATTAAACTAAAGGTTTTTAAAACTAATAATTAAATAATTATAAAAAGTATTTCTAATTTATAATAAGCTCTAAAAAGATTATTCAAATATAGCTTTTTTATTTCATTTAGAAAGAATATATATTGTTTCAAAATAATATTTATATTTATTTTTAAAAGAGAGAATAATCGAAAGATCTATTCTAATATTCTTTAAAAAGCTGAAAAACAAAGAAATAATCAACCCCGATTAAAAATATAAATCTTGAGGTGAATCATATAGTATTATAAGAAGAGTTGAATTATATTTGTTATCCCTATTGCTTATTACTCGAAGGATAATATATATAGGGATTTTGAGTACCTATAGGGTCCTTATCGGGCCCGAAAAGGTTTGATTTCTTATTATATTATATAATATATTATATAAATATAACCTTCAATCTTAGTCGAAATTCCCCCGAAATTCCATATTCTTTATACACCTTTTACTTCTACAAGCCCCTATATATTAAAGTATTTGTTGGGACAGGGATCATGTGACTACGCTAGCGTTGACGCTAGCGTCTTCCGACACTACAGCAAATACGTTTTGTAGCCCTAGCTTTTAAAACCTTAAGTAATATAATAATAATATGAACTATAGTACTATATTGACTTTATTATCCTTATAATAATATTAATACTAATTAGTGATATTATAGATTAGGAGTCTGGCATCTTAATTTTAATTATAATATATGGTTTGAATTAAGATTGATATTTTTTTGAAAAAATATAAACTCTTATATTATTTTAATATGGTTTAATATTTATTTTTATATGAATAAAAGTGATTGATAATATAATAATAGCTTTTATATTAACTTTAATTTATATTTTATTCTTTATTATAATATATATTAAAGAATAAAAACTAATAGTATTCAGTTTAAACTTAGTATTATACTTTTCGAACTCAAACTTTATTATATTTTGATAAAATTAATATTTTATTATTTATTTATTATTTGTTAAAAATAATAGAATTATTTATAGATTTTTTTATATTTTGAAAGCATTATATCGAAAATATTGAATATCTAATTCTAAAATAATTCAATAATACTAAATCTATCAAATTTATTATCAAATCTCTAATTTTATTAAACATTATATCTAATGATTATAAATTGATAATAAATAGATAAGAAGATTATTCTTTTGATATTAATTATATGAATAAAAAGGAAATATGAGATTTCTGTAAATATAAGTTATATAAATATAAATTCAGTAATTTTTATAATAAGGAGTTATAATCAAATTATATTATAAGTTTTAAAGACTTTAAACCAAAGCATTTTCTATCTACTAAAATACAATTATTATATAAATTATAATATAAACTTTATATATATAAACTATTTATTACAAAAAATACAATCTATTTAAAACAAACGATTGATAAGGTATTAATTGATGTATAATTTATAGTATTCTAATAATAATTGGATTTTAAAATTATAAATACTTTTAAAGAAAAAGAATTTCAATTTCAATTATTAAATATATTTAAAGAAATTATAAAAGGGTTGAAAGTATTATTAATTATTCTCAAAATGATTAAGATAGAAGTTTCAATTAAACAAATTATTTATAATTAAAATAAACTCTTGCGATTCTCAACTACTATATTTAAACCATTAAGCATCAATTTATATTAATATAATAATGAGAATAAAAATATCAAAAAGTATAAATTATATATCTCTTTTTTATTGAAACCATTATCAAAATAGCAAATATTAATAATTCGAAATTATATTACTAATCTTTCTATCGATTTATTATTTATAAAAGAGTATTATAGTTTAATAAAATCAATACCTATTCGATTTATTCAATGATTTAATATTAAAGTTATTCCAATATCACCATAATTACATTCTTAATTTAATCTCCAAAATCTTAATCAAAAATAATCAAAACTAATTCTAACAAAGATATAGATATTTTATTAATTCAATAATAATATAATCCTGTAATAACAAACTGAATAATTAATTAATAATTTATTTAATAATAATAATAATATAAATAAAGGAAAAGGAAATAATAGAGGTAGAAAAAACAATATTTCAAATTAGAACTAATATTACAAAAGTAAAGAAGGAAACGACCCAGAAAGTACCAATATTATTCAAAATACTTTATTTCCTTAAAGATTTATGATTATTAATTAGTTTTTAAACAACCTTACCAAACTTTATAATAAAGCTAACAAATATAATAATCAAAATAACAATTTTACTTATAAATTCTTAATCTTTCTTAATAATTATAAATATATCAATATACCTACATTACTATTAAAAAACATATTTTCTATTATATTTATTAATATTATACTCGACTTTTATTATACAAACCTAAACAACTTATCTAATACAATAACTAGAATTTATAATTTAATAATGTTTATATTTAAAGATTCAAAATATAAGTATAATCTTATACAGCAATAAAAAACCATTATACTTAAAAGTATAATAATAAAATTAGATAATAAAAAGAAGATAATACTTTAATACTTATAATTTATAGTCATAAAACTTTATTATATATATAAAGGATTTAGCTTTACAATAAAAATAAAAGAATTATTTTATTAAAAGATTATTATTATATATACTCTAATACAAATATACTTTTTAACTTACTTTCGTTTTATTAAAAATATTTTAAATCTTTTAAAAAAGTTATATTTAATTATTATAATATAGGATCAGATTTATCCCAATAAAGCCATAACATTCTATCCCAATTATAAATATTACCACAATCAAAATGAATATAATTAAAATAAAGGTTTTAAATAAGGTAATTAATGTTTATTTAAATTATATATAAAGAAAAAGTGTTTTATTTATAAAAAGGAAAATTGCTAGTTAATTTGATATAATAAAAAGGAATATAAGGAATTCTGATATAAATATAAAAAAACAATTTAAAAGTAATAATTTCGATAAAAGCTTTGAATAATTTCTTATTAAATATAAAGGATTTGTTAAAGATTCTAATCTTGATATAAATAATAAAGTTATAGTTTATTTTATACAATTCGAATTCCAAAACCTATTTGTATAAGAATTGTATTCAAGCTTTATTACTTAGAATAAACTTGTAAATAAATAAAAGATTGTTAAGGATCTATTTAACAAGTTTTTTATATATATTTTAATATATCAATTTCAATTTGAAAGTATAATATATATTAGTAAATATAATATAAAGGAATTTCAAGGAATTATTATTGATATAGTTATAATATAATAATCAATAATGAGTTATAAGTAGTATATAATATATAAAATAATAGTTAAGAATATTACCTTGAATATAAAAACAATAGGAATTGTAAATATAATATTCGGAATTAGTAAGATCGAATCGATTAATTTAATATAATTAAATTTATTATTAGGAATTATTGAATTTTATATTATAAATATAAAAATATTATTCTTATTATTCCTTAAAAATATAAATAAGCTTGATATATATTATAATAATATTCTTGATATAATTGTTTTAAGCAATATAAGAGAATAATTCCTATACATTTATTATAATAAACACATAATACTTTTATAATATATAAATATATAATAATTATATAACAAACTATTAATAATAACATATACTACTTTATCAATACAAAATTATGATATCTATATTATTACTTTGGTCATTTATTAGCATATAGATCTTTACAAGTATTCTAATGAATTAATCATAATGATATTATACAAGCTAAGATTAATAAACTTATTAAATTTTATTAATACTATTCAAAATATGGAAAATCATTAGGTCGATTCAAATTCAATTTATAAAATAATATTGATTTTAATTATTTAATTATAATAAATATAATATATATTAATATTAATCTTATCTTATATATTATTAATAAAGGTATATAATTTCAAGCAATATAGTGGTTAGATAATATCATTGTAAAGTATATTTTCAATATATTTCGAAAATGCTAAATAAATATTTATATTAGTCCTTTAGATTATATTATATATAATATTGAAAAGAATTTTATTAGTAAGGAATTCGTACAATATATAGTAACCATATTAATTAGGATAAAGAGTGTACCAATTGAAGTCCATTAGTTAATTAGAATTATTAAACATTATTACATAATTATCAAACAAGTATATAATATCATTATTAATAAATTAAAGAGTTTTATAATAAAGAAGATAATATTATAAATAATTATTAAAATAATAAACAATACTACAGAACTAGACAGGTTAATTTCAACACTTTTGATATTTAAAATATATTTATAAATAATCAATCTCGACCTATTAATACCTATAGTTTTATAATGGCAAATTATAATTAAAAAAGCAATAAACAAAATCAACAAGTTATAAACAATAAGACAAATATTAAATATACTAAATCAATATAATGGATTATTTATAATAATGTTATACAACCTATTCATTCACTTGAAAATTTAAATATAAAGAGAATATAAAGGTTGAATAGATTTATACTATTTATTAAGAATAAAAGATAAGATACATATTATACAATTAATAAATAGCTCAACAAAGTTTTATATTATTTAAATCAAATTATAAAAAAAAAAAAAGATCAATCTTAAAATTAACTTTATAAAAAATTTGTTAAACCAATATAAATAATAAAATCAATATAACTTGAGTAATCTATTAAAGGTATATAAGAGGTACGATTAATATAAATAATACAAAATATATTACAAAAGAATAGAAAAACAATTTTATTGAAAACCAATAAAATTAAATCAATTATTTCACTGGCTATTATATAAAACAAAAACAAAAAGAAAATTCTTTTAAATTTATTCAAAAACCCTTAGTTTTTACAATTATTAACTTTTTAAATTATAATTCCTATATTAATAACCTTCTTTATAAATAAAAATATCGATTATATTAAATCTGAGGAATAAGTATTGAATTTAATATTCTATCTTCTAAATAATAATAAACTCAATAATATTAAGTATACAGACTGCTTTATAATATTTACTAATAATCTAATAGTAATAATTTTTATTAAATCAAAATAAAAGGAGGTTAATGATTTAATGGAAAATAGTGTTTTTCAATTTATAAAGATTATAAATATATTTGAAAATATAAGAATATTCAATTTATAGTTTATTAATAAAATAAAGAATAAGGAAATTAATAAAACATTTCTAAAAACTTAATTAATAATATAAGTATAAAAGAATTAAGGAAAAAGTACTGTTTTGATATAATCATTTATAATATAATAAATTAGCTAATGAATAATATTATTAATAATGATTATGCTTTTAAAAAGCAAAGTAATTATAAGCATTCGTGATATTATACAAGTATATATATAGTCAATATTGAATTTAGTTTGAAGATTCTATATATGACTACTAATGGAAATGAACATTCTAAAAGGTTTTATCCTGTAAGTAGTACAATTATTATATAACATCCCGAAAGTAAATAATTATTGGTTTAATATCTATTATAAGTATTATACTAATACCTTCAAAATGTTATAATCAATTTATAACCTATATCTCCTACACATAATTAAAAACGATATAATATTCAGCATTATAGAATTATAAATAGATAATATATTTATTATTATTAATAATGAATTTATAAATTATAAATAAAAAGAATTTTATAATATTAAATTTATAATAAAAGAGTATAAGATATTTATATTAAATATATTATTTAAATTTAATAATGAATTAATTATTTAACAAGACAATGGTACAGTTTACTTTAATTAAAAGAATCAATACGAAAACTTATATCTAATTAAATCAGAATTATTCGATATATAAAGAATATATAAAAAACTAAGAAAATCTACAACAATAAAGGTTTAATATATTATAAAATATACTTGAGAAATATATATTACAATAATATATCAACTAAAAATAACTTTTCATTTATTTTATACTACATAAATTGTTAATTTTAAGGGAAAAAATGCTGATTCTCTTAATAAGCATATTCAATAGCAGATTGACAATTTGAAAAAAGGCCTACAATTTGTTCTATTTGATATAAATTCTTTAAAACTAATTATATTAATTACTATATTCTTTATTAATAATAAAGATTTATTCTCTCAAATTAAATATATTATTATTTTAATAAACAAGTATAACAAAGTTAATGTTATCTATTAATTATTTATTAAGTATAAAAAAATTATCAGAAGTATATTAATATCAAAACTTTATATTATGGTTTTAGGTTTTGATATTAGTATAGTAATTAAAGATATAATCGATAACATCTTTTCGAACCGTAAGATCCTATTAATTATATATATCGATTTCAAATCACTTTATAATTATCTTATAAAACTCAAAACTATTAATGAAAAGAAATTAATAATAATACTATAAAGATTAAGGTTATAAAATAAGTTAAAAAAGATTAAAAGGATGGGTGGTTATATAGACAAAAGAGGTATTAACTAAAAGGATATAATCCAGTGATTTTAGAGAGTTGTTAGTATTAGGATAGGGATTATATAATTATATTAATGTTAATACTAGTATTTTTTAATATTATAGTAATATATTTTATAGTTTTAGTTTTTAGAATCTTAAGTAATATAATAATAGTATGAATTATAATATTATATTAACTTCACCATTCTCATGGTGATACCAACAGTATTAATATAAGGCTTAAAATTGTTGTTCTTATTTAATATTTATAATCCTATTTTATTAATTTCTTTATAATATAAAATACAAATTATATTACAATTTAATATAATTATTCATTATTATTAAAAAAAACTTGTTATTTATTATATTATATTATAAAGTTATATATATACATAATACTTTTTATTTATTATATTTAATATGGTTTTGTTTATTATATATATTATTTTTGATTTCTTTTTTCTTTTGAATTTCATTGTTTTTCTATATAACTATTAATTATAAAGTATTAAAATATAATTATTTTTAATATATTTAAGCTTTTAATTTTAATATAGTTATTTATAATTTTTATTATTATAAAATTGAAAAGAATTTGTAATATTAATATAATAAATAATATTATAAATTAATTAATTTGTAAGTATTTTTGGAGGTATATAATAATCAACTTTCTTTTTTTCTTTTTTATATTAATATTTAATCATTTTAATATTAATATTATTCTTTTTTAATTTGTTTTTTTAATAACTATATCCTACAAATTATCTTTTTTAATTAATATAGTGATATAGTTTCTTTTCAATAGCCTTTGATTATTCTAATTAATATTAATTTTTTATTTTATAAAAATCGAAAAGAGTATAATCTCTCTTAATTTCTACCTTATCTCTTTTTACTCTATAATATATACTGAAATCTTTTAATAATAATTCCCCTATAATAAATAATATTAAATTATTTATAATTGATTATGAATAGTCTTCATTTTATCAATTTTGATATATTTTCTTACTTTTCTTTAGTTAATATGAAAATAATAAATATAAGGAAGGAGTTAAGTATTATAATAGTAATAATAATATTAATAATAATATACTTGAAGAAAAAGAAATTTCTGTTTAATATAAGGATAACATTTCTACTTTTAATAATTTTATTCCTTTTAATAATAAACTTAATGAAAAGATATATTTATTCAATCTCAATCAATTCTTTAAAAAAATAATTAATTCTGTTAATTAAAATTATAAATCTCTAATTATTATTGAAGATTTTAATTCAAATTATATTAAAAAGAAAAGATATTTTTTAAAAAAGAAGAGATATACTACTAAGCTTTAATAAATAATTTATATTACTTCTATCTTAATTACTTTCTAAATCAAATTTAGCTTTGATATTACAAACTTTTCAATTTGCTTTCCTTACTTTAAATATTTTATATTAAACAAGTCTTTGAATTGCCTTAATTATAATAGTTTTATTATTTGTTAAAGCTATTAGGACTATAAGATAACTTATATAAATATTTTGAGGAAAGATTTATTAAGATTAAAAGTAATATTAATACTAACCAAATAAATTCCATTGTTCATTAAAATATAATTATTTTGATGAAAATATTACTCTTTTTTTATATAATTATGGAAAATATAAGGAAAATATATGTTCAAATAGCTACTTATATAAATAAGTTAGAATATACCCCAAAATTTAAAAATGTAATTAATTCTCTTTATAAAAACTTAGTTAATATATTATCAATTAAGTTACTTAATTTATTAATAATTATTAAAAAATCTTTTGCCTTCTAAAGAACTTTTATCTTTTAGGTTTGAGATAATAACTAAAACTCTTTTTAGAATAATAATAGTTTTATTCTTATTAATTTATTCTTTCAATCTATTCCTTTTCCTTAAAAAATATACCTTTTTATTTCTATTCAAACAAATATTATTTCCAAATCCTTGTTGATTTTATTTAAATTATTTCAACTTTAAATTGAAAATATTCTTTTTTAAGTATTTTTTAATATATTTTTCTTTTATATTCTTTTTACTTAAATAGTTTATTTTACATTTATTCATTTTATTATTATTATTAATTTTTATAATATTTCCCTTATTTATTCTCTATCTATTATATATCTTCATACTATTAATCCTTAGATAATATTAATATATAATCCTATAATAATAAATGGTTTTGATAATAAACTTAATGAACTTTAAATAAATATTTTCAAATTTGATTAGTATCTTTTGAATTTCTATTTTTAAATAAATAAAATATTAATTTATTTATAATAATAAATTATACTTATAAATAAAGGAAAATATAAGTATAATTAAAAGAAAATGTAATATAATTAATATTGATAAATCTATCTAATATTTATAACTTTATTAATTTTTTATAAAGTTATATTAGCCAAATTTGATTTATATTAATCAATTTCTTTGATATATTTACAAAGATTTTGATAATTTAATAATAGTTAAAAATACTTGAACTTTTATTAAATTAATACCTTTATTAAATTATTAGCTAGTATTTCATTTATTAGTATATAAGTGATAATAAAACTTCCTTTTTTATATTTCTATTATAACCATATATTTTGAATATTAATGTAATATAGCTTTATTCGAATCCTACAATTCTCATCTACTATTAAGTAAATAATCTATTAATTATCACAAAAGATCTAAATAGATATTACCTTAAGTTATATTTCTTTAAAATATCTTTTAAACATTATAATCTCTTTTATAATTCTTTCAATATTGAAAAGTTTTGCTTTTATTATTAATATAATTATAATATCTTAAGAAAAAGCTTTTCATATTATTAAACCTTTATATATTAAAATTATATACTCTTAAAATAATTATCTTATTTCTAAATTATTAGTAAATAAAGAATTAGATATTATAATATATTATATTATATTATTATTATTTTCGATATATTTAATTGATAAGAATCTAATATTCTAAAGATAAAATATTATTTTCATTATAACTATTAAGTAGATAGAGCTTAAATTCCTTAAGAATTATAATAATTTGCTTATAGTAAATATTATATTCATTCGAATTATAATAATAAAATAAAAAATAAATCTAATTAATTTTTAAAACCTTTTGATATTCTTTCCAAATGAACATTCTTTATATTGAAATAAATTATAATAAAATAAAAGTATTGATAAACATTCTTCTTTTATAAAATTAAATTTCTTTATAATTTTTTCAATATAAATATTATAAATAAACTATAAATTTTTTAGTTTTCTATTTTTTATTACTTAAATCCCTAAAAACCATTTAATATCGCTCAATTCCTTCAGTACATAGTAATACTCAAGCCCAATTATTATCCAATAGACTTCTTCTTTATCTCTTTTTATATATATTATAAAATAATTATTTATAGAAAACAATAATCTTATTATTCTATCTTTAATGTAATAAATATATAAATCTTTTTTATTACTCTTTAGATCTAAGCATTTCAGCTTTAATATAAATTATTTATATTAAAGTAACTTATTATAAAGTCTTTAAAATCATAAAGAACCTAATCTACTTCTATAATTATATCCAATTATCTAAAACCATTTGGTAAGAAGTAAATAATAGATTCAAAAATATTCAATTTGAATATATTTATATATATATTTATTATATTAAATTGTTTCATTTTCAAGTCTTTTTATATTATAAATATTATTATTATTTGAAATAATATTACTACTAAAATAATAATAAAAGTAATCTTCATGATTAAAGTATCTTATAAATTCTTATATATTATTAATCTAATCTTATATCTTTTTAAAGAATTATTTAAGTTTGACTTATAATTATATATTTATTTCAAAGGTAATAAATATATTTCAACCCTAAATTTTTTAATAATCCTTTAATAATTTATACTTTTAAATCTTTAGATTTCTAATTCTATTATATATTTGAAATATAATTCAAAAATATGTTTCTTTAGGTTTATATATCTTATTAGCTTTTTTAATAATAATATTATATTTATATACAAAATTAATAAGATTTTATTTAAATTCAAAAAATCCTTTTTCAATATCGAAATGAAAATAACTAATGATTTAGAATTAAATACTTTAAATATGATATCTAATTTTCTCTTTTCAAACTATTATATAAATATAATAATAATTATATATATAATTATTAATACCTTATTTTTCAAGCTAATACTATTTTCAAATATTTATCTAAATTAATCAGATATAATAATATTATTAAAAAATATTAAGAAAAATAATACTCTATTCTTACTCAATTATTATAAAAACAATTCTATATAAAAGTTTCCTTTTTTAATTAACGTAACTTATAATGAATCGGGTTATATAGGGAACCGGATCACAAAATTCAATTCTCTTTATATGATCTTGTTCTATAAGCTATATATTCATTTAATTCCAATTCTAAATCACTTGAACTATTCTCTAGCTTTTCTTCTTCAATCTCTTCTTCTAATTTTTCAATTGAATATTTATATGATTATCCTTATAACTTTTTTTTTATAGGCTTTTCCTTTACTTTATATATTATTTTCAGTACTTCCTTATTATTAAAGATAAATTAACCTTGTAATTTGATTCTTTTGCCTTTAGTTTTCTTTTTTCGAATTTCAATTACCTTCTGAATATTAGCGAATTGTTTTCGAAATAGAGTTATCTTAATATTTTGAGATTTTATAAATCTAATCACTCTTTTAACATATTAATAAATTAATGATACAAGAGAATCATTATCTGCTAAAACTTTATTAAAAGTTTGATTTACTTGTCTTAGCTTTATTCTATCTAAAGAAAAGCTTCTAAATATAGATACGTTTAGATTTTGATTGAAGATTCTTATTTATAGAGTAAAAGATTATTAAAAGAAATTAAATAATAATGAATCGAATACTTTTTATAAGGTAAAAGGTACTAAACCAGCTTCTTTCCAGTCAGTTTTAATATTAAAAGAATTCAATGCTTTTTTTCTAATATTTTGAAAGAGTTCTACTTATTCAGCTCTTTAAATTCGTTTTATATTAGCTCGAGAATATCGATTGATCTTTACAGCATAATATTATTTCATTAGCTTATATACCACAATATTAAGTGATTAAAGTAAGTAGGAGTAATAAGGAAGTAATATAAATAAATCAATATTCTTTTCTATATAAAAAATAATAAAACTATTTATAATATAATTTGAATAATTATTTATAATTAAAAGTCAAGATTGATTACCTAATACTTTCTTGAATTCTAATTCGAAAACCCTTTTTAACCATTTTAATCCATAATTGTTTGAGATCCATTTATTTATATTAATAAAGAACTATCAACTTTGAAGTGTATCCTTTGAAATCCATATAGAATTTATATTCTGAGCCTTGAAAATGATTATAGGTAATAAAACCTTTTCAACTATATTAATATATTCAAATATAATTATTCATTCTTATTTATCAGCTATAACTTTTCAATTCGATTTCTAAATAGAATCGATTATAATATATATACTTTGAATACTTTCAATTTTAAATCCGATTTCATCTATATTATATATATCATTTAATTTATACTTTCGTTTAATAAGATATATACGAAATATATTAAACTAAACTTAAATATTCTTTAGTATTACCTTTTTAGCTTAATTAAACTCTAATTAATATAAGTAATATATCTTAAGTTTTAAATATCGTTTTTGAAATTTATAGATCCATTTGTAACCTATAAGTGGAATTTCTGTTAAGATAGGAATTCGAGATAATATAATCTAAATATATTAAAGACGAATTTTGTTAGCTATTTTTTTTATTAATATAAATATAATAAGGAATTTAATAATAATAAATTGTAAAATTCATTATACAAAAGTATTTTCTTTTATATTTGAAAGAATTTGAGCTATTTTATAGAATTAAATATATAATTTCCTTTCAACAATTCTAATTATGAGAATTGATTTAGGAACTTTAAAATATTCTGTAGCCTTTCTAATTGATTTAAATTTCTTTAATTGAAATACAATAATAGTATTCTATATTTTCTTTTCAATTTGAGAAGATATAAGAGGTGATTTAGTATATATAATAAAATTTGTTGGAGTTTGAAGTTAGTGATGGGCTAAATGTAACCTGGTTCTCTATATGACCTAGTTTATTATAAGTTACATTATATCAAATTAATTAATAAACTTATCCTTTTCTATTTTAATACTTAAGGATTTTGAATTTAAAATAATTTTAATTCTTTCATTTAAAAGTTATATTAAAAATAAAGTTGTCACGGGTTCAATACGTAGTTAT
The DNA here is from genome assembly GCF_014898465.1 of Botrytis porri. Classification (NCBI taxonomy): domain Eukaryota; kingdom Fungi; phylum Ascomycota; class Leotiomycetes; order Helotiales; family Sclerotiniaceae; genus Botrytis; species Botrytis porri. The sequence goes on along the minus strand of NW_024066075.1, from coordinate 3,932,252 downwards.
ATGAATGCCTAAGGCATCCATCCTCTATATAGTCGACACCTCTCCACCTTCTTCTTCACTCTTTATAGAATATTATACATTTTATCTAGTATTTATTCTTTACATCATAATAATATATTCTACCCTATAAAAGAGTTTTATTATAATAAGAATAATTCGATTCTGAAAAGAAATTCTTTGTTCCTGTTTTTATTTGCTTAAGGTAAATCCTTTTATAATTTTCATAATTTTTTATATCTTTTATATCTCTTTATCTTTATCTTTATTTTTGTTCTTATCTTTGTTTTCATCTATATCTTTATTTTGTTCTCTTTATTCATTATAGCTAATACACTAGGCACTTCAAATATTAATTTATTATCATTTATTTTGCCTAAAATACTTAGAGCTGAAATCAATAATACTTTTAATTAATAATAATGAATTATAGGAGAACTATTTAGCCTTTAGAATCATGAACTTTACAACCCTTTTCCTTTATTAATATTAATATAAAATCAATAAGATTATCTTAATTATTTATATAATATTATTAATTATATATTTGATTTACTTTTTATTATTTAATAAATACATGAATAAGATTTGATTATAAAATATCTTTTCAAAATTATTATCAATAATTAATTAAGCATTCAATTTCAATTAATTTAATTATTACAATCTCAAATCGCATAAAACCCATTAAATACTTCTGCTTAGAGTAAAACTAGCTAATAATAAACTTTAAAGAACCCTAAGCTTTTTTGAAAGAAAAAGATAGAATTAATATTTTAATAAAAGAAATATATTATTTGAAAATAAGGCTTACAAATCTACTGAACAATTGATCCAACTATTTTCGATATAGATAAAAAGAAGCTTTTATATTTAGTCTCTTTTATTAATAGCTATATATATTAAAAAAGATTAATTAATATAAATAATATTATTAATAAAACCTTAATTTATATTACTAGCAATTCCTTTTTCAGCAAGTTCGATGGACTTTACATTTTAGTTAATTTAGTATACAAAGCTTTAATCCGATTTGACAAACTCAAAATAATCGACAAGATATCTTTTTCGACTTTTTATATTCAATTAGAACACTTTAGTATAGTATGTTATAAATAACCATACAAAATAGTTACAATAATAAAGATAAAAGTCTTTTATAATCTTTAACGATTATTTATATAAGATTCTAATTCTTATTCTCTTACCAATGTCGATAGTTGGAAATAAATAATATCATTAATGAAATCTCGATTCACACTACTAGCGACTCCTTTCTCAGTAAGCTTGATGGGCTTTACATTTCAGTCAATATGACATGTGAAGCCTTGATCCGATTTAATAAACTCAAGATAACCGACAAGATATCTTTTTCGATTTTTTATATTCAACTAGAACATTTCGGTATAGTATATTATAAGTAAACATATAAAATAATTACAATAATAAAGACAAAAGTCTTTTATAACCTTTAATAATTACTTATATAAGATTCTAATTCTTATTCTCTTATTAATATTAACAATTAAAAGTAAAAGTTTGAAATTTAAAATCAGAATTTATAAAAAAATAAACACTTTTTGGGATCAAAAACGAATTCCAGCTTTATATAATATTATATATTCCGAATCAATATATTATTCGCTATATCAATATTATCTAATTTTATAAATCTCAATACTTTTAGAATATAAAATTAGTAATGAGAAAAGAAATATTAATTTGATTTTTATTATTATTATAAGAAACCTAATTATTTAATATAGAATTGTAATATTAAAAAATAAGTGGATATATAATGAGTAGTTAAAGAAGGCCTAGGATTTGTAGATCCCTAAGGAGATTTCAGTGGCCGTGGGTTGTATTAAGGTACTCCCGCCGGTTAAGGTAATCAATATTCTAATTAACATTGAAATGGATTTTATAATTGAAATGATTTCCAGAAATATAATTCTTAAAATAATTATAGTAATAATAATAATATTTATATTATATTTTATTCTAAGTAATAATTGAATATGTTTTAGGGATTTATTGAAATTAAATCTTTAATACTTTTAGAAAATATATTTAATACTTTATTCTATAATATATTAATATTTCTAATTAATAATCACATAGGGAAAGCCTAATCTTTATATTGAATTATTTATAAAGATTATTAAGGAATATTAAATAAATAAGATAAGCTATTGTTAGTGAAGAGTCTTTATAGCTTAATATTATAAATAATAAATCTTTATTTATTAAAATCATTATATTCTTAATATATAAATTTTCTTTTAATATAATTAGTCTGATTAATAGTGAATACTTTAGAAAAGTGTTTGTAGATTAATCTTTTATTATTAATTATAAGATATATACTCAAACTCTGCCTCATTAAAGAGAACTTTACTTAGTAGATGATAAAGTTACAGATATTATTACTAAATATTTTATTATAAATATAATTATAGGATTATATTATGAAATCTAGCTATTTTTTGTTACCAAATTATTTCCTAACATATTGATTATCTTTGATTTATTATAATTTCAATGTTATAACTTATATATAAACTAATTAAATATAACTTTTTCCTTTATATTATTCTATTATACTATATAATGTTGTTTTTGAGATATACTATATATTATTTAAGCATTAATAATTCATTTATTATAATTGACTACAAATCTATTAATAGTTTAAAAACAATTTCAAATAAAAAGAATTCTGAATATATTATTATTAATTAAGGAATTTCTTAAGAAGGTTTATTGATTGTTATATATAAAAAACTAATTCAAAAAAGATAAGAAATATAAGTTTATTATTAATAAAGACAAATTAAATATTAAAACAATATTTATATTAGATATAAATTATTATCATATAAGAATTTATAATAAAGATTTTTATATATAAACTTAGATGATAGATAATCTTCTAAATATATATATAATTTTAATAGAAAAAATGGCTGGTCAATATAGATAACAAATCAATTCAAAATATGATTATTTATTATTATTTTTAGTGTTAATATTAGAAATACAGCCATCTTTATTAAGTTCAAAAATAAAGGATATTCGTTAATTATAAATCTCGAGTTTTGTTTCTTTTTGTTAATAGAACAATATTTATATAATAAAGATTACTTAAAACAAACTTAATTAAACAATAGAATATTGAATTATAAACAATAGGGAATATCTTAATATAATTAATTTATTATAAATAGTTCATTTCAATAAAGAAGAATATAGAGATATTCTATTTAATAAAGGGGATTTAGTTAAAATCCTATCTTAATCATTATTATACTTATATAATTTCGTTTATAATTGCTATAAGCCAGCTTATTTATATAAGATTTCAAAGGTAAATATCTTTAAGTTTCTAATTAGAAAACCCGAACTTAATAATACGGAAATTCAATAAAAGCTTCCTTTTTAATTATAAAATAAATTACTCATATTCCTTTTATATTATATAAATACTTTTTTATTATATTAAATATAAAATTATAAAATTAAACTAATATTTAGAAAGAAATTATCATACTTTAAGAACTATTTATTATTATTATTAAAGTTTGAAGTTATATGTAAATAAATTAATAACAATCTTAATAAAAGCTTTATTCAGGAATCAAGATTATATAGTACTATACCCTTGCTTTTAGCTGCTAAGCCAAACGGCGGCATACATATATATTAAGATTATTAAGAATTAAATAATATTATAATAAAGAATCGTTATTTATTTTTTATTATTTACAAAACTTTAAATATTCTTTGTAATACTATAGTATATACAAAACTAAATATTATTATTACTTTTAATAAACTTTATATTATAAAAAATAATAAATGAGAAACAGCTTTTATTATCTATTTCAATCTTTTCAAATTATTTGTTATATTCTTTAATCTTTATAATATATTAATATCCTTTTAATATTATATTAATTATATTTTATTTAATAAACTAAATAAATATTATATAGTATATCTAAATAATGTTTTTATATACTTGATAGATAAATTGGAGTATAGGAAGCATATTTGAATTATAATACAAAAATTAGTAGATACTAAATTATAGATTGATATAAACAAATATAAATTCAAGATTGTTTCTATTTACTATTTAGAATTAATAATTATAATTAAAGGTATATAGATAAACTTTGAAAAAGTTATTATAATTATATTCTAAGAATAGCTATTTTCAATAAAAGATTTGCAATACTTTTTGAAATTTATTATAAAAGAATATTAATTAGTTTTAGAACATATTACATAAGAATGTTTTCATTATATTTAAGAATGTATTTATAATAGTATTAATTTTCATATATTTTGATTATAACAAGCGAACGATTCTGGAAACAAATACTTTAAATTAAACATCAGAGGGAATACTTTTTCAATATAATTCTAATAGTCTTTTATAATTAACAGCTTACTTTTTAATAAAGTATTTCATAATAGAATAGAATTATAAGATTTATGATAAAGAACTTCTTATAATCATTAAGTCTATAGAGAAATAATTAATTAGAACTTTAAGGTTTATAGTAGGAATTTGAGATTCTTATTAATTACAAAAACCTAGAATACTTTATTATAATAAAGACTTTAAATTAATAATAAGTCCGCTGATCTGAGTTCCTCTTTCATTATAACTTTCGTATAGTTTATTAATTAGGGTTTAAAGCTATTCAATTAAATGCTTTAAATTGAAAGAGAAAGGATAAACTAAACTTTATAATTGGAAATAATAAATACTTAAAGAATAAAGAGCATATAGTTTTATTAGTAAATAAATTCGATATTAATCTTTATAATAAATTGAAAACTAATATTCATTTAATATCAATAAATCTTATAATATCCATTGAAAATAAATTAATTAATGAATTAATTAATAATGCCTATAAAAGATTAGATATAGCTTATCAATTTATTATAGTAATCAAGGATTAGTATATATGCAAATAATTAATAAAATTTAGAAAAATGCTTTGAATTACTATATAAGATTATTATATAGTAAATAATAGAATATATTATTAGAAGAAATTATAGATTTTATTAAATAATAAGTTAAAAGTATAAATCATTTATAGAATATATTTATTTGACTCAATTAGACATTCAGATTGAACTAAGACAATCAACCTTATTTTTTATATATGTTAATGTTTATAAATCTATTAGGAGATTATTTTATATATATAAGTATGTAATCTTTATATATATAAAGTCATTAAAATCAACCCCACCCGAATTCCTATATCTATTATTAATCCCCTTTCAAATTTAATCTAATATATTAATAGATTCTATTATATTGCTTTTAGATTATATATATTATAATTCTATATATAAATATATTCTAATTGTTATTTGTTAATTAATTAAAAATGAGATATTTTATAGGGATTAGAATATTTATAATAAAAAAGCTTGTTAATATCTTTATTAATTATATCTATATTTTATATAATCTATTAAATAATATTATTTTTGATTGTAATATATAGTTCGTATTTGGTTTTTGATCTTAATTAACTAAATAATTAGTTATAATTCTTTAGCATTTTTTAATATTTTATCCGCAAATAGATGAGCAAATAAAACGAATAAATTCTATTCTTAAATGATATTTACGAGTTTTTATAAATTTTTATTAGAATAATTAAATATAATAATTGTTTTTTATTAAATTCACATCGAATAATATAACTTTAGAAACCATTGGCTACTCGTTATTCTTTATGAATTATAGATTTAATCCATATATTAATATAAAACCTAGTAAATCTTACACATTAAATATAATTATAATATAAAAATAAGAGTTTTTTAAAGGTAATAAGATGATAAACAAAATAGAAAGAATTCTATTATAATTATAAGTTCTTGCTAGACAAGCAGTTACAATATATAAAGAAAATGTAAACCGGTATTATACCGATTCATTATATTATTGTATAAACCAAAAGATATTTATAAATATTAAGAATATAAAAACCTTTTGAAAAGCAAAGAAATTGGATGATTAATAAATAGGGCTATATAAGATTATAAAGGTTTATCCTCATTTCTATCTTATTTAATTACTAGATAATGTTCAAATATTTCCTATTTTTTATTATTTATTATTTATTTTTATAATTGATAGAATATATTTTTTAGTATAAATTATAATTGATAAATCAGAATTAACTATTATTAAAAATAGGATTCTTGAAAGGGAAAATGATGAGAATGAGTTAATATAGAAATGGATTTTTAAAGAAATTATAAATAATTATAATGAAAATGATCATTATTATTTAATTAAATAAAAGCATTATACTTTTATTTGATAATTAATAACAAACTTAAAAGGAAATGAAAAACTATTAGCAAAGTATTACTATATATATTCTAAAAAGCCTGGCCCATCAAGATGAGTATTAAATAACCCCAAAACTAAGACAATTTTATTACCTATATTAAAACGCTTAGAGAAAGTATAGGAAACTTAAAGATTAATTTATAAAAGAAAAGTCAAATCAATATAAAATATCTAAACTACTAATTCAATAAATTCAATTATTTATTTAATTTATACACAATAATAAGCTATATAATGGATTTAGCTTGCTTGGGATAAGTAAGTTCTTAAGGGGGGGTACTATTACGAATTTAATACATAGTTATATAAATACTTAAGACATTTATCCTTTATATAGTCGATATCTCTCTATCTCCTTTTTCACTCTTTATAGAATATTATATATCTTACCTAGTACCTATCCCTTATATCGTGATAAAAGTTAATTAATGAATTAGCTCTTTCCTCCTTCATAGCTTTTTATATAGCTTTGACTTTTAATCTTTCTTTAATAATAATTTGAGTTTTAGTTCAAACTCTTTCAATTAATTATATTAATTACAATACTATAGTTCTGAATTTTCTTATATAAATAACTAGTTTATAATATTTATTTTCCAGTTTTAAATTCTTATTATAAAATAAGAATATAATTAAATTATAAATTATTAATAATAACTTTATAGTTAAATATATAAGAATGTTTATATAATTAGAGATTTACTTTTTCTTTTTCAAATTCTTTTTATTATTCTAAATTATTAAAGATTTATATTTTAATAATTATAAGATAATCCTTTTTATTATAAATTCATCCCAATTAATACTAATCAAATCTAAAGTATACTCAAATGTTATTAACTTCATTAAAGATATTTATATCTTATTTACCCTTAAATTTAAGCTTTTATTAGAAATAAATTTTCTAATGGGTAAAGTACTTTTTATTTTCGAATTTACTAATTCTTTATCTAAATTATTAAAGATTAATTTATCTTTATATTTTATTATAAAAGATTACTCCTTAATTTCATTACTTTCTAATAATTCAATAATATATTTTATAATATCAATATTTATTTTAATATTTAAATCTTTAATTAATAAGAAAAAGCAATTTTTATTAAATATCACATTTTTATTATAATAATTTATTTGAATTATAATATTTAAATATAATATATATTCTTATTTATATATTTAATAAAATATTTAATAGACTTATATAAACGAATTTTAAAGTTTTTTATATATCTCCTAGTTTTTTTATTCTTGAAGAATAAATATACTCTATATCTATATATATAAATTCCATTTTAATTTAATTATAAATTAGAAATAACTTTCTGTTACGAACAATGTAACATAGGCACGGGACTGGGCACTAAGTCATGTGGTTGGCTTAGTCTACCTCAGCGGGATAAACACTAAGTCATGAAAGTACAAACAAATCAGTACTGAGCCATACTAATCACATTAAACAAGAAGGTTTATATAAGGGAATAGGGTTTATTATAATATAGAGCTTTGTATTTAAGAATAATTATTAGTTTTATTATTATAATTATGAGAATTGTAATTAATTATAATCTTATTGAATTTCTATTTGAAGTTTAGTTTAAACTATTTCAAGAGATCTTTAGACACTTCCACGTAACCCTAGAGGCAGCTCCTGTAACACTTTCTAAATGATTATTAAATTATAATATCTGAAATATTTATAGAATTATAAGTTTAATTTTTTATTCAAGAATTTTTAATCTAATACTTCTAAGAAATTAATACTATATAAATGAATTATTATTAATACACTCTTTAATTAAAGATTCAAAAAAAGATTAATTCCCTTTTATATTATAATCACCTTAACATATACTTTTTATCCTACTCTTTTAATATTATTATTTAACTTATAAATATAAATAAAAATAAGTTTAAGATTTATACCTTATTCCCATACCCATTTCTAATATTTTGTTTTTTTATTAATATTTATAACTAAAGTATTATTTATTATAATATAAAATACAAATTAATAATCTATATTATTTCTTTACAAAAATATTAAAGTTTTGAATAATTTTGTAAACATATATAAGAATTTTTTATATAAAAAAAAAAGAAAAAATCTTTTTATTAAATTTATTTTTAATTAGTAATAATCAAAACAACCTATTATAACCAACTTTGAAATCAAAAAGATTTTAAAATACTTTTTAAAGAAATCTAACTAATAATTATAAGCTTAATTAACAAAATCTCATTTGTTTTATATAAACTACTAAACAATATATACATTTAATATAAAATATTTCTATAATTTTAATATTTTTTATTAAATAAATTGAATATTCTAATGCTTTTTAATTTAAATAACTTATATATTTATACTAAGAATCATTTGAATTATTTTTTTATTTCAAATACTCTTTTCTTTATTATCTAAACTATTTCAACATTTTTTTTATAATTATTAAATATATTAGAGTACCAATCAAATTATTTAGAATATATAAGGAAAATAAATAAAAATATAAAAACTTATATTTAAAGAAAATAACTATAAATTTATATTTCAACTTTTTAATAATCTTACTCTTCTTAAATATCTTACCTTTCTTTAATATATAATTCAAATTATAATATTAAATTTCTATTTTATTAAGAATTACCTTAAAGATAATATTAATATTAAAGTTATAAATATAAGCGATATTCTTAAAAATCAAGTTCCTTATATTTGACTCTATGTTACCTTTGAGATAGTTCTTAATTACTTTTATATTATAGCCTTTAATCGAAAGAAATGAGAATTCAATATAAACTTTCTTTTTATTCTCAACCTTTTAATATAACCCTTTTATAAATAAATTCTTATTATTTATAATATATATTACATTATAATTATTCATTAGAATAAATATTAATAATAAATAATTAATCAATTTAAAAATAGAATAAACATTAATAAGTAATTCGATCTTTTCAAAGTCATTTGAGTTTAAAATAATTACAATAATGTTCATCTATTCTACAAAAAAGAAATAAAGTTTTCGTTTTTCTTTCTTAATATAAGCTTTCAATTATCCCTTTTTTTTCTAAATAGCTTAATTATCTTTAAATTTATTTAATTAAACTCTATTAAATGTTTTCTTTATATCTTGATTAGTAAATATACTTAAGATTGATTTTGAATTGAATTTAATGAGTACCTGTTTTAGTTAATAATATCTAATATTAGGTTATTTATAGGGTCTATTATCATATTTAATACATAAATATAATCTAGATGTATTTATATTGAATGATTTATTTTGAAGTATTAAATATTAATCTATATCATTTTTACTTTTTCTTTTAGTTAATATTATATAGGGAAAAGTAATTACAAATATATTGAAAATATCTTTATATTTTTGTAAAAATCTTATATCAAAATTTTCAAATTATATATAACTATATTTTAGAGTTCTAAATTTATCTATTCTAGTACAAATCTAATTATAATTACAATCAAGAAGAATTTGATGCTCAATATTCCAATAATTTTTAGAATTTTATATTTTATTATCTTAAAGTAAACTTCAATTTATTTCTAATATTACTTAATTGTTGATATATAAGTATACTTAATATTATTAATAATCTTAATATACTTAAGACATATTAATTCTTATATCTCGTTATTAAATGATTACGATTCTTTCTGAAATACCATAACAAATACTCTTATAAAGTACGATTTATTATTGGTAATAAATATATTCTATATTCTTATTAGAATGATAATTAACATTAATTGAACAATTCATATCTTGATTACATTATATTCTTTCTTTTTTTAAGTCTACTTTTCAAATTTAATTTTATACATTTGAAAATTGTTGTTTTATAAGAATTAAAGCTATTTTTATTTCTCTAGGTATTTTTAGAATAAAATAGTGTTTGTGTTGTCTATAGTCTTCCTAATAATAGTATTGTTTTATTTGATAAATTCGATAATAAGTAATTCCGATTAAGGTATAATTATAAATAGTTTTAATTGAATAAGTTTTAAAGGAAGATTAATTTTATTATTACTCTTATTGAACTCAACATATTTCTAAATTTCAAAAGTTTTATTTTTTCTTTTCAATTCTTTATATTATTTAATCTATTTAATACAATTTTCTAGAAAAACATTCTTATAATTCTTTTTATTATCAAGAAAAGTAGCTAATTTGAATTTTTATTATAAAGATTTAAATTCAAAAAGAATTTTATAAAAAATCGGTAAGTTTATATTATTAAAAAAATAATAATAAAAAATTATAAGAAAATAAAAATATAATATATATATTTCAATTTTATAAATTTATATAAATTATTTAAAAGTCTTTTGAAAGAGTATTCTATAGTTTAAATACTTACTAGACTTATAATTAAAATGAATTATATAATATTATAAGAAAAATTGAATTATATTCGTTATCCCTATTACCTACTATTTAAAAGGTAGTATATATAAGGATTTTGAATACCTATAGGGCCCTTATCAGGCCCGAAAAGGCTCGGTTTCTCATTATATCATATGATATATTATATAAGCGTGACCTTCGGCCCCGGCCGGGATTCCCCCGGAACCCCACATTCTTCACAAATCTTATAATGAGTGAGCTAAGATTAAGAAATTAAAAAACGTTAAACATTATATCAAATTCAAGACTTTACTAATATAAATGATTAAAAAAGGAGTATAAGAATAAGGAAAAGAAGGGAATGAGGAAATATTTAAATAGGAAATATATTAAAATGATGTATCTATTTAGAATAAATATTAATATAGAAATTAATAAGAAAAAGAAACTTTACAAATTCAAATAATTTTTCCAAAAATTACGAAACATATTCTATTCCTTTTACAATTATAATTAAAGAAATGAATGATTAGAATAATTATTGATTAAAGAATCTTTAGGATTTAATATGATATATAATATATAAAAAGGTCTTATTTTATTTACAAAAGCATTTGAGATTAATATCCATATAATTGAATTTCTTATAATATTAAGTAAAATCCTTATAAAAGAATCAATAACAAATAATCTATATAATTAATATTAAAAGAGATTAAATTCTGAAAAGAGATCGATTTTGTATTCAAGGTTTCATTTATAGTAGTTAACAAAAAATTTAAGGTTTTGTTTAAACCATCAAGATTATTAAACAATATGACGAAATACTCTTAATATACTTTCAATATCATTAATAATTAATTATAAGTTAAGCTTGAAGTTAAATATATTATATAAAGCATTAATATTAATAAATATATTAATTACTTTATTATCTTTAATATCTATATACTCTAATAACTATTTAATATAAATATTATATATTTATATTATATCCTAAATTATATAAAATACCTATAAATTTCTTTTTAATATATTACCTTAAGTATATTAAATTATTAATATATTATTGATATATAGTTAAATATACTTTGAACTTATACTTTGAAAACTTTACCATATACTAATAACTTTATTATTAAAAATATAAGAAATTGAATTAATAAACCCTAAGCTATATACTATTTGTTTTTTATTTTCATATATAATATAGCTATATCTAATATATTTGTTTTTATTAGTGTATTACTTTGAATTATTTAAGAAGATTATAATCTTATTATTTAGAAAGGATATTTATTATTCTTTGAATTCTTTAGTCATAGTTTTTTTGTTAATTGCTATTATAAAGTTAGTATAATATTTATAAATAAAATATAATGGTTGAAGCTTAAATTAGAGAATTATAGGGAAAAGATTGTTAAATTATTAAACCTTAGTTTTAAAGATTTATTTACTTTCTATACTATAATTCTTAATAATTATAAAGGGAAGAATACATTTAATTAGGAAATATATAATATTAATAATATTAATATGAAGTACGAATTTTAATTCAGCTTCTTTTAGAATGGTTTCCTTAAAGAGTAAATTAGTATTCCTAAAAAAAGTGATTATTAATATTGTTTTTTAGATTAATAATACTTTATATATTATTATAACTAATATTTTATTAATAAGCTCAATATGTCCTTCGACTCTAATGTTAATTATTATGATTCAGCCTGTACAATTCAATCTGAAGGCCTTAATTCCTTCTATATATTATACTTTTATATTATAAAGAAAAAAAAGAATTATATAAATAATAATGATTTTACATAATAAAAACATTAATAAACCATTAATAATCTTAATCAGACTTCGAATATAAAATGTAATATAAGAAACCTTTATAACTCTTTTTATAATATATTTATAGAATATTAATTTCCTATCAAAATACTAATTATAAGCCAGATTTATTCATTATAATAACAAAATTAATAATAAGATTATTATTAACAATATATTCAGGATTAAGATTATTATACTTCTTAACGTGGTTTAACACCGAATACATTATATCACCAAGTGCACCACGAATTTTATATATAAAATATATCTGTACATAACCGTACACTTTCTTTATTTAATAATATAATTTTTCAAAATTTGAAATTATAATATTTAGTTATATAAATATTATAAAAATTTAATTATTTATTAAAAATTTGAATTAATATAATAATTATTATAAGAATAGTTTTTTTGTAATGAAAATCGTAACAATTTTTACTTTTTATAGAATATAATAGAAATTTTTATATAGAAACTTAATACTTTTATAAAAAATACTAATTAAGTATTAAAATATAAATATTAGGAAAAGGCTAATTTTGATGTATTTTAAAATGGTGCATTTGGTGATATGATGTACTCGGTGTTAAACCACATTAAATAAATAAATTATTTCCAACTTTTTAAATATAAAGAAGATCTTATTTTGTTTACCCTAGTTTATAATACTTTTGACTTCTATTATAAAGATAATAACATTTTTGTTGAATAAGTTGGAGGCGTTATATAAATAGAGGTTATCTATATAATCAAAATAAAGTTGAAAATCTTATATAAATAATTCAACAAGATATAGCATATAAAGGACTAATAAGAAAAGTAATCCTTATGATATATTATATACTATCTTATAATTAAATATAATATAATTCTCAAGACGAATCTTAATCAATTTATTGGAAAAGAAGGAGTTTATTAATTTGAATAAGGAGAAGGGTTAGTCTTACTTAGTTATTCTATTAAAGAATCAATACTTAAAAAAAATATTATAAGCCTTTTGAATATTCATTATTACTATAATCATTAATAATCCCTATAACATTACTGCTTCAATATTATGAGTAAAACTAACAACTAAATCTATAATCACTTTACAAAAGAAAAGTATTATTATATTAGAAATCAAGAATACTTTAAATAAGAACTATTCATTTTAATCATTATATAATAATATATTTAAGCTTCTTAAATATAAAGAAAATAAGTATAATAATTCTTTAGAAACAAATAAAGAAATTATCTTATTTATTTTAAGAAGTATAATAATCTCTATCAATTTTTAGGCTTATAGAAAGAAAAAAAAGGAAAGGTATTTATTATATAGACTATAGATAATATAATTAATTAGTTTTTAGCATATCTTAAGAGATCGAATAATGATTTCATTTATATTTAGAAATTTATTAAAAATATTAATAATATTCCTCTCTATCTTTTTTAAGAATACAGAATAAAACCATTTTAATATCATTATATTATACTAGTTTATAAGAAAATTATTGATAAGATTGTTATTTATAAAAAAACGATTGAATATAATAAAGTAGAGAGCTTCTACTTTATTCATTACATTATTAATTATAATACTATTCACAAATAAAAAAGGGGATTTAAAACTAAAGTCCATTTTATACCAATTTATAATCTTATATAATCTTTTATCGTTTTTGATTTTATTTATTATATATTTCTAATACTTATGTTTTGCTTTTTATATAATATCTTGAAAGATTTTACTAATATTAGAATTACCTTCATTCTGTTTAAATTCAATATAGTTCTTATAAACTTTAATATAAGTATTATTTCATTAGAGGGTTAAATATACCCCTTTCTTATTTAGCTTTCTAACTATTTGAATAATAAATTTAAGAACTGTGATGAATACTTATATAAAAACTTCAATGATTATTATATTAAAAAGAGTTTATAGATTAGTAAGGTTAATAATTTTAATACCAATAAAGTTTGAGAACTTAATTAGTACTTCTTCAAGGACCTAATAATAATATTATTCGAAAATGATAAGGTTTTTGCTTAAGATAATTGTGATCGAGGTTTTATAATTTAAGCTGATATAAAGGTTCTCCCTAATAAGGGTTTATATGAATAAAATATTAAAAAAATTAAGTCCAGAATGTAATCTACTTAATAAATAGATTCTTCTAATATTCTAATATAATCCATATTACTAGCTAATAATCATTCGGCTAGTTCGTTATTATGATAAATAATATAAATATTGGGTTTGAAGATGTTATATTATACATTAAAATCCCCTCCTATTAAATATTAATAGGTAGATGTAAAGTCTATTATATAGTTTATAACTTTATTAATCATAAACTATTTATACACATTTAGAATTATAATATTGTTAATATTAGTTTCTAATAAGTTTTTATTATAAATAGATCTTTATTATTATGTATAAAGTCCGGGTATTTTTATGTATATATATAAAAATACAAAAACAGAACGCCTTTTTATTCTTATTATTAAGAAAGTTCTAAAAGTCAATTAGAATATAATAGTTAAACCTCAAATGGTTTTGAGTTTTATTATTGATTCTGATTTAAAGTTTCTAAATGCAAACAATATTAATTGAATTCGAATATACTAATTTAAATAATATAATATAAACAAAGATTTCTCTACCTATATTAATCCAAACAATCTATAAATTATATTATTAGACCCTCTCACTATAACACTAATTATAATACTATTTATAATATTTTATTATAGAGAAATAAAGAATATGGATTTAATAATAAACTCATTAGTGTTATCTTTATTTATAAGAATATTGTTTAGAATATTTGTTATTTCTATATTGTTTTTTTAAAAAGAAATGAATAAATTAAACAATATAGTTCTAGATTTTTATATATATATTAGAATGTTATAAACAAAAACATTAGATATGTTAATAATACGATTATTAAGTATTAAGAAAGTATTCATATCAAAGATTAATATAACTACTACCTTATCATTTTGTTTATATTATATAACTGTTTCACCATATTATTACTTAATAGAAAAAAGAATTGAAATATTTTTGATTAATTATATTGATTCAGAAAAGCTCTTTATAATAGCTGATATTTAATGAATAAGTTTGAAGATAATTACTTTATATTTGTAAATAATATTAAGTTCTTTCTTAATGGATTTGATATATTTCCTATTTTTATATCTTAAAACAATAAGGTAATTGGAATAGATTGAGGGGAAGGATTTATAATAATTAGTATAATGAGGGTTATTAATGTAATTGATTTCAAATGATTTCTAATAGAGATTTATTTGAGCATTATAATATTTATAACATAAGTATTTAGTATATTATATTATATTATAATAATTTTAATAATTAGGGTTATAATGAATAACTGTTATCTTTTTGTTGATAATCTTAACCT
Source organism: Botrytis porri (assembly GCF_014898465.1). Taxonomy (NCBI): domain Eukaryota; kingdom Fungi; phylum Ascomycota; class Leotiomycetes; order Helotiales; family Sclerotiniaceae; genus Botrytis; species Botrytis porri. Next base: position 3,916,215 of record NW_024066075.1, on the reverse strand, counting down.
TATTTTCAATATTAAAGAGTTAAAAAGAATAAATAAGTTTAGGGAATAAAATAATCCAGATGATTTTACTAGCTTTTATATTAGTTCTATACCTTAAAGGTTTATAGCTAATAGGTTTAGTATTGGTTTGTACACAAGCTTTTTTGTAGATTAAAGCCTTATTGATTAGAATATATTTGCTATTTAGGTTCATATAGTTTGCTAGAATGTTAATAATGGTATAATTATATTAGACTTTTGGTAATTTAAAGGAATAAACTTTAAGGATTTGTTATAACATAAATAAATTCTTTTGGGAAAGTAATAAATTATATGTTGTAATATTAATAAGATTTAAAATCTAATTAGTAGTAATTGGGATAATAGTAATAATTAAGAATAAAATGATATTGTTAATATTGTATACTATTTATTATTATAAAAGAAAAGGTATTAAATGATCCAAGAGGGATTAAGAATTATATTTAACTAGAATCTTGTAATCAAATGAATTTTGATTATAATTAAAGAAATTACTGTTTATTATAAAGCTTTATAATAAGATTATATTTAATATATAATTATTAAATTTCTTTGATTTTATTGATTTTATTGATTTTAAATAGGATGAGTTATAAAAACTGATTAATTTAAAAACATTTATAAAGGATACTGATTTATTAATTTTCAATGTAATTCTTAATATAATTATAAAGATAAAATTATAAAGTCTAATTAATATAAATATGATATCTTTAATCTTAATATAAAATAATATTATTAAAAATAATAATACTTTTTAGAATAGATTATAAATTATCTTATATTTTAAAGACTTTTTAGAATATAATATAATAAAGTTATTAATAGATTGTATTAATGTTAATATAATATTATATATTTTTTTGGCTTTATATTTATTCTTATTCATTAGTGCGTTAAGATAATTAATAATAAAGAATTTTTGATTAAACATCTTTTTATTGAAAATGAAATATAAAAGAGTAAGATTATTGATTTTGTTTATTCTTTACTTTTTATAATTATATAGATTTATTAATAATTAAGAATCTTAAAATCCTATAAATGAATTTCCAGATTTGAAAGAATAATCTGAAATATACTTAATATTATTAGCTAATTTTATTATAAAAATAATAAAAGTAAAGTAATATAGAGATTTAGAGAGTAATTTATAATTAATTTGGAATAAAATGTATTAAGATATTATTAATTTGAGATTTGTTGTGTTGGTGGGATATATATGCGTGTATATATGCATCTATACCTTAATGTTGATCGACTTAATTAAATAAGAAATTATTATTATTATTATTATTATTATTATTATTATTATTGTTATTATTATTATTATTATTATTATTATTATTATTATTATTATTATTTTTATTAAAATGATTAAAATGATTAAAATGATTAAAATGATTAAAATGATTAAAGAAGTGAAAAGAAGGTAAACTGACTACGCCTACAAGCTCCTAATATAATTAATTACTATTTGAAATTTTAATTGAAATTTTATAATAATAATATTTTCTCGAAAAGCAAGAGGTCCGGCGGCTCGCAAGCCCCTGGTAGTTAATATTAGTCAGATCTTTATAATTATTTATATTACTCTCATAATGAATATGAAAGGGAGTATACTTATATTTAATTGAGTAATAGTATTCTTGACACTCTAGGTTATATTCAATGATAATATACCTTTTCTTACTAAATCTAAAAGAATTACTAAAATTAAAGAATATAAAACACTGTATCATTCTCATAAATAACAGAATGTAGATAGTTTTGTTAATATAATTATTAATTCTATAGCTAAGGAATTTAAAATAAACTCAATATTTCTTAATTTATGTGAAGATTTAATCAAGAATGAAAGTCTTATATATTACTATTATCCTATTACTTAGATTTATAAAGAAAATAGGAACCTTTACAATCAAATAATCATATCAAATCTCAAATACAATTCAAAATATGACTTTTCATATCTATAAGAACTTTTATCAAATATGTTCATCGTAAAACAGATTACAAATATAATTATTAATAAGAATGAAAGCCCAATCTTTAATTATAAATATAATATTTAGAATACTAATGAAAAAAGACCTTAATTTTCACAGATCCTTATTCAAAAGAAATTGAGAATTTATTAAACAAAATAATTAATTTATATTTGATAAATAGTTTTCGATTTCAAAATTAAAGGTATATCAAACAAAGTTTTTATTTGATATATAATTATAAGAAGTTTCTTTTGAAGGATATGATATTGAATTTGATAGAGATCAATATATTTTTAAGATTATTTATATTATTGGGCTTTGTTGCTTTCATAAAGGTTTTTAGAATAAATCATAGATACAATATAGATAAAACGTTAAATATAGATACTAAAAAAAGCGAATGCAATAATAATATTTATAAAGATTGTTATAATTATAAAGTTAATTATAAAATCTATGAATTTCTTTACCAAAATTATATCAAAAATATTTGTATAAAATATTATAAAGAAATCGAATAAGACTGTAAGTTTTATAACAACCATACATTTATTCTTAATATTATATTTGAAGATATTAAGCTACTTTGGATAAATATTTAATATACTCGAAATATTGCTTTGATGATTTTAATTATAATAATTAGCTTTAAGAGTCAAAGGTATATAAGTGTTTATTCTGTTTTTATATCTTTTGATTATATATAATTCATTAATATTGAATAAGGATTTTAAATCTTTTCAATCTATAAGTCTAAGGTTTTATAATTGAAAGGAATGATTCGGTGTTATAATCCCACTATTTAGTTATATTATCATAAAGGTAATCATTAAATTGAATAAAAGTATTTAAAAAAAGATAAAGAGCTTGTTTTTGTATGTTTAAAATCAAAAATCCAAAGATGTTTCGATTTTAGAATGTCGTATTGATCTAAGCAACTATGGCTTTAGACATATGGAAAGCTCGAAAGGTTTTATTTTTATTATAAACAATTTCTCTTCTCTATAGAAAAAAATCTACATAACTAACTTTCCATTCTGTCTCTAATTATCAGAGGAAGACTTAAATGCTTTCTATAACTTTTATTTTATAAGTAAAGAGATCTCTTTCTTCAAGAGTAATATGCTTTCGAAATAAAATTTGTATTTGTCAAAAATACTAAAACTCTATATTACTATCTCAACTTATCAGGAGAAAACATTTATAAAGCTTATTTGATTCTTTTCAAATGAAATTCGTTATCTCAATATATATCTTTGTATTTAGAATTGATGTTGAATAGATTTTTTTATTCCTAAGAAGATTATCGAATGTTAATATCAAATGAAAATTTTATTGAATAATAATGATGATTATTATTATTGTCATTCTTTACGTTATAGATAAGAGATAGACTAATCATAATAGATTTTTTTTCGAATCTTTTGAATTTTCTAGATTTCTTAGATTTCTTAGATTTGTGAGACTTTTCAAATCTGTTAAATTTGAGTAATCAAAGAACGTTTCTTTAAGTTTCTATTAAATACTATTTCAATGAAAATATCATTTTTAATAAAATCTTAATATTAACCAGTTCAACTTTAATAAATCGCTTTTATACTTTTAAGATACATTCCAATTCTCCTTTACTATTAGGATTTCAAATTGAGTATAATTCATAGTCTAAATATAGATTATATTATAATATAAATATTCAAGACCTATTAATTAATAATAAATTATTCTTTTTATAAGCTTTACAACTAATATTTAATATTTAATTTCTTTTTACAAGCCTAAAAGCTCATCGAAATAATTATATTATTTAAGATTAATAAGAAAAATAAATCCTTAATTTATTTCTAATAATTTATTATATTTATTTTCTATAATTTAAAAGATCTGAAAAGAATTGTAATTTATTATTTAATATAAACTATATTAATTAATAATATTCTCAACCTACAATATAAAAAAGCCGTCCTTAAAAAAGCTATTATAAACCTAATAGTTTGTTTCATTTACAATATAAAAGTAGTTTTTACCTATAGACTAAAGGTTATTATAATTATTATTATTACTCAAAAGGCCTTTAATATATTTCTAAAATGAAAACTATTAGAAAGAATAATTAAATAAAATTAATCTTTAATTTTTTTAAAGCTAATTAAATTTTTCCTTATTAATTAATTTATTCGAATATAATCAGAGAACTTAATTATACCTAATTATAAAGTTAATTATAAAATACTTTAAAATTCCTCCTTTTCTTAATTTTATATATACTATATTTAATAGAGCTTATATTATAAAATATAACATTATACTTCAACTATATTAATAATCTTTATCTATATTAAGCCTTTTAATTCTTAAACGTTAATATTCTTATTTTAATAAACAATATAAAGAAAATTCTTATAAAAATAATTATAATAAAATTACCTTTACCCCTAAAAAACTCAAAATAATCTATCTAATTAAAAAAAGAAAGGCTTACACTTTCCCCTATATTATTAATAAAAAGCTTATTATTATATCAATTATTATAATCAAAAATAAAATTTATTTTATTTCAAAATAACAAAAGTCTAATTCAATAAAAGATTTATTTTCAAATGATATATAATTATAAGAATTATTAAAACCGGAATAATAATATATTATATTTATAATCTTATAAAAATAATTGATAGCTTTTTAATCTTAACTTTATGAAAAGCTATAATTATTTATATCGTTATCTTTTTTATATATAAAATTGAAATATAATTTAATAATAAAACAAAATCATTTTATATTTAATATATTAATTGTAATCTTATCATCTCTGTTTAAATCGGCTAATATATTGATCTACTTAAATAAATATTTGTTTTAGCTTTTAAAAGTATATTTTCTATATAAAAGGTTATCTTAATTATTATTCTCTTTAAAAATGTAGGTATTTTATTTATTAAGGTTACATTAAATAAAGCTATATTCTATTTCACTATATATATATAGTTAATAAACACCTTTTATTCTATAATATATAAAGTATTATTAATTAAACTTAAACTAATAACTACTTATAAACAAAAAGACTATTATTCTCCGCAAAGAGTGGCTGGCTCAATGGTAAAGTGATTCATACTTACTTCTATTCAGAGCCATATCCCAGTCGATATTTGTCTTTTCAAAGCCTAATTATTTACAAATTCATAGCTTATTATTTACATATAATTAAAAAAGAATATCATACTCCCTTTCTAATCCTTTAGCTTTAATATAGAAAAGCCTTTACTTTATTATCATTTTATCTCCTTATTTCTACAAAAGTAATTTCATTCATATTCAAATAATTATAATATACCTCTCTTTCTTAACAATATTAATCATCTGCTTACAACAATCTACAATCATTTTGGTCTTTATCGGCCTACAACCTTTACCTTTTTATAAAGGTTCTAAACGATTCTTGAATTTTCGAATATAAAATAAGCTAGATAACCTAAACTTACTAACAAAAGTAATAAATAGTATTTATAATATTACCTACTCTTCATTAATATTATAACTATAAAAGAATAGAATGTTTAATTATACCAATAATTATATATATATAGAATTACTAATGTAATCCATCTATAATACCTTCTGAAAGGTTGTAGCAAGCCTTTATAACTTGCCCCCCGAATGTAAAATAATAAATAAATAAATAATAACTACTTACTTTCTATTTTAATATATTATATATCTATACTCAACAAGCTTCTCTTTATCAACAACTTATTTAAAGTTATTTAAGAAAATTAAAACTTTACTAAAAAAAAGATAAAATTATTATTCTTTAAAGCTAATAGTTATAGTTTCTTTAGTTATACTCTTTATTAAATCTATTTAATATTTTAAAAGGAAATATAAAGATTATAGTATAGAATATATAATATTAGAGAGGATTGTTTTTAAATACTAGATTTTGATTTCAAATTTTTATTATTAATTAGTATCTTTATCTTTAATAATAAATAAAAATATAATCTAAGAGATTATAAAATAGAAAGTATTTATTAATTATATATATGTAACAAAATAAAACTTGATTTCATTTAATATAACATTTATAAATAAAATGTTTATATTTTAAAAAAAGTAATAATTAAGATAATCTTCTAAATAAAAAGTATATCTTCAAGTATTAAATATATAAAAATATAATACATATTAGTAAAAATCATGAACAAGTTAACAATAGTCTTTAAAATTTTAGTTTGATGATTATGAATAGTAATTTTGATAATAATGAAATCCTATTGAAATCTTATTATAATTATATAACGTAACTTATAGTGAACCAGATTATATGAGGAATTGGGTTATAAAATTCAATTCTCTTTATGTGATTTTGTTCTATAAGCTATATATTTATTCAATTTTAATTTTAAATTATTTGAATTACTTTTTAACTTTTCTTTTTTAATCTCCTCTTCTAATTCTTCAATTAAACATTTATATAATCATTCTCGTAGCTTTTTCTTTTTAGGTTTTTCCTTCATCTTATATATCATTTTCAATACTTCCTTATTACTAAAAACAAATTAACCTTGTAATTTGACTCTTTTACCTTTAATTCTTTTCTTTCAAGTCTTAATTACCTTCTGAATATTAGTAAACTGTTTCCGAAATAGGGCTATTTTAGTATTTTGAGATTCTACAAGTTTAGTTATTTTCTTAACATATCAACAAATTGATAATATAAGAGAATCATTATCTATTAAAGCTTGATTAAAGATTTGATTTACTTACCTTAACTCTATCCCATTTGAAGGAGAGCTCCTAAATATAAATAAATCTAGATCTTAATTAAAGGTTCTCATTTGTGGAGTAAAAGATTGCTAAGAGAAGTTAAATAATAATAAATCGAGTACTTTTTGTAAAGCAAAAGGTACTAAACTAGCTCCTTTTTAGCTAGCTTTAATATTAAAAGAATTCAGTGCTTTTTTTCTAATATTTTAAAGGAATTCTACTCATTCAACTCTTTGGATTTGTTTTATATTAGTTCAAGAATATCGATCGATCTTTAAAGTATAATATCATTTTATTAGCTTATATATTATAATATCAAATAATTAAAGTAAATAAAAGCAATAAAGAGATAATATAAGTAAATCAATATTCTTCTCTATATAGAAAATAATAAAGCTATTTGTAATATAACTTGAATAATTATTTATAATCAAAAGTCGAGATCGATTATCTAATATTTTCTTGAATTCTAATTCGAAAACCCTTTTTAATCATTTTAATCCATAATTGTTTGAGATCCATTTATTTATATTAATAAAGAACTATTAGCTTTAAGATATATCCTTTGAAATCTATATAGAATTTATATTCTAAGTCTTGAAAATAACTATAGGTGATAAAGCCTTTCTAATTGTATTAATATATTTAAATATAATTATTCATTCTTATTTATTAATTATAACTTTTTAATTCGATTTTTGAGTAAAATCGATTATAATATATATACTTTGAGTATTTCTAATTTCAAATCCGATTTCATTTATATTATATATATTATTTAATTTATACTTTTGTTTAATAAAACATATATGAAATGTATTAAACTAAGTCTGAATATTCTTCAATGTTGTTTCTTTAATTTGATTAAACTTTAATTGATATAAATAATAAATTTTAAATTCTGAATATTGTTTTTGAAATTTATAAATCTATTTGTAATTTATAAATGGAATTTCTATTGAGATAGGAATTTAAAATAATATAACCTGAATGTATTGAAGATGAATTTTATTAATTATTTCCTTTATTAATATAAATATAATAGAAAATTTAATAATAATAAGTTGTAAAATCCATTATATAAAAGTATTTTCTTTTACATTTGAAAGAATTTAAACTATTTCGTAGGATTAAATATATAATTTCCTTTTAATAATTTTAGCTATAAGAATTGATTTAGGAACTTCAAAATACTCTATAACCTTTCTAATTGATTTAAATTCCTTTAATTAAAATGTAATAATAACATTTTATATCTTTTTTTCAATTTGAAAAGATGTAAGAGGTGATTCGGTATATATAGTAAAATTTGTTGGGGTTTGAAGTTAGTAACGGGCTAAATATGATCCGGTTCCTTATATAATCTAGTTCATCATAAGTTATGTTATATAATAATAATAAAAGTATTATAAAGATTTTAATATTCAAAAGGAGCTTTTGTAAATTAGTTGATATTAATAGTATTGATAATTATATAGAGCTTTTTTTATACATAAAGTTCATATTAAATAATAAAAGTAATAAGATTCTAATTCGTATTTTACTTATTTGTTTAATTAATAATCCTCTAAAACCCTTTAATACAAATATCAGTAGTTTTCAATATAGCTATAATAATATCTATATAATTCATAAGTATTTACCATTATGAAAACAGATTAGTATTAATATAAAAAGGAATTTCGAAATGAATATAACATTTTTTATATATATTATAATATATATTCCTATTGATATAATAATAGGTATATTTCCTATATTCATAATACAAATTATATTGAGATTATAGAAAAATTGATATAGATATTTTATATAATATATGTATAGTGGATGTATAATTAGATAAGAATGAGAGGGTAATCTTTAAACTGTGATTTTCTTTTTAAGAGGTATAATAAAGAAATATAAATGGTTTTATTAATAAAAAGGAAAATGTTTGATTGAAAAAGAGAAATTTGAAAGAATATTAATAATTAAAAGGAAAAGCTTAAGGGGAAGAAATATTTGAGGGATATAGAGATTACAATTATTATATTATAATATAAAGAATAAATGAATTATATATAAAAAGTTAAATACGACATATTATAAAGGAAATTAATAAAGGTAGGATTTTTATAGAATAATAATAAATAGTAGTAAGATTATATAAAAAAGAGAAATAACATATAACGATATAATAATAAAAGAGAAATAGAATTCTATAATATCTTGAAATATATTTGTAGTATATATCATATTAATTTATAGATTGAAAATGAAGTATTATATTAATTATTTTTGAAAGTATAAATATTATAGGTTATATGTATGATTAATATAATAGGACTTTATTATAACAAACTCGAATAGGCTTTAAGGGGGGATAGGTTTTATTATTTTTCTTTATGTATTTCATATAATTAAATATATTTAAGTATATTATATAATTAGTATAGCTTAGCTATGGATAGATTAAACGATTAAGAATTTATTACTACTAATGTATATAATAATTTAATATAAATCAACAATTTTATTCCTTATATGAAATATCAATAAATAATTTATAATTTTACAATGTTAAAAAAACAAGTTATTATTTAATATATAATCGATATTAATTCGAGAGATTTCATATTTAAATACAAAAAGTAGAAGATATAATTAATTTTATTCTTAAATTTAAGAATGTAAAGAAGATTGAGAAGCGATAAGTATATCAATTTATAAAACATTATAAAAGATCAAAAATATATTTAAATTGCATTTTTAATTTTCAAAAAGCTCTTTAAAAATTCTAAATTTATTAAAAAATGATTTTGATTTTTTTTTGAATATATGAAATAAACATGATAATATTCTCGATTGTAATTCAAAGAATAAATATATCTTTTCAATTAGTGTATAAAAACTAATCTATTTATAGTTTATATTATTAAATTTATAAGTAATACGCGATTGAATAATAAAATATATTTAAAATAGTTAAAACATTTTGATAAATATATATTTAATAATAAAAAAGTAAATATTGAATATTAGTATTGAATGAATATAAAAGTTATAAATTCATATTGTAAAAAGAATTATAATATATATATATATATTTATTATTATATTCAAGTGATTAAACTCAGTCTTTTAATATTGATTATTTCATTATCTTAAAATGAAAATATAATATATAAATTGAAGGGTTTATAAAAGTATCTATTAATTATATTTCGAAAGTTGAATTCTTTATAGTTTTTAAAGCTATATATTAATAATTAATTGTATTTCAGAATATAAAATCCGAAATTAAAAATGTAGGAATAGTTTCATTTGATTTTGAAATAATACATTTTAAAATCAAATATTTGAATTTATATATTTATTTCTTTTCCTTTCGATTTAAATCTTTTAAACTCCTTATAATCTTATAGAAACTCTTTTTCAATTCATATTAAACAAATCTCAAATATTTTATTATCATTTATATTTATTTTTAATAGTATTTTAGCTTTAAATAAAAATATAAAGAGATTATTATATGAGAATATGCTTTTAGATATAGAAAATCATATACTTTGAAAAGCGAATAAAGCTTTAAATCGATATTGATGTATAAAAAAAACTCAATTATATTAAGGAGAAGTTCTTACTAAATAGGAAACTATAAATATTATATCTTAGAGAGAAAATGAAATTCAGATTCAATATGATAAATATTACAATGAAGGAAATTCAAATAAAAAAGAGACTTCTAATTAATACTATAATAAATATGAATTAATAGGGTATAATATAAGAATCTATTAAAATAATATAATAGATTCTAAATTATTAGAATCTTAATAATTTCAATTAATTGATTTGATACTTATTAAATAATATGATTTTGAAAGGTAAATTAAGATGAAAGTAGTCTATATAATCATATAACTTTTATACTAATAAACTACGTTATATAGTAGATGATAAATCATAGATAATAAATAGTAAATGATAAATAATAGACAATAAATAGTAAATGATAAATAATAGATAATAAATAGTAAATAATAGACGATAGATAATAAATAAATATTAAGTAAGAAGTACTTGAATAATAAGTATTTAAATACTCGAGTATATGTTTTAAATATCTCTTCTTTCTTTCTAATATAAATAATTTATATTCAATAATCATCTTCGTAATCTACTATTAATAACATAGTAAATAAACGAATATATTTGGAGAATCACGAACTTGTATTCTTTCAACTATTAATCTATCTTGACCCCCTGTTATAAAAACAAATATACACAGACAACCATTCAGACCACGTACTACTACAACCTCGCCTCAGCACCAAAAGCAAAGTCTCAGATAAATATATACTTTTATTCATTCATAATTACATCTCATCTAACATTATCGACATCAAGCATCTAGCCCACCCTAATCCAAACCTCCAAGTATGCATACATGTCATCATAAATGCTTCACAAACTCCAAGCGCCAGCTACCCAATCAACCACCCCAAACCGATGCCATATCTCTTTCCCCGGGTATAAAAATGCATCTATCCATCTTTCTATGATACATTCTTCCATTCGTTCGTCTGGGTTCGAAATCTTCACATCTCTAGTCTTTTCGTATAAACAAGTCATCATGCATATTCGTTGCTTCACAAAACAGCGAATCTAGAAGTTCCTCGCAGGAACGACAGGCTCAGGATTGTATCTTCCGTGTCCACTACTTTCCGCACTCCCATAGGCTCTTTGTTCATCGGCAGCTCCATGATATCCTCTCTGCCTACTCTCAACATCCATCGCCATTGCCATTTCGGCTTCGGTATCTTTGCTCTGGTAATGTTTTGTTCTGATGGCGGGGATGAAATCGATGGCGAAACTCCAAACGTAGAATGTGTAAATCAATGCGATGATCCATTCGAGGATTGCAGCAGTGTTCCACAAAGATTTACGGTTGCAAACGCCGAATCCGATAGCGAGACCTAATTCGACGAAGATAAAGGTAAGTTTGACCCAGAAGGAGATGCGTAGGACGCTGTGTTCCCGGTAGTGGATTCCGAGACGTTGGTATTCCCAACAGATGAAGATGGCAGCAAGGATGTAACCACCACTCAGAAATTGTTAGTTCACTCTCCATGTGAGGGTGAGGAAGGAAGTAACTTACATGAAAATCGCCAAACAAATGTCGTGTGCAGTGTGGTGGTTGACATCATTGAGACAAGTAAGACAGATCAAACCGATTCCACCTGCAACGGAGAAGGCAATTGCAAGGCCTGATAGTACTTTTTGGAAGACCGAGGTATTCCCATGTAAACGACCATTATGTCGTAACCATCTCTCTGCAATAAAAACCATATTGAATGTCACCATAGTTACGGTACCCATGGCAATAAAGAGTGGTTGAAGTTCATGCGCTCCAATATCTGAAATATATCTGCGTGACAATGTCAGGATACCTCTTCGAAGCTAGAATGAATGAAGAGAACTTACGCAATAGTTTGACCATTATCCATGGGTGTAATTATTGGAGAACCATCTGCGACGGTCCAAGTCAATAGCATGGCTAAGAGCATTGCAAGCCATACCATTCCTGAAAAGACAGGTATCATCCAATATGATATTCCGAACATTTTGATGAATTCTATGTGGTTGCCGCCGATTGGGAAGAGGTATTTGGTTGATTTGGGGTTGATATTGTGATTGAATCGAATTTTGATATTTTCGCCTCTGAATTCGAATCTCCAATCGACATATGAAGGCGCTTCGATATTGGGCAGACGAGATGAATGTGAAATAGGAGCACGAGCAAATAAAGCAGCAGCTTCTCAGGGTTTACCTCGAGAAGATGGACTGAACACAGTTTATTGGAACAATTGAGGTTATACAGATTATCCAAAAAGACAATACCAGACGAGAGAGGATCGAAAGACGAAAGACGAAAGATAGAAGACGAGAAAAGAGAAGAGGAGAAAAGAATAGAAAAGAAAAGGAAAAATGGAAAAGTCTCAGCACACTTTGCGCATTTCGCTAACTTACCTACATTACATTTTATTATTTACAAGCCAAGGTCACCGAATCTCCATGACCATTTTGCAATACAATACACGCTAAACGTCATAGTTCTCAATCCAGTCATCCGGTGGATCCGTGATGACCTTGCCTGGCGCTGCCATCTCTTGCTTGCTTACTTTGTACATTGCTTTGATGATTGATTCAACCCAGAATCTGGTGAATCTGGTGAACCTGGTGAATCAAAATGGAGTGAGGGGATGGAATGATGGAGTGATGGGGTTTGGACATTGATGAGTCCACAGTAGACTGTACCGTGGACTGTAGTCTGTGGAAAGGCCTTTACGGAAAAAGAGTAGTCATCACCGAAGAGAGCTGGAGAGATTTGAAATCATAATCATGATCATAATCACAATCATACATATAAGTTATCCCTAGTAATCTTACATATAATCATAATCATACAGATATATCTAGTAATCTTACATACCAATACCTCCTCCTTTTACCCACTGCCTCGAGACACACTACATAGCCATCGATCGATCGGCTATTACCTCTGTGGCTTTTCCCCTAGTCGTAATCAAAAAAAGCCTCATCTGAAAAATCATCGAGTTGTCAGTAACCCGTGAACTTTGGCTTGTACCTTCCTTAAGTGAGTGATGAAATCACAATCACGTGATATTCCTCTGATGTTATTAAATTGTTGCACATCTAACTTGGGCGTATCCTCGCGAGCCTGGTTAATGAATGAATGATGTGTGAATTACAGAGTACCCAACCCTAAAAGCTAAGCCGATAAAAAGCTCACCGGGAGGAGCTCAATTAGAATGGTTAAAGCCTATAGAGGCCCATGAGAGCCTAGGAAGTGTCGGTAGGTATACTCGAGTATATATTAAACAAGAAAGAAAAAGATGAACAGAGAGAAGTTATTTCTATTCATTCATTCATTCATTCATTCATCAATAGCTAGAAAAGAGATTTTGATACTCACCTCTTCCAAGCAGCGGTTACCATCAATCTCTATCATCCATCACATCAAATCAGAGATCAGATCAGATCAAATCAAACCAAATCAAATCAGAGATCAGATCAGATCAAATCAAACCAAATCAAATCAGACATGATACCAATGTGTTTCTAGAACGTTTCAATCTCTCACAACTATCTACTCACCTCCCCACCTACCTACCTACCTACCTACAATCTTACCACCAGTACGTCTTTGAAGGATCCAGTATATGAGATGCTACTTATCGGATACTTACCACTTATCGTAGATTTCATGATACAACAATACCTCCAGTTTGATGAAAGGATAACACAAGAATAAAAACTCCCTCTTGATTACCCAGATGAAGTGATTATTAGGTAGGAAGACTTGAATCATTTGGATACCGATCAGACACCAGGCAGCTTCAACCACAACACAGTGCGAAAGTATTTCTCTAGGTCCAGAATACGAACATACCTATCATCATTGAAAATAATAAAACTCCGTGTAATTTCAACTACAGATAAGTACCAAGTAGATATATCAAAATTCATTCGCTCCCTCTGCCCAAATCCTTCATGGAAATACAATACTAGCTACTCAATCACCACGCTATGCAGTCTAAAATAATCGAGTTCTCATCACCTCATCCGTAGCCGAGTCAGCCACTTTAATCCATCGTGCCATCACGCGAATCATCTCATGATATCGACCTCAACAACTCCGTCCAATGTCTCATGATATCATTGGATACAATTTTTTTACAACTTCGCGGTCAACTTCTCCCCCTTGTGAATGCATGCTACGGCATCGCCAACCAATTCATCAACAACCGCCTTGGCACTCTTCTTCTCATTGACAACAGCAGCCGCCTTACCCATCAAGAAAGGTCGTGCGTTATCCATAGTCTCATCATCAATATCATCACCGAGAGTCTCGAAGTCATGTTCGACTGGAATAACACCCTTGGATGTGAGTTCCTTGATCTCGGCAGCACGGTTCTCTTCCCAGTTCTGAATGTAACTGTTGGTTCGTACTCGTAATGGTCTACCAGTGAAGATGATAGTTCGAACATTGTCATCATGACCTGCGGTTCTCACAGCCTCTTGATGAGCTTTTGGTGCACCAGCCTCATCGGTCAAGATGAATCTGGTGCCAACCCAAACGGCACTTGCGCCCAACATTAAAGCTGCGGCGACAGTTGCTCCGTTGAAGATACCTCCTGCAGCGACAACTTGAACGGGCTTTCCGCTCATTGGACTGGTCTTTCCCTTGCAGAGTTCGACAACTGCTGGGATCAAGACCGTTGTAGGGACATCTCCAGTGTGTCCACCACCTTCTCCACCTTGTGCGCAAATAATATCAACACCGAGGTCGAGGCATTTCTTAACATGTTTTGGGTGCCCGATCATGTTGGCATAAAGAATACCAGCTTTATGTAGTCGTTCAACGACATGTTTTGGTGGTACACCGACGGCGGAAACAAAGAGTTTGGCACCGCTCTCGATGATAATGGTAATGAGCTCGTCTAATTTTCCTTTGGTATAATCGTAGCTAGAAAGAAATCTTGTCAGCTACTATGCAATAATCCGAGGACGGGGGCTGTGGCAGAGAAATTGGTGGCAAAGGAGAAAGAAAGAAATATAACTCAAACTGACTTTGTCTTTCTCGCAGATCCTCCAACTTGTGGGAGTAAGAGATCAACCCCAAAAGGAGCGTTTTGATCATCCAAAAATGACTTGAGTTCCGCGATTTGCTCTCTTAACATATCCGGAGTGTATCCGATACCTCCTAGAACACCAAGACCACCAGCATTTGTGACAGCAGCTGCGAGTTTAGGTCCGGCAGCAACGTTCATTCCAGCGAGGATGATAGGATGGTTGATCTTGAGAAGATCAGTGACCGTTGTGCGGATTTGTTCTATAGGAAAGGCCAGTCAGTTGTTGATTCCTTTGACATTCGGCATTGTTTTCTAGTTGGCATGTGATGGCTGGTGACTTACGTTTAGAAGCCATGATTGCTATGTTCTTGTTTATAATGATATGGCTCTGTGTAATAGATTATGAGATGAAGATATAAGATTTCAGAAATGATCAATCAATAGTGAAGGGTATTATGTTGTGAAAGAAGAACAGGCGGATTATTTGAGGAGATTCTTACAGACCTCGGAACACTGGATCCTCCAAAAAGAAAGGATTCATCTGGGGTAAAAGTCCGGTGTAATAAAAAGATGCCTCGGTTTGACTGTTAGCGTCGGGTTAGCCTTTTCTTGGACCTGCATGCATGCACGTGCGATGTTTCCAGTATGCGTCATGTTGAAGAATGGAAACGGGAATTCTTAGCAAGCTCATGTATGAAATGGTTAATTCTATGTGTACATTGATGTTGTTTTATATCATCTTCAGGCGTCATGATTCAATATGTTTTTCCTATCAACGCCTGGTATCCTCCACACACCGAACATAAGATTCTCGGCTCAAGATTGAATATCATGGTCATCACATTATATTAAGGATCCTTAGAACTTTCAAAATGCGCCGTGGTCCGCGAATACGGTAACCCATTCGACCACTATCAACAAAGCTGCTTCTTTCAAACTTCAAGTTTCTTCATCCGATTAGATCATCTATCTATATCTCCAAGGAAGAGATAATACTACACCGATGAGGGGCTCTCTATTATCATCCGTGGTGAGACGGAGTGTGAATTCACCACGGCCGCTTATCAAAAGACCTTTCCAGACAATTTGGACGGTCAAGAGCTCTGCTTCTTTGACATCTCGAAGCTATAGCTCCGACAGTGCGGTCTTATCAAAACTTCCATGGACCCAACATCCTCTTAGTACCAATTCACCTAGTGAAAATGATGCGACACAGCTTTCCAAATCTCAAAGTCAATCTCGACTTGCATACATTGCTTTGGGCAGTAACTCTGGTAATCGAGTGAGATGGATCGAAATGGCTTGCAACAAAATGTCAGAGAGGGGTATCAAAGTTAAGAGAACTAGTAGTTTGTGGGAAACCGAACCCATGTACGTTCTTGATCAACGGAATTTCCTAAATGGTGCTTGTGAGGTGAGTTCTACTTTCGCATTGATTTGGCGTCAATTTATACCACGTGATCATGCATATTGTAGTTTTGGAACTGTACACTTTTGAATGTCAAATTCAAGGTTAGATGAAACAGGTTCATCAAAGCCCCGAAGATTTCCAGAAATTTAGCTAACACGAATCAATAGGTAGAAACTACTTTGGAACCGATTGCTCTATTAGATGAGCTTCAAGCGATTGAAAATGAGATGGGTCGAATGAAGATTATCGACAAAGGCCCAAGAAATATTGATCTTGACATTCTACTTTACGAGAATGAGGTTGCAGATCACCCAAGGTTACAAATACCTCATCCTGGTATGGTTGAGCGCGAGTTTGTCTTGAGACCACTGGCAGAGTAATTCTAGCCCCTCAAATCTATTGAATATTTGTCGCTGATTTAGTTGTAGGCTTATTCCTGGACAACCTTTGAATCCGAAAATTCCATGGAAGTTTACCCAGGATTATCTAAATGAATTGCCGCCATCCCCGACCCCTTTATCTACCATAACTCCATTACATCCATCAATTGGTTCATTGCATGCTCTTAAAAGGAATCGCCAGACCCATGTAATGGCAATTCTGAATATGACACCGGACTCTTTCTCCGATGGGGGCAGCAATCTCAATGAGCGAAAGTTTCTACGAGACAAATCCTCACAGTTGATTGGATCCGGAGCAACTATCATTGATATTGGTGGCCAATCAAGCGCACCGGGTGCTCCTGAGGTATCTTCTGAGGTAGAAATAAGTCGCATCTTACCGGTTATCCAACAGATCAGAAATACCAAATCACGCAAGAACATAGCAATTAGTGTCGATACTTATAGAGCATCTGTAGCTAGGGCTGCTGTTGAAGCAGGTGCAGATATCATTAATGATGTTTCTTCAGGTCAGCTTGATCCTGATATGCTATCTACCATGGCACAACTCGGAAAAACCGTATGTCTCATGCACATGAGAGGAACGCCAGCAACTATGACAACTCTCACAGATTATGAGCCAGAGGGTCTCATTCCAACTATTGCCAAAGAGCTACTAGAGCGAGTAGCAGAAGCCGAGGCTGCTGGTATACGGCGATGGCGTATAATTTTGGATCCTGGAATTGGATTTGCGAAGACAACAGATCAGAATCTCGAGATACTTCGTCGGATGGATGTATTGCGTGATTGGCCTGGCCTACAAGGCTTGCCGTGGTTATTAGGGGCCAGCCGAAAGAAGTTTATTGGTGAAATCACTGGAGTCAATAGCCCAAGCGAAAGAGACTGGGGTACTGCGGCGACAGTGACTGCAGCGATTCAAGGCGGAGCTGACATCGTGAGAGTACATTATGTAGGGAGGTTAGCTATGGTAGCTAAGATGTCAGATGCCATATACAGAGCTTGATGTATATATTCTCAAATCTTAAGACATTTCCAAGCACGAAAGCCATGGAGTCTAGCTCTGGTGCCACGTGTCGGTTACATAGGCGAAGATGCTACTCGCTCGCTACGAATCTGTGATTCTTTTATTCCATGTCTCCAAAATGGCCCTGCCGAGCGCTCTTCTCATAACTTCCAGAAAGAGAATCTATGATTTCACTTGTGGCTGTTGACTTATGTCCAAGAGACATTTGCGAAAAGCGAGTCGATGAATTCTAGATACTTGCTGTCAAACTGCTACCCACATTTGAACACGGCTTCAAAGTTACCATGCAAATCTCATAATTCAAATACAGTGGCGTATTTCTTGATTATGGATGTAGTGATTCATTTACTTGCGGGTCCCAAGTGTGTCCTTGCCAAAGCCCGAGTTTTTCTATGATTGTTTTCGGATATTTGTAATGCAATTGTGTGCTGTGTTCATCAAAATGTTTTCGGATACTTCTCGAGTCAACATTTTCGTGCTCAATATTCTCTCCATTTTGCTTCTTGAAAAATACATACCAAAATAGTCAATACATTCCATGCGTGCTGGAAAAAGAAAAAGACGTTTACATCTTTTGAGTCTTGAAGCTTGTCCCACCAAAGCTGAAATGTGTGGTAACAATGTTCGGCCATTCGGTTCCCCACTTTTGACCTCGACCCCTCCAGTGAGGCTCGATGTATACATAGGTAGCCTAAATACTACTTCCCTCTTTCAACATGGGCCGCAGAAACATCATCAGTTCCTATCTCTACTGACTGACGATGATGTTGATACAACCCATTCTTATACCTAGCTTATCAGATTACCATCTATCTACATGTTCATAAAGGACTATGGAAATAAAGCGAGGAGAGTACTGGAAGATCCGGATCATTGGTCAAGACGCCTAAGTTATTCGAGTCAGCAGCATGGCAAAATCGAATCTAGCAGTGTTTATTTCGGGTGATTCGCATGGAATCTGCTACTGCGGTAGCTTTCTGGTTGCTTTGGCTGCAATCTGATGAATAATCCTTGTGACTAAATAGATGTATGATGAAAGTCGATCTTGAAGTTGGTATTCATTACTCATGTTCGTAATCGATTCTCTTGGGAGTGTTTTTCCTACCTTTGTGTTGTTTTGCCAACTTGTAGCCCGAGGCCTTGGAAGGTTAGGACCTTTTTCGTCGGTTATACACTTGCTTGAAAAGGCGGATATTTTCAGAAGACAGGTAGTAGAATGCTATTTCAACACCACCTGCCAAATGCCAAAAATTCAACCTGACTCATCCGAACTTTACTACTGATGATGATGACATCGATATGTGTCACGACAGCAGCGATACGTCGTCGGTCACCTCAAACTCTAGCCCAGCCTGGGTGCTGCCTGCCAGCATCATAATCACGGAAAGCAGCAGCGACGTTGAAGATGATCAAAGAAAGAACATTTACATTTTGAAACTAGCTAGAAGGAAGAAATACTGTCAATTTCCCTTTTCTCCAACCATCTACCACTTACAACCCCAAGAAGTGCTAAATCCTATCCCCTTCTCCCAAACCCGCCGGTCTCCCCCCCGTAACCTCACTATGCACCTCGTACTCCCCACTATACTCCGGGAACCCTCCCTGCGCACATCTCACCTCCGTACTCACCACACTAACCTTAAGACCCTCCACATTTCCTCTGTCGATCTCCGTCCCATCAGCCAGCGTAACTCTCCAATGGAGATTTTGTCTCAAATACGGAATGACATTCTCCGTTTCGAGAGATCCGAGATCGCCATTCTTGTACAGTTTGAGGAGGATGGGGGTTAGAGGGACGGTGCCGGAAATCATGAGGGAGCGCGCTTCGTCCTTGATGCATTTTCCGCAGCCGGTGGTTTCGGGATTTTTGCCGAAGGATGAGAAGGTGCCGATGGTGGATTGCTCGGTTGCCTGAGTGTTTGGTTAGTTGAGCTGGATGAAGAAATTTGGAAGAGGATGAAAGTGGAAAAGTTGTGCACAGACCCAAGTTGCAGGATCGGAATTAAAATCTCCGAGGAAGATTCGGACGCGATAGGTTTGATGGAGAATATGCTTGGGAGCACGGATATTGGCAATGTATTCGCGGTATTTGATTAGTTCCGCGGTGGCAGGAGTGTCGGATGCTTGAAATGATATTAGATAATCGCCGAATGAGCAGAGTATGAGAAGAGATCTTACGTTTTCCAATCTCAGACTCAAATTCCTCTCCACCTCGGACAGCTTCCCCGGGCTTAGGCTTAGCCTTAGCAGAAGTATGAAGAAGATTTGACAGCAAGTTGTGTCCGTCAGAAGATGAAGCAGCGGCAACGTTACCAATAGGTTTCTGAGCTGCATCACTGCTATCCGCAACAACCTTTTCGGCCTGAGTAGAAATTTTTGCAGGTGCAGCAGCAGTTTGCACACCCATCAATTGCATAAATTGATTACTAGTAGCTCCATATAACGTCTGCACTGCAGCCAAAACACTTGTTTGATATTGCTGAACGGTAGGATATTTCCATTGTTGAGTCTCAGGGTAGGCGTAGTTAAATGTAGCTGTGCTACGCACGCCATCGGAAGTCCAGTAGGTTTTCCCAGTGGCATTATTGAATGGCGTTAACGGAGTAGTGCTAGTTTCTTGACTGCCGCTTTGGATAGAGAAAGTTCCATCGCCAGAAGGCTTGTTGATTGCATAGCTGTTGGGGTTTAAAGCTTGCCAGATGGCAAATTGACGATCGACGTTGCTGGTGAATGTCAACATACATTAGATATTACTTCGGCATTGCCAACGAAAGAACAAGTTTGACTCACGTATGATGTAACCAAAACAATGGATCGAAAGCTGCGTAATCAGGATCTCCCATCTGTCCACTCCCACCAGTTTCACTGTGAACACTATTGTGTACATCCTCGATACTACCGTACGTCCCGGGAGCATTGTTCGATGCCCATTGGTGATTGCTAAAGGCGTCGAATTGCTTATAATTGGGGTCCTTCATGATCAAGTAAACATTGCTTTGGTAAGAATCGAATTGTGATTCCATGGCATCAAAGACCTGTTGCTCTTGAGATTTGGCGGTTGCACTTCCATTGGTGGGATATCGGAGAGTGTTTGGCCATCGTGATTCCTAGAGATGTCAATGCCTGTTATATTATCCCAAAGCTTAAGGATATTCATACCGGAGCCACAGGAAAATCACCCTTCAAAGGGTTCAACGGGTTGAATTTGTAGGAGTAGAGTGGATTGTTGATTGAAACTGGTTTATTGTTGGAGGTTGGAGTGATAATTTGAATTGATGGCTGTCCAACAACAAGAGGAAAGTACTTATCACCAGCGGGCGGTGCAGCAGCCCAGTCCCAGTAGGGCATACGGAAAGTCAGGGCAGCTTGTTGATAACGAGTCTTTGTGGCAGCCGGGAACGTAGCAGCGATCTTTTGTATGATTTGATACAGGTATTGCTGTGGACATGTGAGCATTGAGGAGCAGAATGAGTAAAGTTACACCCACCTCAAACAATGCAAGGTACGGACGATGCCATGGTGCAAAGAGAATGGAGCTGTGGGTACAGTAGCCCTGCCACCCAGACGGGTTATCACCTTTTACTCCACCCCAGGGACGATAGGGACGTCCATGAATACCTTGAAAAGTCAGAAAGATACATATGTACGGAGAAATAAGATCTAGAAAACATACCTGCAATTCCATACCAAGATAGATCTGACCTCTGGTCAAGTTGTTGAAAAGCTTGAAGACCGAGTATGTAAAGCGTCCATTGATCAGGAAAGTTACGTTGGAGATCACGAATCTCACGTCTCAATGGAAGAGACCCTGAGAATTTTAGCAGAAAGAACAGTACACAGAAGTGTAGCCTTACCATCAGCAGGAGTAGGAGAAGGTTTTGGGGGCCCGGTAATAGGGTAGTTAAGGGCCGGGATGGCAGCCATAATCGCCAAGTACTGAGTGTGCACTTTCTTACGTCAATTGTGCAAAAGCTTAGCTACCAAAATGAGGTAGAATGAGAAGGTTTGAGTGATTTAAATGATAAAGAGGGATATTAGGAGTATATAACTACTTTTGAATGCTGTGTTGACCATAACTAGATCAAGGCGCGTTGGGGCGTGGTTTTCCAAAGAAGCAGTTGCACACGGCTGTTTACATGAGAAAAGTTACTGAAAGTCACGCCAAGATAGTCACGATAATTCAGCCAAATGAAGGAAACAGAATTCACGAATCATGATTGTATAAGTGAGAGCTTGTGCATATGGCAGTGTAACGGCTTGATGCATATACCGTGATGTTCGTATGCAGATCCAGTACATCTTTTGCAACAGACGATGGCTTGATGTCGGTCAGAAATATTATGACTCCACATTCATCTCACTGGTCACGTTGGTGGTCTTTGTCTCGGTGGAGCCAAAGCCATAAGCAATTAGATGCAGCCTTGTAAGATGTTCGGGCAGAGACAGATGATAAAAGTTACGCGGGCGTATTATATTGCAATATGCGGCCTCTGCATTAACCCCGCATTGGGGAACCTCAGCCGCATTACGCTCACCGACTGAACAATCGAAACAAATTCAGAAGGCAAGTGAAAACGGTTCTTGAAGGAACTCAAATATAATTCAGTGAGCCTACTGAAAAAGAGAAAGCGAGGACAAGAAGTCGCCGAGTAAATAAGTGAAGGCCATTAAGCGAGAAGGCATGAGGGGCGCACGAATGATAAGAGGCCGAACTTCCTGTGTACAAATCCGAACTCCATCAAGCAATTAGTGAATCGCGGGATCAATGCATAAGAATTGTTATAGTGTAAAGCGGCTAAGAAACGACAAGAAACACGTAAGATAAAATGGTTAGGCAGAAGCGAGCTGTACACAAATTTTATGCATTCTATTTTATGTATACGAAAGAGAACAAAGGAAAAATAAGAAGCAAAGTCTACTTGCACCCCTCAAATGTAACCCCAAAATTATGGCAAAATCATACCACCGACCATGCTGACAAGAGTCACTGCAACAACGCCGAAAGCTCTCATATTAACCTCGGCATTTCTTCCACCAGAACTAGAGGAAGAAGATGTAGAGCTCGACGAACCAGCAGAAGCAGTGTACGTGACAGCACCAGAGCCTGCAGTTGCAGTACCTTGAGATTCGTTTTCAGTATCACCAGCCTCTTGAGATCCAGCTCCATCCAAACCTGGTCCAGTACCCGCGCCTTCGGTCATGTATTTCTTAGCCGGAGTAGGCATGGCTGGAAGCGCATCACCAGAGACATCCCAATCAGAATTTTCGGTTGGACAAGTGCTTGCTGATCCAGTAGTAGTAACGGCTCCACCGGCACCTGTTGGAGAAGTAGTGTTTGCGTATGCTTCCTTGAGGTAAGTGTATTGGTCAGTGGTGGAGACAGTTCCATCGGTGATATCCACGAGACCATATCCGTTACCCTCGTTAGAATACTCATATACAAGACCTCCAGAGAAGACAGCAGTCATTTCAGTGCTGTATAAAGCCGCGATTTCGGTGAACTTTCTGGTATTGGTAATGCATCCAAACTCGGACATGCTTTGAGACTTGTCAGACACATATTTTCAAGACAGTATCAAATTGGTAGACTTACAAGAGAGGAATACTGTAGCCAGTGTAGTTTTTGATGAGAGTATCCCAGCCGGATGTGGTCATGGAGGAAGGATCGCACCATGAATAGTCATTGATTGCGTAGAAATCGGATCGTTCATCATCCGTGCCGCAGTTCAAGTACTCGGCAAGTATATGTTGGTTAGAAGCAACGTCTGCAGCCGAGTAACCGACAGGAATGGATCGGTAACCCCGGCTACCAATGTATTCCTTCATATCTCGAACGATAGCCTTGACATATGGAGCACAATTGGTGTTGTTCACATCGTTGATGACTTCATTACCGGAGAGGAAAGCAAGAGTATTGGTGTAATTCGCGAGCTTGTCAATAGTGGCGAAAATGGATTGAAGGTAAACACTGTTGTACGATTCTTTGGGTTTGTTTCTGTTGAGAGAGTATAGAGGGGTATCGGTATCGAGGACAAGATAGATACCAGCATCTGCGAGGTATCCCATGCATTCGTCGTGGTCCGCAGTGTTGTCGACAGCGTAAACTCTGATTGTATTGATTCCTAGTTCTTTGAAATACTCGACATCTCTCTTGCATGCAGTTGCATTAGCAATAGGATCGGAAGTGGTACCAGTTCCTCCACCTGTTTTCGAAGATCAGCTATAAAACCTTTGTGAAGACATCGTTAGTTTTACCTGGCTGATAGTCGACACCACGAATATAGAAACGATCGCTACCTTTGTAGAAAGCTGAAAGAAATCAATAATAAGGTCACGAAGTAGTCTTTGAGAGCATACCATTTCCCGAAATCGTAACAGCCTCAACATTTGCAGTAGATGAAGCTCTTGCTGCCAACACAGGAGTACCAGCAGCTGCAGCCAGGCCAAAGGAGGCAACAGAGGTAACAAGCCCAAATATTGTACTTTGTCTCATCTTGTAAAAAAAAAAGGGAATAAATAAAGAAGCGGAAAAGTTGAGAAACAACCAATGATTTTTACAAAGGCTAATAATGAAAAAAAAAAAAGGTATATTGAGCGCAACGAGTGTGGTCGATATTAGATTCAGCCTTACAGATGCCAAGAAATCGGATCTATAAGTAACGAATGTGAATAAAGCGAGAAACTGGAAGAACTCGACAAGGGGAAGAAAGAGGAAAGGAAATAGTAGGTATAGAGATGAGAGGAATAAAAACAAGTTGCTTTGAATGGCGTGGCAGGTCGAACTTATCTTGTTAAAAATGTCATTCTCCACGTAAGGAATAGCTTCTTATGTTCCAACTTTCAACTAGCGAACCTTCGTATTATTACGCGTCCATCCCTCACGGTCCCGAAACGGTACATCGACCCGTTCTTTTCGCTATCCCCAAGCGATACCATAAATAGAGATAAACTAGCTGACCCACCATAATTCTCGAGGCTATGCCGGTTCACGTGACTGACAATCATTTCGACTGAGAAAGACATGGCGAGCTAGTTTCCAAGAGATGAAGACTTCCAGTTCATCAAAAGGTGTCGACCGGGTTCGACAATGCACTCATGTTTCATTGGAGCCGCATCAAAAGAACCCTCGAGGTCTGATAGTGACTCGGTACTTGTGGACACTGTACAAGAAAAAAAAAGACGCTTACATGGTTAGACAGCCGATCAAGAGATTTGATGCCATATGATGAAAGGATAGCCAAAGGGTTGTTCCAGCATAAGATTCTGACCTTCTGAACCACCTCAGAAATAAGGGAGGTGTTTGTCAAGTAGCAATGGGCGGTCCATTGACATCAGGTCATAAATCAATCCGCTATACGTGTAGAACGAATTGATGAGAATATGATACGAGATACTCTGTAGCTCGTAATCTGGCAACTGTTTCCATGTAAGACAATAATGTCATCGTTAGAATTGGGTTTCCAGGGCGGGGAATGAATGGAATCGACATTTGAGAGCATTTAAGAGGGTTTAGTATTATGGGCCCATCGCTGCAAGGACCAATGTAGTTCAATGTTGAATTTTCACAGGGAAATCTCCTGACATCGCCCCACAGATCTGTTGTAAGATAACACCCCCAAGAAATGCTGGAGTCACACTACTCTGCGCAGCGAGTCTACGATTTAATGAGACCTGATGCATTAATTCTCTCATTCTATTACTCCTATAGAATGACGGGGTATTTACCGAAATTGAATGCATTGGAAAGAAGTAATGTAAGATTACATACTTATACAAATCCACGAGAAAAAGTACAGCAGTCCTCCTACCTTCTGGAAATCCATTTCCAGTATTTGGGAAATCATTGCGTATTATTGTTTAGTCTAGTCTAGACAACTCATATAAACTGAAATTGATTTGGTGGGTTGCTAGTGGAGCCATGAAAATACCTCGAGGAAAAGGAGAATTTTGGGATGGATGATTAAGTTGACGCGTGTCATGGAAACTTATGATCGACTTCGACTTCCTTGTGCATACCTAGTATGGTAATTTGTCTTAATAAACTTTCACAATCTACTGAGATTGACATGAGATTGACATGGAATTGACATGGAATTGACATGGAATTGAGCTTGATCTTGCGCAAATACGTCGCTCACAAGGAAATACAATGTTTCGATGAGGTTGAGATATGGCCATGAACTCTCGGAAGGTTCCTGTCAGTATAGCTAGACAGCTCATGAACATAGACTGTCCGGTGTACTTATTTTGCACCATGGTACATTACATTGCCATCTATTCCCATCTGAAATGGATTCTTGTTCAACCGACTGAAGTTGACAAAGGATGCAGATAGCGTAAATGGTCGAGGCCTGAGGAAAGTTTGAGTTTGAGGTGCAGTGAATGGTGACCGGACAATAGGATGATAGGACATGAGGATATTCTCGACAGTCAGACAAGGCAGAGCATTTTGAGAAGAAACTGCCCACGACTTGAGATGCTGCCGCAAAAGAATATAAATGACCAATAGACTCTCATTCGGTCTCTTCGTTTCATCGCTCGTAAGTCGCGATTTGCTAGAAATCAGTGATTGCCGTACCCACTCATGCCATTTATCCTTTTGAAAGAGAGCATTGTTGATCCGAAAATAGTAACAGCAGCGACAATGAGGGTCCTTCGAGTCCTCCAATACGACCAAAATGTGTATTTTAACAAGGATTTCAGGAAGAGCAACACGAAGTAGAGAAGAGAAAGATAGATTGTCGTTGGAAATTGTTTTATTCACATACCAAATGCCAAGCAGCCAAGCATTTCAAAGGGACTGGTAAAACTCAAGATCATGTGATTGCGATTTTTAATTGATGAGCTAACTTAAACGCACCACCATACAGTGCTGGCACAACCGCCAAATTTGGTTTGTTTACTCGGCACCAAGCGAAGAGCTCCACGAATGTAATGCAATGCAGACCGCTTTTATATCTTTGATATTAAAGTGAGATATATTATGATAACATGTTGTTATCATATCGACTTTGCGGGGGATCAACAAAATGTCCGTCTCAACCTTCAATCCTCTTGGGCGATCGCGGAGTCTTCGAACTTCGACAGCTTCAAGCAACTTGAGGCTTCCATCAAGCTCCAACTCACAACCACCCCCTGGCCCCTCATACGTTGCTCTTTTCATAACCAATCTTCGACTTCTGGATCTAGATTTGCGAGATGACTGGCCAGATATTACGGTGGTAACATTCTTCACCAAGGATGCGCAACAGAATCAAAAGAAACGAATACAGAGTGTAGAGTGGGCACTATTTCAGCTATTTGCAATTTGGGATCCGGAAGAGACTCGAAATGTACACTACTGCCGTTTATTGTCACTTTGGAATGACACAAATAGCTAACTCGTGTCTATAGAAATTACAACCATTCTTCCCACCACTCGAACCTCTCCAGTCCCTCAATCTGCGCACCGCATTGTTTCGATGTCTGGATCAGGCCAAGAAGAATGGAGTCCTTGGACGAGATACTGTACTGAGGAAAACTATGTTGGACGAATGCAAGGGCGAAAGGCTGGAGGAAGTTTTGGCGGTATTTTCAAACGCTGTTCTGAAAAGAGTCGTTGAGGAAGACACCTCTGGACGATACGAAGCTCTTGCCCAACAACTGGCACTGGAGAACTTTTCATACACAGGAGAAAGGACAATACTATCGGCCTTGATATTAGCACACAAGAAATCTTTGGGCAAGCATGTTGCCGAGAAAAACACTTTAAGAGCCAAATATCGCGACTTTTCTAGAACACTCGAGCTTAATGATCAACGAACTCTAGAGCGACGGGAAGATCTGAACCATGAGATGAATGAAGGAGAAGGCCACACTGGATTATCCGACAGAGATCTAAGATCATTGCAAAGTAAACTTCGCAAGAATTGGTCTGGTAGTAACGAGTGGCTGGAAACGATTCTTTACGGAGATAATAGGCCCAGTAGAGAGGGGCTGTTGGCCAAGCGTTTCGATGAGCTTTGGGATCAGATTGAGAATGGTACGGTTGCAGACATAGAAGGTAAGAATGAAATCGGGCTCGTCAAACGGCTCGAGGCACGAGTGCAAAATCAAGAGAGCCGTTTGGCTAGATGGCAAGAATTCGGACGGACTTTGACTCGAAACGGTACCAAATCACCCACCAAGAAGGTGCAGGCAGTTCCCGTCGAGGAGAAGGGTATCAAACTTGGTTTCAATGATCACCAGACATTACAAATTGGGAAGTATTCTACAAAGGATTTCGGCTCCGTGGACATCCCCATTCGAGATGAATATGCCCGTTTAATGGAACGAACTCGCACTGCGTTGAATGATGTATCTAAGCAAAAGGCGTTTTCCAAGGAAAGCATCACTCAAGGCGGCTCGAATAAAATGTTCAACCAGCCTTCCATTGATTCAAGCAAAGAGTCATTGTCACCAAGTAATCAGGATGGGGACATATCTCCATCAACCAACGTATCTCCCGACCATTCGCCTGTTTCGGTGGGGATTCCTGATGGGGCTGCCGAAATTTCGACTTCTCGTAGCCACGACAATGAATTGATTAGTACACCACGTTCGAGAATATCTCACAGACCAATCCCCATTGGGGCTTCATCAATCATTAAGCCTGGGCAGTCATCGGAAGATCTCGGCGTCGCTAGCGAGAAATTATTCGAAGCCACAACTGTAACATCGGCTATCAAAGATGACTATATCTGCGCCACTCCAAGCGCTACGAGATCATCCCTTCGCCCTGTCTCCTTTGACAAAGAGCCAGGACGTGAATTTGGAAGGAACTCAGCTGAGACGCCCGTATCAATCACAAGGAGACATACAATGATATCACAGCCAAGTCCATCTCCTTCCAAATCAATTCAAGCCTCTGAAAACCCTCTTGGACCTGTTCCGGAGCTCAGCCAAGCAGAGCAGATTTTAAACTCCATGTCAGCTGCATCTCCATCGCCGCAAAAATTGCAACGCTCGTTGTCTTTAGCAGAACGTACCCGTCTTACCATGGCTCGTTCGAACCCACGATACTCGAAATCCAAGATTAACGATGATTTTGATGATTTGCCAGATATGGATCGCCTGACTCTAAACTCTAAGTCTAGAGCCACACCTGTCAAGTCTTCTGTGACAGAAGAAGGAAAACATGCGGGCTTAATAGAACGCACACGTCAGTCTATGGCAGGCTTTGAGGCAGCCCAAAAGAGAGCACAGTTAGAGCGAAGACAAAGTATCAAAGATGAAAAGAGGAAACAGCGACAATCGCATTTTCCAAAGGTTGTTCAAGAGGAAGAAGATTCATTATCTCCAGCCACGCCAGCAATTGATCGAGAGGTGTTGATGGATGGAAATGATGTCGATTATGCCAGTGTTTTCATGAGTAGACCGAGAATTGCTGTTAGTCCGACTCCAGCGAAGGATAGGATGATATCATCTATGATGGAAAGTGAGGATGATGAATCGGAGGACATGGGCGAGGGTATGGAGATGGGTGTGGATGCGGATTACCAAAATGCTTTCATGAGTAGACCAAGGATCGCTTTGAGCCCGACGCCGGCTAGGAATAGGAGAATTATGGGGAATGATGCGCACGAGGAGGGAGAAGCAGAAGCTGTAAATATGTGGCATGATCTTTGAGCAGCATTGAGCAGCCACAATTTTCATGAAGAATTATAGAATTGTGTTCCTGTATCACAACGGCGTACGATTAATGAGAAATGAAATTAGTTATAAACGCCACATCTTCCTATCTAGTTCAATCAAGATTTTAGTAGGGCTCAACCAATACCAATACTCTGCCACGGTTAAACTTATGCCCGTGTGGGTTTATGAGGATCAAGTCAAGTTGACTGTTAAAGCGACTGAACTGAGAAGGAGCGTAGAACAACTTTACAGCAAATCTCTTACACATACATATTATGAGCCGCCAAAAATTGGCGAGTTTATTCTTCACCCCCCACTTTGATATCCACAGAGATGTTGTCTTCGATTCCTTGGTCGGTATATGGAAGCTGACCTCTGGTTCATTTCGTAATGTAGCATGATTAGTCGTTACCTTTAATAGCACAGCGTTGTTCAGTTGGTGGCTCTCGATATGTGTTGTCGGCTTGCCCGCTGGCTGGCTTCGACTCCAAACCTTATGCATCATTTACTGAGTCTCAAGTGTCCGAGTACTGGAGTTTTCGAATTTCCATTATCACTATTTGATTTCCTCAACCCATTCCTCATCATTCTGCCCGTAGCTTTGACAATGAAGCACATTTGCTTGAAAGCTTTACTCGACTAGAAGGCGCCATAACTCTCAAAATACCGGGGGAAATTTAGCCTCAGTGTGAGCGTATCGCAAGAGCAAGCAGTGTTCTAACTGTAGGTAGAAACGATTTGAGCCTTCCGACTAGATCTCGAAGTCGAGGTGCAACTGATACAAACGAGACATTTTAAGAGTTCTCAAAATTCTATTCTGAATACTTCAAGAATTCAAGACTACGATAAATGCAGGCTTTCAAAACACTGAAATATGGTCTTCCGATTCAATGTGAACTGATTCCTCTTTAATTTAGTCCCATGAAACTGTCAAATTCGCTCTTTCTGACAATTTGTGCCATTAATGAGGGTTCCATGGATCAAATCAAGAATACTGGGGAAGAAACGATCGCAGGCTGGCGTATCGGTATGAATTTTACCCTCGAGTCTGAAATGATCTATTCACTGATGATCTTTGATCTGTATGTTTCAATGAGACAATTTCCGTGATATCTATCCACCAGATTCGCGCAGGATACTTTAGCTCATTGCTTCTCAGCCGTTTTGACATCAAAAAGAAACCCACTTGCAAGAATGGATCGCGTCTCTGGGGCCGGTGATTTGACTTCTAGTTCCTTTTGTCTACAGAATGGTACATCGTTAAATCAAGAGTTGGTTTGAGCTTTTTTAGAGACATGCATCGTCGATTGTTACCAACAGCCTCCCGTAAAGCAAACAGCAGGAATCATGTGTGACAATCGACCACGTCTCGAACAATTAAAAAAAGCAATATTCGCATTGCGTATGTATCTTCACAAAGCTTGCAATAATTAGCGCAAGCTTTGTGCAGCTTTTTCTCATGATGAGGGCAATCACATGGGCAAATTATGGGCGTTGATGCACAAGCATGGAATTGAAAGTATAAGTTGTGCTCATTTTCCGACCACGAATGTTCAGGGACAGCATCTTCATTTGGAAGGATCTAGCTTGAGGACTTCTGGTGTATTAGCTGTCTGATTCAGACCACTTTGATTAATTTACCTTCCTGTCTTCTCGAGTTAAACCTAGTTTCATAGGTGAGAATCCGTCCTTCGACATGACTAAAGTCGACTGCTCGAAATGCTGCAAGAAGGAAGCACATGACTACTCGGTATTGGCATGCAAAAAACCTTACCCACTGTACAATCAACAGATGTGCGACAACTGTTTCGAATTCACCGAACCTCCACACGAAAGTAAGAATTGCACAGAAAGCGTTGGGAAAAGTTGTAAATCATGCGGCCACGCTGAATGTCCAAAGAACAAATGCCCTGTGCTGGGTGGCATGAAGATTTCTGAGATTAGGTAAGATATTGCAGATAGATTTACTCCCAACGCGCGAGATGCATGGTTTAAAAGATATGGTCCCAAGTCAAATGCAGCATCAAGTGCAGCGTCTCAAGCTTCAGCTAACACTACCGGACCATCAAACTCTCTACCCGAGCCTGTTGCCGATAACAGAACGATGGAAGAGAAACTTCAAAGCTTGTATGATGAAGAGTCACGGAGAATCCCCCAAACCGAGAGCCAAACTTGGGACCCACCTACTAAGATTAACGCGAACTTTTACAAGGTCGGTCTGAGCAGCGAGGCGCAGATCTTGAAGTACTCGGTTTGCCTTGACAGAATCATTTCTCGCGGGAAGCCCGAAGGGTTTGTACCTACACGGCCAGAAACCAAGCGCTATCTAATCACGCGGCTTCTCGAGGAAAACAAAGATCTATTCGAATCAATCAGCTGGGCTACCGACTTTGACTCCTTTGTTGTCTCTAATAAACCACTCGGCAAGCATGATTTGAGTAAGCTCGGATGCTCTATTTCAACACCACATACACGCAGCGGACCTGATGGCAACCTGATTAATATGAACTCTTCATTGTCATTCCTCGGATTGGTTAATGTC
The DNA here is from genome assembly GCF_014898465.1 of Botrytis porri. NCBI lineage: Eukaryota > Fungi > Ascomycota > Leotiomycetes > Helotiales > Sclerotiniaceae > Botrytis > Botrytis porri. Next base: position 3,883,764 of record NW_024066075.1, on the reverse strand, counting down.
AAGGCCTTGATAGACCACGTCAAGTCTAAGAATACACCCCTTGACCACCCTGAAGAGGAACTAAAGTTCCTGAATATAATTTCTTGGAAGAAGGTTAATTCCCCTCAGTACGAAGGAGGTCGTGTGGGCAAGAAATTCTATCCACATAGCTTTATGGCCGATGACGAGAGATCGATGTCTCAACGACGAACAAACGAACAGAAGGACCCTAGCCTACGCTTCAAAGACAAGGTACCTTTGTATCAGATACATCGTGGTTTCTTCAGCTCAATGAGGCCTGGGAAGGGCTCAGTTTTGCTCAATGTTAATGTGACAACATCTGCGTTCTTTTCTCCCATCAATCTTGCCAAATAGATAGAATCAAACCCGAATGCTTGGGGCGATTCTGGAAGACTTCTGAAGGGGATTCGTGTTGTTTTCGACATTCATGGAAAGAACAGGCAAAAAGTCTTCAACATCAAAAGTATCGCGCCGCATAGTGTGTCAGAGACTAAATTTATGAAAGATGGTACAGAGATGTCAGTTCATGCTTACATGAATGCTAGTAAGTTCTTTCACTCCGTTGTTGTTAATGAGATCTCAAGTTGTTGACAGTCACCTAGCATACCATAAGACTGTGTTAGACAAGAATGCACGGTGCATCAACGTGGGAAGCAAGGCAGAGCCAACTTGGTTTCCAGCAGATCATTTGAAAATTGTTGAATGGCAAATTGTTAAGAAGAATCTGCCAGAGCCTTATGTTGCTGCTATGATTGATACCACCAAGGGCCCTCAACAGAGTAAAGTTGCTATCAAGGAGACGGGATTGGTAGAATTGGGCTTCTTTGAGAAGGATCCCTTCTACAAGGTGAGAACAGTATTGCATATATTATAGAGGCCTATTACTTTAGTGTCTATTTACTAACATCGCCCACTAAAATTAGGCATTTGGAATTACGCCAGACACAAATTTGGTCGAGATCAAAGCGGGATATCTTGAGGCCCCGATGTTATTACTTAGAGAGACTGACAAAGTTACAGCTCACGACGGTGCCTGGGAATTCAGATCCAAGAAATGCCGGAAACCGGGTATTAAGAACACGACTCTTTACGTTCTGTGGTTGAGAGATACTGCTCATAATCAAGAAAAAGATATGAACAAAGCTACTGATATTTTAGTCGGATCTCTGAATGAGTTTGGCCTTGAGCAGATTACGAATCGTGTGTTTTATGATGCGTTAATTCCTGAAGAAGCACAGGAACCCGAAAACTATCGCCAAGCTTGCGCTACTACTTTCAAAAGTGCTCTACAGCCGGTCATTGAAGGTACGGAAAACGTGCCCTTGATCCTGGTTGTGCTTCCAAAACGAAGTCGCAAGCTCTATCCAGAAATAAAGAGATGGGCAGATTGTGATATTGGCATCCCGACAGTTTGCGTCGTGGAAAAAACCCTTTCGGGGAGCGGGGATCGCGCCAGATGCGGTAACATCAGGTGTGTCACAACCTTCCAACATTTCCAGCATGAAGATTTACTAAGAACGATCGAATAGCTTAAAATTCAATCTCAAATTGGGAGGCATCAATCAAGAAGTGAGCAATGGGTGTGGAACCAAGTCCCGGACTATGGTTGTCGGAGCAGATGTCACACATCCTGGCGACGAGGAAGGATGTCCTTCCATCGCTGCTGTAGTGGCTACCGACGATGACAGCCAATTCCAATATCTCAGCTCTGCACGACTTCAGGAAGGAAAACAAGAGGTACGTGTACTCGTTCATTTTACGTCTTCTGCATTGCTAACCTCTGCTCCTGAAGTACATTTCGGATCTTCGAGGCATGATAAAAGAAAGACTTCTTGTCTGGGCCGAAAGTGTTTTAAAAGACATAAAACCAAGGGTTGGTGGCCAATATCCACAGATTCTTCCCGACCATATTCTTTTTTACCAAGATGGAGTGAGCGAGAGTCAGTTTGGCATGGTTCGACATCACGAGAAACAACAAATATTCGATGGATGCTCTGATGCATACATGGAACTAAAATCTAATCTCAAGAAAAAACTCCCTGGCGCCTTTCCAAAAGTGGCCAAGGATGTGAAATGGAAACCTAAACTTACCCTAATCGTTGCAATTAAGCGACATCATGCCAGATTTTACCCTTTGACTTTAGTAAAGGGTGATCCAAATCTGAACGCTGGAACTATTATCGATTCGGTGGTCGTGACACCCAATCACTTTAGTTTCTACTTGCAGAGCCATTGTAGTCCGCTCGGCACGGCTAGAAGTACTCAGTACGTTGTGATTTACGATGATCTTGATTACAAGAAAAATCCAAAGGACATCATGAATATTGTGAGTTTCCTATTGTTTTCGAGACCCACACCGCTGGATGCACTAACTGATTGTACGCAGACAAACAAGCTTTGCTACACCGGCTCTCGCGCTTCCAAAGCCCTCTCTGTATGTACACCAGCCCGCTACGCAGATATGCTGTGCGATCGTGTGAGATGCTATTTGAAGCCTGTTTTAGAGGGTTATCGTGATGAGGGCACCACGGGCGATATGGATGGAACACAAAGGACAGCTTTTTGTGGAGAAAACACGCTCGTTTGGAAACCAAATGCTTCAGGCATTCTACCAGATGGGTGGAAGAATCCTTGGCATCCATCGATCAGCAATGTTATGTTCTATCTTTGATGTGGAAGGCTTTCTGCACTGCAGATCTGGGTGTGAAAGTGGCGTTTGGGTGTAGATTATGGCGTTTATGCATGAAAATCATTCCGATGTGGCGAGATCTTGATTCGTGCTTTTGGCATTAAATTAGCATGAATATGAGACTTTTTTTGGGACGGAGAAACATGAAGAAGCAGACACAAGTTCCATTGGCTCAGCAAACGCACGCCACGTAGCTCGTTACATAGAAAATTAAGCGAGCTCAGGATTCCCCTTGCATCACCCGAGAAACACTGATTCCCCGTGAGTCGATATATCACATTCTCCTCCCATGCAAAACGTGCAGAAAAGCAAATTCTCAGGCTTAAAGTCAAGCTCAGCCTCAAGTATCCGAAGTTAAAAGTCCCCCTTAATAGCTTAGCATCTTCATCAAATCGGACAGCAACATCACAATGCCAATTCTCAACACCAATGTCGTGTTTTTACTCTCTCTCGTCATTCAGTATCTAGTTTTCCTTGCTTTCATAACCACATGCGCAATTGCCGTCACTGGATCCGATCAAACATGGTTCGTAGTCCCACGATTCGCAAACCCACAAATTCCAAACCCTGAAACCCTAAAATAACATTCCTCTCTAGGTCCATTGTAATATCTCTCTGTCTTCTCTGTTTCTCATACCTGGTACCGACCATGCAACAAATCATGAAAATCTTCCACTACCAGCGCGGAAACTATCACTTCCTTCCAAGAGAGAAGCAAATAGCGACCCAAAACACCCTTCTACGGGAAATGACCTGGAGGGAAATCCCAAAATGGATCACTGCTGAATGCATCTTATATTTGTTGTGCAAGATTGATACGAGGAGACTTGATCGACTGACTATGCCTTATTATATTACGATGTGTACGGAGATAGGGATACTGGTATGCGGATGTTTGACTGATGTTGTGGGATTGTGGATGCTTCATTCGGAGGGGATTGAAATTTTTGGGAGAGTGTATGGTGGTGGTGTGAGAGAAGTGTCTGTATCATTGTCGCAATCATTGTTGTCATCGCCCTCGTCGGTCGATTCGCAACCTCGTCCCTCTTTCTCGCTGGGAAATTCTCGAATGTTGACATTGTCTTCTTCATCGGTGTTGTCGAGTTCTTCGACGATTGTCGATCGAAATTCGTTGAATTCAGACTTTAGAGCTGGAAATAAGGATCTGGAGAAATAACACGAATCGATATCTCGCATGAACTAGACGATTGGTAACGAGCAAGCACTTTCTCAGAGGATATATGTACAAATATAATTTGCACCGAGGACGGTCATGGCTATGCAGTTTGGATAAGTTAAGCCAATGAGAAACTTTCGATTTACTCGAGCAAAATGCAATAATTAAAACCACATTCTGATATCCATCAATTGATACAACAACATATGACTCAAGTGCTAGTCGCTGCAATCTTACATACTTTTTTATGTTCTTTCCAGTCTGCCTTTTGACACGCCGGACCACAATATCTTACTCCTCTACATCTCCCGCATTGCTTATGAACCGTGTCTCCCTGTGAGATATCGCCACACTTTTTACATCCCCTGGAGTCAACTATACTGATTTGATCAACTAACGTCCGTGTTAATCCATCTATGCGAAAACCTGGCGAGGTCGACATTGAAAATATTCCCTTCTCATACCTGTCATGTTCTTCCTGCGAATAATGCGCTTCAACGTAATCTACCGTCGACAACGGCATAAGAGCAATCCTCGTCGTATATCCACTAAGAATTTTCCATCCTTCAACCCGCGGAAAACCTTCTGCAGTTTTTCCTTCGCCGCATGCGCAGATTGGCGACTGATTTAATTCAGTATACGACGATACTGAGCCAAATTGACGGTATTTGCAGCCTGGACCATGGTCCCAGCCTTTTCGACATGCTTCTACGGTTGCTGGAAGCATTCTTCTCATTAACTGCTCATCTACCTCTCTCATACCGTAGGAAATTGGCTGAGTGGTTTTACAAGCAAGTAGTTTCTCGATTACAGGGGTGATCGGAGAGGATTCGGCTGTAAGCGGAAGCAGATATGAATCTAGAACAACCGAGCTCTGATCAATATTATGTCGCAAAGCCGAGACAAAGATGATCATTGAGATACTACGTGGGTCACCACTATCAAACAAGAATGTCTGCTTCCGACCTAGAGAAGATGGCTGAACGAAGGAAACCGCCATGTTGTGGATGTAGCTTTTGATTGTAAATAGAGCAGGAACATCTTCTTGGAGTCCAATATCAGATTTGCGCCAGTACGAGCGTTCTCGTGCACAGAACATACTATGCATGAGATTCGAAATCCATTCCCCAGTCTCGCGACCAGTACTAGATATGATTGGCTGCTGATCCATATTTACTTTGGGAATTGTGAGAGGATAAGCGTCTGAGCCATCCAGCACAACCGGAAATTGATTCAGTGTGTAACCTGTATTATTTAAAGCTAAATTCGGCTTTGCAACCAATGTTTTCACCTTGTTCAAAGTATCGATCGTTGCTTCATGGAGAGAAACCGGATATGGGAAATGGATCTGGTCGATTTCAAAACCGTTGAATCTTTCGGAAATAATGAAAGGAGATATTTGGCGGGCTCTGATGGCACTTTCGGTTGCTAAATGCTCAAAATTCTTTCGAGTTTCGAGGGACTCAATTGAAAGACCGTCTGTCATTCGGACAAAGCAAGGATTTTTAGAAGTAGAAGATATGCGTAGGACGGCTGCATGATCCGTTGCAAAAGGCTGTAATCTGACTCCTGGCGGCTCTCTTAGAATCAATACATTATCCTCAAGACTATAGCTACATATAGCCCCGCCGTACATATAGTTCGCACTCAATCTGCTGCTGCTTAAAAATGCTAACTCTATTCGTGTGGATTCTCTGGACTCTAACATCAATACTAAGGAGGGTACAGCACATGTCACAATTAAGTCCGATGTCCCCTTCAAGCCTTGTGGATCTTCAATCACATCGTAAGCATCATTGTCATCAGCTCGTTGGACCAGACTACCAAAAAAGCACTGAAGCGACATGAAGCTGGCCTCGGTCTCACTTTTCGTATGCCGGATTTTGATTTGTAGCCCAACCGTAGCATACTCGTTATCTATCTTCAATGATTCAAGGATCTCGCGTGGAACACTCAGAGAGATCCAAACCAGACGAGGAAATTCATTTTGATCTAGTGAATCCATGCCACTTTCTTGATATCGTAAACTCAACGGACCATTTTTGAATTCTTTTTGGCTTGCAAGCATGATTTGACGAGGTATTTCCAGTAAAGATGGCCGGGAACAAATGCCTAGTTGGTAGAAGTGTAACGATAACTCGAGAAGTTGAAGACCACCCATACGCAATTGATCCTCCCTTTCGATATGTTCGAGAAGAGAGTCCCCAAAGGTTGACAGCTGATCATTCTTGACACAATCTTTCGCTAGACAAACAAGAGCGGAAAAGCCAAGACGATTGTATCTTAAATGATGTATTTCCTTTCCGGTAGTTGGAGACATGGACTCAACTTCGAACATCCTCGAATAGAGCTTGAAGAAGAAAAGGGCGAGCTCGTGCGGTTCGAAAATCAATTCTCTACCTGCTGGATCGTCTAGATTTGGGTATCTCCACTCAACTCGCATATGATAACTATCATTGTTATTTCGATGGACTGAAAATTGTCGTTGGGCATTCAGCCCAACGGCATACGTGGTAAGCCCGAATAAGTGACCGGATGGTGCCAACCCCAGAAGTAGTGAGAAGGTTGTGATATCGCAACACAGGATATGAGATAGAATTTCAACTGGATCTTTGGTATAAAAAGACAGCGTCTCAGTAAATATGACTGAGGTTGCCTTGCGAGACAATAATGGCGCGATAGCGGACAGCAGATTCAGAATGCCAAGCGGATCAGCCAGATTGTTGGTGTCGATGACGTCAAATGTATGGATACCGCTTGTCGTACCAGGATTGTAAAGAGTCAGTGGAGTTGAACGCCATGCCATGGTAAATAAACTGAGCAGTTTCGTTTCTGGAGTTCCATTAACTCCTAAGCTTTGTAGCGCATAAGAGAATCTCAAAGCATCGCCGCAAAAGAGTCGTATGACTATTACCTTCTCACGAACCCTTTCCCCAAAACTCGCACCCCACTCCTGAAATTGAGTCTTTGCTTGTCTCACAACATTTGCTGCCAATTCCTCCTGGGAAGAATTCAAATTATCGAAGGCGCTTGCGAGGCGAAAGCCCAAAAGAGGATCCGAGCTCGAAGAGATTGCAAATGCGTTTCCTGCAGATGTAAGTGCCATCAGCGGATTAACAAGTTGACCATCGAGTTTCAAAGCTTCCACATCATGCGAATTCCCCGCGATCACACCGTGGTCCCAAAATCCAGCGAAGGCGTCAACAACTGTTTGGATGGCACTTTCCCAATTGCCACCTGCTGAACGAAGAGCAGACGCATACTGTTTCCGACCACAGACATCCTGGACCCCGATATCCTTCTTTGTAACATATTGCTCTTTCTTGGTTGAATTGATCTCTGATTTAAACTTTGTTTCGAAGTGATCTCTTTCCCTGGAATCTGATCTAAGATTTGCGATCTCGAGATACTGAGTCCACATTTCTCGAACTTGGTCCAGTGTGTCTTGGTTCATGAAACAGATTGATGCGCCATAGTTTGAAGATGACCATACTTCTAAGTTCGCCGATTGTCGAAGAAGTTTGCAAATCTGCTTCTGTAGCATGGCATTGTCGGTGTTAGTTATGTAGAAATGGTAGAATATGTTCCAGATTGATGCATAGGGCTCATTGTCAATGACGAGAGAGAAGAGAAGAGTGTTGCGCGCTATATAAAAGATTTATTAATATGAGAATCTGGAAGGAATAGGATGGTGGGCTGTCTTACCCAGAATTGCACTTTCTGAATCGCAACACACGAACTCCCATTTTATCGGTTCATCTATAGAATAGAGCATTAATACTTGCGCATACTCTGATTCGCATCTTGAGATAACATGATGTCTCACCTTGATTGCACCACAGGGTAAACAGCAAGTTTCTGGGATCGCCACAACCCAACAACAATACTCTTACCGCATCATCCTTCTCGCAAACAGGGCGCCGAAACTGTAACAAATTGATGGCTGGAGTATTTCCAAATGGATAGAAAAAGGGTTTTACATTAATCCTAGTCAGTCCCAGCATCTTGAGAAGTGGTTGGGTTGTGGAAGAAGAGCAGAGGAGGGAAAGGCAATATCTTGTGAAGTCCAGGGAAGGTCAGTTTTACCCCAATCAACCGAATTGCCGACTTCATTTATTTTCTCAACCAGAAATTCCATACAAAAATCTTGTTGCCATGGGAAGAAATAGAATCAATTATCTGCTTCTACATTCCCACTCAATGAATGGATTAAAGAGATGGTTTCATAACATGTGTTTTGGTGAATTGAAACGACAACCCCAACGAGACACACAAAGATAAATCAAGGAACCGGATTCACTTGAATCTGTCAAATGACTTTTCCTTGGATGAGATGATCTATGATCTTCAATGAACATAGAACAGCGACGGAAAGCTCGCAAACAAAACAATGGAAGTCCTCACCCACAAATGCAAACAGTCCTAGAAGGTATCAAACATGACCTTCCAAGTGTTAGTTTGTTTCCTGTCAAAAGCACAAAAATGTTTGTTTCATTGCTGAGGCATCTGATTTGACCATTCAAGCCTTGCTGATTTTCTTAGAGGAGATATGAATTCCACATATCTTCAAACTCTCCATGTTTCTTCAATCTTGCCCGCTTCCCTTTGCTTGGAAGTCTGAGCAATCTATACCCATTCAGACACAACATAGTTCTGGTATGGAATGCAATCAGATGTTGAAACTTTCAAGCTATCCAGACAATGTAAGATCGCCGAGTAGTAATTTCAGATTTGTCGGTGCAGTTTTGCGGCCAAACCCAGGTACACCAGATTCAAAGGGCACGTCTAGTCAGGTGTGTATCAGGTTGAATCGATGAGCTATGGATGGATCTACACTGCTATTTGAAAGCATATAGTCGCCTAGTGTCAAGTGACATTCGCGAGAGTGAAGACCAGTCTAGACAATCAATTCGCTGTAATCGTTCCATTCACACAAGTAACCCCCATGCCCTCCACACCTTCCAACCCCGTACACACTTCTCCCGCCGCAGTCCCATTCTAAAATTTTATTAGTAACAGAGACCATCCGCAAATATCTGTGGTTGACTTACTGCAGTAGTCAAATCAATGCCCTCGAAGTGGAAGTCCTCGCAATGAGCACTATCATGACAAAGTAGATACAACCCAGTCTTTGGCGATTCATCTATAAAATACAACATCAATCGTCAAATTGCTATGCAACGAAGTATGACTTCTCAAAAAGATCAAAGTGGGAAGACTCACCAGTAGTAGCATACCAACACGGATCACTCACACAACTCGCATCCCCAACCACCGCCGCCACACTCCCATTAATTCCCTCCCATGTAAACCCTTTCGCAAAAGCCGCAATGCTAGTATTCGTTCCGCTCGGGATACCCTTTTCCTGATCATAATAATCCTCGATAAAATGGATTGGGTAGCTAACATTCTTCACCTCGATATTTCTCCATGTCACATTACTCACATCACATGTTGTACCTATCGCCCCCTTGAACCTTGCTGCCATCAAACTATCATAAATATACGCGTTTTCAAACGTATAATTACCGCCTGTGCCTGAAGAGCAAGAGACAGAGAGACCGTGCGTTCCAGAGGCGATGACATTGCGCATGGTGACGTTTGTGGCAGGAGGTGAGATGTTGATCACATCGTCACCATTGTGAATTTCGAACCCGTCGATGAGGACGTTAGATGCAGAGAGGTCAATTCCATCTATTCGTTCAATTAATATTCCACACTCTGAGGAATTAAGCTGAGATGGCTCTGATTGGAACAGATACATACCAGTATTAAAAGGAAATCTATCATTACTCCTAGCGTCGATGAAGGTATTCCTCATCTCCACATTACTTCCCCCTATCGAAAACACCCAGGCCACAGGATTAAGAATCTTAAGATTGCGAATCACAAGATCGCTTCCAAAAGTATCAGCAACAGCCTGTCGATAAGAGGAAGGGGGAAAAGGCAACATCTCAAACATACGTAACCGTAAACCCGAACCAATGCGGCCGTCCTCCTTGCACCGAGTCCCACGGACTACTCCACCAATTCTCCCCATGCGCCAAAAACCAACCACCACTTTGCTCCTCACTGCCCTCAAAAGTCACATTTGTCCCCTTGAGCGTGATCCATCTTCCCGGATAAATACGCGTATTGTTGACCACCAGCTGTACTGCCGTCACATTCTCACTCAAACTGATATTGCCCTCAAACGAGAACTTTACACTCGTAAGGTTTTTGAAACTGAGGGGAGTGAGTAGATTATACGTGACGTTTGGTTCGAAAAGAATTGTCGAGTTCGGACCACATAGATTAACAGCTGTGGTGATGCCTGGGGCGTCGTCGATTAAGGGGGAGGAGTTATAGGGCATGGAACATAATTTTGCTGAAGAGAGGGGGAAGTAGAGAAGCGAGAGGATGAGAAAATCGTGTAACTTCATGTTTGACAAGATACTGGACAACTCTTGGCTTGTAATACAAGTATCGAATTCAATTTTGTACAGGTCGCCTTATGAATATAATATATCGCAAGTTTAAATGCCGCATTGAAATTGCCTGTAGGGTAAACGCATGCGGGACATTCCGGGGATTTACAGTTTCGCTAACCCTGGTGATTTTAATCAAATGTTCCTATAGTCAGTGTAGTGCCCACGAATCAAATCTTTAGCTAAAAATTGGGTTTGACATCCGATGTTGCATAATGGCGTTCTATGTGGACATGTAATTTCAATTGTAAGAGAAAGGGGCGAACCAGGGGAATAAACTTTGGAAGGTCACTGATGGCCTGGCCTACATTACTGGGCATGTTAATCCACAAATCGGATGAATACTCGTGGGTGCATCGACGATGTAATAATCAATTCCAAAAGCGGGTATGATGAGCGATCACTCCTTCTAGGAACTTAATTTTGGTAATATCTTAAATACTCGCCACAAATATGAATCAACAAGTTGAAAAATGTCAAGAGGTTGTGCATCCTGTGATATGTATTATAATTTTTTAGTGTACATGCTGTTTGGCAGTGCATTGCAGTCAAAGACCATTGCCTGACATTTGATGAATTTGTCTCGGCAATTAACTGCGATTGACAACAAGCCCCTTTTCTTCCTCAAATACAATCTTCCTCTTCCTGTGAGAGATTGGGTGAACGCCGTATCATACCTTTCAAATGCTACCCATTCAAACTTTTCTTGTGTTTGATATGGTGACTGATATTTATGCGGAAAGACCTCTCTTCTCACTCTCCGAGAAGAAAATGACCATTCTCCATAATTTTTTCACTAGAACTTCTGCTTCCTCATCCAATGCCTGTAAGAATGTTAGTAAACATATAAAATGATACACAAGTCAAAAGCAAAAGAGATTTACGTACTCCCTCCAACTGCTCCACCAATTCCTGTGGCTTGCCTCTGGTCCTAACATGCTCCTCAACAACCTCCACAAGTAACTGTTCCTGCACTCCCAGATATTCCACAATCTTCTTCTCAACGAACGGTCTCAACTTCTCCACGATTACAGAATCATCCACAAAGTCCCACTTGACATCCCATGCCCAAAGTCCCTCTTTCTCTGTAGGTATCTCTTGTGCAAGTTGACGAACCGCTTGATCACGTTCTTCGTCAGAAAGGCCAGCTGCTGCTGTCGAAGGATCGAATTTGATTGGGATGAGTGTGCGTTTTGATGCATGATCGGCTTCTTCCTCATCTTCAAGGAGACCTTCAACTTCAGCGACAGTGCGACGAGGTGGAGCTGCTTTTTGAGCTTTCTGTGCCGCAGCTCCAAGGGACAATTTGAAGGGCTGTTGAGCCATGCGAGAAGATCTCGTTTCGAGTTCTTCAGCTTGACGATCGAGGAATGAGTCTGCCAATCCTCGAGCTTGCTCCTTATCTGACGTCTCGCGGCGTCTCTCATGTTGTTCCGCCATTCTATCTCTCTCATCGGCAGCAGCTTCACGTTGAACGTAGATTGCCCGATTTCGAACCCAAAGACTTCTGTCTACATAATATGGATCAGTTTTGCGAGCAGCCTCAGCATCATCGTCCCATTCCTTGAGTCTTGCAGCCATCTTCTGTTTCAGATTATCCGCATTCGCAATATCCTCATCTTCACGTTCTTTTTCTCGTTGAACAGCTGCTGTGCGAGACTTTTCACGATTAAGCCAGCGCCTTTCTTGGTCAAGATATTGCTTCTCAAGTTCTGCCTCTTTTTTCGACTTTCTTCTTCGCTCGAGTTCCTCATCGCTAGCATCACTGTCCTCGTCCTCGCGGTTATAATAATTGTCCCCGCCGGATCCAGCATTGATACCACTGCCATTAACAAATTTAACGCCAGCTTGATAGTCTCGTGGTATCTGTTGGCCTTGAAATTTAGGACCCGAAGGTGCATTGGGTACACCTCTAGGCCCAAGAGGTATATTATTCGAACCTGCAGAAGGCCCACTGGGAATTTGTGGCCCGGGGGAAGCAAGGCGTGAAGGTCGGGGTGCGCCGTTTCTTTGCCTTTCTAATACTTCCATCTCCTCCTCGCGCTTGAGACGTTCAAGGTCTCGTCTGTTACTTCTATCTCTAAAAGCAGCAATTTCTTGTGCAACCGTTTCTCTCATTTCGGCTGGAATATCCGAAAGCTCATCGTCTACTGCCAATGGAATGTTAACAACTTCAACGTTGTCACCCCCGTTTGCGTCCTGCATAGCAATATCCTCAGAAGTCTCTTCAGCTTTAACGAACATAGGTGGATGAAACAACTCATAAAGTACCGCCTTCAGCCCTATTCTAGCAGCATCGAGACGTGTTTGGTCGCCTGTAGCATTATCGGCTCTCGAAGCCTGATGATTTTCCAAATAGTTCAGAGAATTATCATCCACAAAGACCAGTAGTTTGCTCTTTTCCACTTCATCCTCCCCGTCCTTCTTAGTGCCATCAAAAGGCGGTTGTTTCTTGGTTGGAATTTCAATGTCCTTCAAAATTTCTACAGCCGTAGCCAGACTCTCCGCATCATCATATTGCGCAAATCCGAAACTACACTCCTTCCCAGCTCCATCAATAGCTCTATCCCATCTGCGTAATCTACCTGCCGAGCTCAAAATCCGCTCGATTCCCTCGTCACCGCCAGCCCCTTCCGTAATACCGCCCACAAATATAGTTCTTACGATCTCTTCCTTTGTAGGCGGCACTAAAGACATGATACTTTCTCTCATTGATGCCATCCTCTGTGCATTTTGGGTATACGCGGTAGCTCTATCTGACCCTCCTCCAGATATAGGGTCTATTCCCGAACCATTGGCTGAAACTGGTGTATTGGATTTCGCAGGACCGGTACCTAATCTGATGACAGGCGCGCTGAAGTTGATATTCGGCATGTTGGTCGGAGGTTGAAAACTAGCTGGAATTCCGCCGGGTCGTGAAGGCTGTGGAGTGTTGGCTTGCTGTAAACCTGGGGGAGGAGCTGTACCTGGCGCAGACATGCCCGGTGGAGGTCCTACTCATCCTTATATCAGCTGAACAAATCGATACTCCATTCATCAAGTGTTTCTTACCCATTCCCGGAGGTGGTCCCATGCCAGGCGCAGACCCATTTTGACCTGGGAATCCGCCAAATCCTGGAGGTCTACCATATGGCGACGCTGGATGGATGAACATTCATTAGCAAATGATGAAAGACGAGGGAGATTCAAAGCCATTAGTTATCTTACCACCAAAGGGATTATACGACATAATTATCAAAGCCTTGAAAGTCGAATATAGCGATTTTAGTATCTGAGTATTTGTAACTGGATTTGATAAACAAAAAGAAGAATTAAAGCTGGCGCAATCAATGTTTCTTTCGCGGTACAATGTAATATTTACTTCGAAGCTCGATCCCGAGGATCCAAAATTCGTAACGCACAGACAATATAAATTTCTTAGCGCGTCACCCCAAAAAAGCTCATCGGTGCCGGTATCAACGACATCTCTATTGACGACCTCTCAATCTAATCATCGTAAGTTTAATTCTTCTCGCAGATCCTCAGTTAAATATCTAATATTCATATAGTATCATGGAGCTAAGACGTATTGGATCGGCCGCAATTCGGTCGAGCACTAGAGATTCACCACTCGCCCAACTATTACAGTCCAATAGACAGAACGTAATAAAGATTCCCATAGCTCATCGGGCACTTTCTACAACTTCACGAGCACACGCACCAAACCCAGAGCCCACTACTCGAGCGCCTTTTACTCCAGAAACATCCACATCCTCGCCTTCACTTTCAACCCGAGAAGCTTCTAATGGCTCTCCCGCAACCCCTCCCACTCCAAAAGAAGACACCCTCGAATCGCTCGGCACGCAATCTATCAGCCAGACCCTTAGTTGGATAAAACCTGACCACCGTACCGCTCCTTCGCACTTCAAATCTTCCTCTGCACAATTAGAGAACCGAAAGACCAGTCCTCGAAACTATCAGTCGCCCGAACTGAAATCCTCCAGTCTTCTCAGCCGATTGAGCAATCCCACGATTTCTAATCCCTCAAGCAATTTGTCACGCTCCCCGGGGATGTCTACACAATTTGCAGGAATGCAAGTTCCCAATAAGAAGACTGGAGTGATAGGAAGTCATGAGGATTTCATGCATGAAGTTGCCTCACTGGTAAACCCAATGCAACCTCCACGTACCCAAATGCGTCTTTCACCCCGAACTGGTCGAACGGTGGATATTAAATCTAGTATAGATTTGTCGCGGGGAATCCGAATGTTGGAGGCCTCATGTGCATTGAATAAAGTACGTCATGATCAAACACATCAGAGGTTTCACGAGAGAGGTGGTATGAAAAGGAAGAGACTTCGTCGACAAAGGTGGAGAAATAACTTCATGGAGGGATTTAAGGGCATTGTGGGCAGAGTGAAGCAATTGAAGAATCAAGGGTGGTAGAAAATTCCATGGGTGGGAATGTGAGGGTGGAGGTGTGACCTACTTGCAGATACTTTGCAACCAGAGGACAGATGAAGTACTCGTATATTGCTGAGAGAGTCTAGGAAATATAGACTTCACCATTATGTATATCACTATAGAGAAGTAACATAAGACTGTGGACACCCCAGGAATGAAACTTAAAATAAGTTCCAAGCTTTCAAAATGCACAGATGAACACACTGGGCACCTATCAATTTGGGTTGCAGCTTCAATATCAGCCATATTCGTGTACTCGGAGGCAATCTGAACATGAGATCTGTAGGACAGAATGCTTTTTCAACCATATGAACAGGCTATACACGCATGCCCTCATTGGACTCCATGCTATGCCCTCGTCAAATCCCATCAAATGTAGTACGAATGTCTCCCCTATTTCGTTTAAGCCAATGGCTTCGAGCCCAGCGGCAGATCAGCGGCAGATCACTGATGCAGACATTCCTCTGATTTGCCATCAAAATCATGTGGTAAATCAAGGTTTCATGGTAAATCAACCAGTCGGTATTTTTACATCGAGATTCAATCGAACCAATCAAGACCCTCTTATAAATCTATCAAATAAATTTTCTTTGTACCCTCGAAATTGACTGTGGCTGCTGTCTCATATACAATTAGCGGGAGACCTCGTGCTTTGAAGCTCAAGCCACTTTCCAGTCACCCAAAAATCATGCGCCACACAGCCACAAGTCCACCGGAGTCAGCTGGGGAGCTATCAATATCTAAGATGAATCCGAATATGAATTCACGAGCTGATGTGCTACTTCTAAAATCCGGATGATGTTACTTAGTGCGCATATCATTACTCACATTCTTATCAAATCACCTCTTCCTCCATAAAGTTGGCAGGTCATCTCAACCAAGCTTGAGTCAAGCAACCTGCTGGCTGCTGTATTATATCAAGCATTGCCGACCTGTTCCAAACGTACATCTTCTCCTCTCCAGTTGGGCCAATCATACATAGAAGTACTGGTTGGGATACGAATATTTCATCTTTAGAAGCATCACTTATTTTATCTACTCAATTACCCTCGCCCGAACAGCCAGCAACGCGTCTAGAACAACGCAAATTCAAACAAAGGAAAAACCCTTCAATAGCACTCGACTCGCCCTTCCCATTCAACTCGAGCTTCGAAGGTAAAAAAATCTGTCGACTTTTGAAATCTAGTTACAAAACTCAATCTATAGATCTACCGGGGGCTCGGATGCATCTCCGGAGCCTACCTCGCGACCCGGAGAAAAAGCCGAACACTAAGATTCTATATCTTAATAAAAATCCAATATTCAAATAAGAAAGCTATATTTCTTTATAAAATTTTATACATCATTCATTTATCAATAAAAGGTTCTTAATATCCCATTTCAAAAAAATTAAAACCTAAAAAGAAATTTATTTTTAATTTTGATAAAGATTGATTTCTAGATTCTTCTATTCTTGCGGGTTAGGTGTCCGGCTTTTCCTCCGGGTCGCGAGCCTACCATCTAATTAATCATATCCGAAATCGCCCCCGTCCTTGTCATCGGAGGAAACTCCGTCTCCGCGATGATATCGAGTTTCCACAAACAACCAAACCCTTAGACAACCACATCAAATCGGAGTTCCACCATTCTAAACCTCAAATTGAATCAAATGCAATAATCCTCCATAATTCTCAGACACACTATGATGAAATCCAACGTGGAGTAACTCGCCGCTGATTCGAAATTTGAAATTCCAAATCTCTGTGTCCTGACTGACTACCAGCTTTCTTCCTGCACACCACAGCCGAACTCGCAGGGCCATTTGACATTTCAACCTAATGGTGGTTTACGTCGGTGCGTCCCATCAAGCTTTCAGGGGCTTACCTCCGATATATTTTCCGATCCCACCTCGTCGGACCTTCCTGACCCGCTCTCATCGTGATTGCTTTATCATGCCCCTCTCCCAATTTACTACTGCACGGCAGTACATAATATTGTCTAAGCGAGCTTGCTTAAGGTCTGCAGCCCGGAACTGCATTTACCCTCACCGCGCTAACCAACAATTGATTGCTCGCTCTTTATGCCCAACAAAATTTCTGAATAAATTGAAGTTCCTTGGCAACCCTCCTCTACTGACAATTATAGCTAGCTAGAGATACACAACTGCAATGGAAGGCAGGGCATCTAATCCATGGCCGCATCGCATGTAGCACTACTAATCTAGATTCTCCAATATTAGTCAATCTACTCTGACAAACAGATGACATGTACGTAAATCGCTTCCGCTAGTATCAGTGACAAGTGCACATACATACACATTCTTGATCTACTATGAACCCTTAATCCTCATTCTCCGGAACTTTTCTCGTAAATGAGTCACTTCGAAAATCATCTAAATCAAGCTTTTCAAAATATTATATTTTAATAACTAATTATTATTTCTTATATAAAAAACAGCGTTAAATAAGAATTAAAATCTAGTTGTTATATGAATATTTCAATTATATTCTAAAAAAGTGAAAATTATTACGATTTATATTACAAAAAGACTATTTCTCTAATAACTACTTTATAAATTCGAATTTCTTAAAACTAATCAGATTTTTATAATCTATATATATTTAAAAAATTTATATTAAATTTTCAGAAAATCTATTCATTAATAAAGAAAATAAATAATTATTTTTAGACGAATTTTATATATAAAATAAGTAACTTGTATATTAATATAATCTACTTACTAATAAACTATATTATACGAAATTCTTACAAACGTAATAGACTATTCGTACGACTATAAAGTATATATGTCCGGCGCTAAACACGCTATATCGGTTAAAGAGACTAATAGAATCTACTAGTTCTTTCAATTCAACTATATTAAATGAAGATTTTGAAAAAAGAATCAATTAAATGACTCGCTTATATTGGAGCCCTATTGTTTTGAGTATAAATATTACTGATTTATGCCCTTTTCAAGCACTAGGGAGCTTCTCCTCAGTACTTTAATTTAATAAAGACAACAGTTGTATACTTTCTGACCGCACGAGTATTTATACGCTATTCGGAACTATTACGATCTAATCAATGCTGTAACTTGAAATTTAAGGCTTAGTTGCCACGTGCCCCTATCTTATCTAAAAGACTTAGTAGATGTCTTAATGATAGTGTGCAGCTATAGGGCCACATGAAGCATTGTGATATCGTGACAAGCTACGGAATCGTGAAAGAATCAGCTCTTGGGACTTAAGAAATGTACAAGAGGAATGATATGGTTCAGCCTCGTCAGTAGACTCATTTGAAGATCCAGGCGCTAGCTGCCAAAAACTGTGAAGCAGAGTATTCCTTGTTATATTCTAAAGTTCTAGAACATTGAACTTGGAAAATGCGAATGTGAGCCCATATGGCGTTTCCTATGCTATATCCTGTGCTCGAGGATACTGATATAGAGGAAACTACAGCCTCATATTCTGTTCATGTTGATCATTTTAGTGAGACGGGACGGCTGGATAAATATTAGTAACAATTTCGGAGCGCTTAAGTTGCCCTTTTCGTGTCAGTATACACGATTGAAAGTATCCGGAAGTTTGGTCGCGCGATGATCCAACAACGGAGGCGGGTTCAACTCCGAAGCTCATTGTTTGCCTGCCGCAACATCACTCAATGTACTTTCAGTAACATCATATAATATTATCTTTCTAAACAAGATCAATAAATGTCTCCTGAATGATACGATCGTGATAATGCTGAGGGTCTATTGAAATGTTCACTAGAACACGCCCCTAGAAAACTGGAGATATCCTAAAAGAGCGACTTTCGAGTCCACGTTGCGAACCGCATCGAAGTCTCTAGATTCAAATCAGCGTCCCTGGATGTTCCGTTAAGTTTTACCAGACTCGCTATACACAATTGACACTATCTTGAACCAGTCACGTAGTGTCTACCGTTCATCTAATCAACAATTGTCTCCAGAACAAGCTAGAAGACAGTTATTAGCTTTCAATCTTGCCGCGTTTAGCCTTTGCTTAAGCGCGATTAGTGGTAAATGTACCTCCTCTGGCTGTTCATATCAACCTTCCAGTAGATGCCAGTATCAAGACAATACTGGCAATCTACATATATCATTCGTTATAAGCACAGTGAGTATTCTCGACAATTCCACAGGCTGCAAGCAAACGGCGCTCTCTGGCTCTAACCGAAACATTCCCCCAAAAATATTCATGATACAACATACCAGTACCGACTAAGGTTCGGATTTCCCATCCGAATGGGTGAGATGAATCCCTCATCTTTCAAACAGGCTTTTCCCAGATCAGCAATCCAATGCAGCCACCTTCGCCATCCTCGCCATCCCCGCTATTCTTCCCATACTTGCCATCGATGTGACAGACGATTCGAGATGGAGATATCGCCTCCTGTGCCCCACGCCTCCTGTCTGCAACCTGATGTTTCTTATTTTTACGACACCATGCAGTATATGCCCGGGATAACTGACCAATGTCATCTAGAAACGGGTTTGTACATGGTGCGACTTATTCTAGACACCATCTAGCCTTGCTTACTTCTCGATCCATCGCCAGTTTTATGCTTGATCCGGAGCTGTTTCCTATCTACTAACTTTTCAACGAAAATTCTACTTAACACCACAGTAATCTAATTCTCTCGCATATATTCTGAGTCTCAGATACGATCATATTCACAGATTGAATCCGCATCTAATTGACTCCGCAATGTCGGGTTCAAACTTTCACACTCTACTTTCCGGCGATATGGATACTACCACGAAGAATAGCAGTTCAAGCGACTCTTCCAAGAACAATACCACCACACCGGAAACAACAGCTTCCAATAGTCATGCAACCTCTGCACACCTCGATAAGAAGTCAGAGAGCGCAGGCCCCGTCGCAAAGAAGAGGAGAGTCCCAACATCAATCACCACAAACGCTTGTGTCAATTGCAAGAGAGCTAGAGCAAAGGTAAGTGATTCTAATACTCTCTGACTTAAGCCATGAAAGTAAGATACCCAGCATAAACACCTGGTAACTAAAGTTTACCCAGTGTGATGGTAAACAGCCTTGCACTCGTTGTACTAGCAAGAGAAGTTTATTCCAAGAAAACTGCGCCTACGAGCCACATACTAAGAACGCGAAGACGATACTGGTGAGGGATCTCAAAGAGAGCCATGACATCAGACACAAAGCGGAAAGAATCTTCACATGGCTCGCGAACAACACCGACAACGAGCATGATATCCTCGAGCGCATTAAGAATAGAGAGTCAATCACGGAGATAGCTACTTGGTTGGAATCCATAGAGAGGAATGGTGAGTCACAGCTATCTATATATGGAGGTTCCAACAACGAGCTCGATGGTGATCTGCTTAATGATTCTTCGTGGACAACAGTGACAGATGATGAAGAAGTTATCGAGCATCTTATCTCTCTGTATTTCACATGGGTCCATCCCTTTTACCCTTTGTTCAACGAAGGTCACTTTGTGGAAAGTATGCGCCGAGGATCGGACCAGTTTTGCTCGCACAGTTTGTTTAATGCTATCTGTGCCATGGCATGCTATCTCCACACTATCATTGACGAAGATATCATTGACTACAAACGAATGGGCGCCCAATTCACTGATTTGGTTAGGAACAACATCGATCCGCAAGACAACAGTCTAACAAATATTCAAGCATTTGCGGTCATGTTCTTGGTACGCTGCGCACAAGGACATGGGTATAGTGGTTCAGTATACTTGACTATCGCAAGTAGATCTATGGAGAGCCTCAGACCAAGTAATAGTGATAGTGTCGATTATCGACAAATCTGGAGGGAAACGGTCAAAGGGTTAAATAGCCTGGATGTGTGAGTAGCCAGTCTCCCACCCAATACAAGTTTACCAAAGGCACAATTAACCCTTTTAGTGAGTGGGCCCAGTTGACCTTTACGATGGCACCAGCTTACATCCCAGACTTGCAGCCAACTCAACTGGCCAAGGAGATAAGCTTATGCGAGGCCGAAGTAGACAATCTCAGGTGGGCATCGTATCGATTTCCTACAGACAACATAAGAGGAACCTCACTCCCCTGTCTGACGGCAACCACAAATCGCAAAAAAATGGAGCTTGTTGGTATTATCCACGAAGCCACGATACTCCTGTTTAACACAACTGGTCCTCTGATATCTGCTGAAGCTTTGTGGGCCATTTATCGCAGATTGTTAACTTGGCATGAAGATCTACCAAGAGACATCGCCATCATATGTGGAGAAGAAGTTCAAAGGTTACCGCATGTGTATTCACTGCAGTAAGCTCAGTCTTTTTAATATCCTCCCAATCTTGTCGCAGATCATTAACTGAGTGCTCAGTATATTATATGCCACGACGGCAGTCTATCTCCTAAGTCCACTACTAAATTTCAAGGAACCTCAGCTTGATGCACTGGTTAGGCAACATGCAAAGGAAGGGCTCAGGCTTCTTCTCGAACGATATCGCTTTCACTATACATCTCGTTACCAGCCAGTCTCCCAAATGTTCGCCATGCTGTATCTGATCGAGGTCCTGATTCAATCATCCCCAGAAACTGACAGAGACTCTGGAAAAGATGCCTTGGCATACATTAGACTAGCCACTGATATTCTGACAGAGTCTAATAGTAGCTTTCCTGTCGCTAAAGTCTTTATGGGAATTCTTCAAGAAAATACAAGGAAATCATTGATCCCATTGCCAAACGAAATTGAGGATCTCTTCCGTCACAGTCATCGCATGTCGAAATTCCCTTTAGACGATGCCATCAACGCATTTGGAAGCACGACTTATGTGCAGCCAGTTGAAGCGATTCGAAGGAGGATTCATCCTGATTTTAGATCTAGATGGATGATGCATGCCGCTGCTGGATATCCCAACAATTTCCACAGACCCACAATTCTGCGCCAGACCTCAGTTGAAGAAACAGGTGCACAGAACCTGATGCGAATTCTCAATCTGCACAACTACGACATAAATTGATGGATTCCTTTGAAGCAAGGAAAAAAGCAACTGCTTTTTTTCATTCTTGTGTTTTCGTGGAGAGGATGCTTTTCGCAAATTGTAGCTTGAAATGTAGTATACGCTGTTGCTCATTCAAAATTTCGTCTAGTCCAGCACAGAAATAGGAAAAAAGACACTGATTCTGGTCCAGAACAGCGCTGTTGGAGACCTCCGCCAAGATAATTTATCAACTGATATCAACGCCGTCGATGAATTTTGATTGATACACCTGGAATATGAAGCCAAGATGGATATGATATTTATCACAAGAGTAAACATGCTGGTGGTTTCTCTCTAGGTATTTCCAGCAAATCGCTCCCTATTTGTACGGCCATCCTCCCCCGTCTATTGCAATATCGAAATGCGCGTTATCTGGAACGACTAGTCGGGATGAAAGGTCTAGCTTGCTGCATTTTCTTTACAGTTATAGCTAGATATTAACCGTCAAAATCATCGTGGCACATTCGTTGGCTCGAATTTCAAGGAGCCTGTAGGATCTGATTCAAGAAATATTGGAACACTTGAGGTGTAGATCAGACGGAATCGGTCTAGCGGTGCTCCAGGTTCAGATTGATGAAAATTCTTTGGTGTATACTACGTATGACTAGATAAAGTCTTGCAAGAATGGCCGCCTGGAAAAATCCAATTTGATATATTTCGAGGTCTAGGAGGAAATTTTGAATTGAAGGTGGCGATTAAGCAAACAAATTTTCCCTAGTGGGAATCAATGAATTTGACCATAAATCTGATGTTGTGAATCGATATCTTTAGATGATACAGGTGCCACTTCATCAAGGCATAGGTAGTACGCCTTTTATCGAACCAGCAATAGTTGATACAAATCTATGGTGGCGAAAGGAATTTATATGGGTGAAGGTGTAGGTGGAGAAGTAGGAGTTGATGTTGGTGTACCTACTAGGTATCTAGGTAATGCCTTATTAACGTGTACAGTGAAAGGTGTATACATGGCACGTGTCCGGTAGTCGGTAATGATCAACAAGTCGGTATACGACACAAGAATTACTCATCAAAAGCCCATTGATGGATGAGCTATATAGTAGAGCATTTAATATCAACTGTGTTTACATCAACCTCGGAGTCTTTTCTTTGTTCGTGTTTACAAGCTCTTCTTACAATGCTGCTCTGAAGAAATTACGCTAGACATATACACTCTGCATCTTCAGGCACCTGAGTGACTAGGTACCGAGTGAGTGAACTTGAAGAGGCGAAAGAGGACCATAATATCTCGTGTCTTTGGATCTTCTTACTGGGTATATATTGTCTCATTGGCTTTTCGAGCTATTTGAGTGGAGTGAACGATGACAGGCCAATTCAAGGATACAAAACTGTCACCACCGCCACCTGAATTATAGCCAGTCAGCACTTGGTTTCTGATTTTGATCCAAGGATACATATCCGAATGATGTTAAGTCAATGAATGTATGAATGTATACAAAAGAAAAAGTAGGGTTACGTGTCTGTCGATGTCTCAACATCCGAAAGTCCAGGATTAAGTGCACTGGTCTGACACTCGTACTGGCAATAAGGTACAGTGAATATAGCACTATGAGGTACGCATTTAATATCTCCCGAGACGACTCACTGTCTATTATCTACGCTTCCTAACATCAGTCATTAAGTGATGTATCTTCACTTGATCCCATAGTACAGTCTCAAAACGATAGTCGTTACAATAAAATCCTCCGTCACCTGCGACAGCATCCGACAAAGGTTTTCAATTGAGGATTGTCGGAACGCTATGTATCGGACAATTGTATCCAGGCCCTTGAGCAATTCTCAATGATTGATAGGGCGACATGTGCGACACCCAGACGTGAAACATATATGGTAAAGCTGTCTGACTCGAAGACGTCGGCTTGCATGAGCCATTTACATTTACTCATTTAGCATTCTCAATGAATCCTGTGTATACGGATATTGTTTCAAATATACTACTATTCCAATCTTAAGGTCGAGGGTCTTCCTAATTTGTTAGTTCCCAGAGACTTTAAAATTAGATTTCTCTCGTCTCCCCTCGCCCCTTTTACAATTCTCATAATTGTCACTCGTCTCAACCTGGTATGGAGTACTGAAATTTTTGGTTTAGAACCTGCAATTTCTAATTGGAGAGCCTAAATCACTGTTCTTCTTCCAATTTCTCTTTTTATCTTGAATTTTCCCCTTTTATCCATTAGGGGAAGGAAGCGAACTCTTCTCCTCCCCTTAATATCAAAGAGCCTCAGAATTTTAAAGTTGTATGAGGGACCACAAACTATATGACACTATGTGTTACCATATATCCTAAATGAATGATCTAGTATAGGAAACAACACACTTACGGAGTACTTTCCGCAGAAACCTCGGCATGATGATTTGCTCGCTGGCTTTCAGAAATTTCTTTCATTGCTATTATCTCTACCATTATTCTAGCTCCTCTCGCCCTTCTCGTACGTCTCATCGATTAACTAAAGATTTCAGTGTAAGTTGCATACATTCTTTGAAAATCTGCCATTTTGTTTCCCATTTCCTCCTTCTCATTCCCTTCCTACCCTCTTTATATTTATGTTTCACTGCGTATTCATCATTCTTTCATTTACCAAGAAAAAAGGAAACAGAATATCCTTTACTCTCTCAGCATCAAAGGTCTCTAACATATAATACTAATGTAGCATCATACAAGTCTATAAAATGATCTAGTGTAGAAGACATGCTCCTCATGGTATACAAATACCACAGCGCGATTCAATATTCCATTTAGTAGTAGTAGTAGTAGTAGTAGTAGTATTTATTAACGTCCATCGAGCCGGCATAAGGCCGACCCTGGGAATCTCCCGAGGGGTATGGGGATGTGCTAAGCTATAGACTTATCTAAATGCCTTAGAAAGTAGTTTGTATATATAAGGGTTAGGGTCTATTTAAGTAACTTTTTCTCTATTAATTGAGGTAGGATTAGTAGTATTCAAGATTTCAAAAAGTTAGATATAATTTTTAGAAATAATAAGCATAAAGCTATAAAGGTATATATTTTAAATTTTTTTTTTAGCATTACAGTGTTACGGGAGCTGCCTCTAGGGTCACGTGGAAGTGTCTAGAGTTCTCTCGAGGTGGTTTAGACTAAACTTCAAGTAGGAATTCAATAAGGTTGGTAACTGGTTGCAATTCTCGTAACTATAGTAATGAAACTAATGATTGTTCTTGAGCACGAAGCTCTACATTGTAATGAAATCTGTTCTCTTATATAGACCTTCCTGCTCTGCAGAACCCACAGTTCTGTCTTGTCTGGATCCTCTGGATCCTATGGATCTAGATGTTTATTCTTCGATCCCCTAGATCCTCTAGGTCCATCACGTGACTTCCTGACCATGTGACGCGGTATATTGGATGCCGTCGTAACAAAAAGTTCTAATTCTAATTCTAATTCTAATTCTAATTCTAGTTCTAATTATATACATTTATAATATAGTATAATATATAGTATACATGAGGGCCAGCCTTTAAACCCTCGATCCTCGCTACGCTCGAGTTTAAATAATTAATTTAAATTTATTATTCTTATTCTCCCCCTCACTATTTAGTTTCCTTTTCTTTTCCTTTCTTTCCATTCTTTTCTTTCCATTAGATGTATTAGATGTATTAGTTCAATGATTTAATAGTAGAATAATAGTAGAATAATAGTATTATAGTTCGTCTTTTATATTCTTCTTTATATCTCTATTTATATTCTTATATAACGTAGTTTAATACCAAGTAACTCATATTATTAAGTAGCCCACATCAAAATACATATAAAATTCGTCTATATATAACCATGTACTTTCTTTATTTATCAATAGAATTTTTTAAAAATTGAGATTAGAATATTTAATTATATAAATATTATAAAAATCTAATTTGTTTTAGAAAATTCAAATTGATATATGAGTTATTATTAAAATAATATTTTTATAACGAAAATCATAACAATTTCGATTTTTTTTAAAAATATAATAGAAATATTTACATAAAAACTAGATTTTTTAAAAACTAATTTTTTATTATTATTTAATATCTTTTTCTTTTATAAAAATAATACTTGATTATTAAAATATAAATATTAGAAAAAGCTTAATATTGATGTATTTTAAAGTGAGCCACTTGATGATATGAGCCACTCAGTGTTAAACTACGTTAGCTTTCTATTAATATAACTTTATATATAGATTATAGTTTAGATTCTAATTTAGATCAGAAAAATAGCTTACTATATATATATAATTATATAATACAACTAGAGTATATATTTACTTGATTTACTTTTATAGATTCATTAAGACATTACTATATATTATTCTTTCATTATTATATCTTACTATTCCTAAAAATATATTAACATTAAAATCAGTATTAATCTTCTTTTAAAAATTTATCTATTAGATAATATATACTCTCAAGCTTATAAGTATTAAATATTCTCAGTAAATTTAAAAAGTAATACTCAGATACTTAAAAGTCTAGATAGTATATTAGATGAATAATTTCATCATTCATTATTATCTTACTTGAAATCTAATAACTTATAATTTACAATCTCATCAAATCTCACTAAAACTCATGTCCAGATATATACATCTGAATAGCATAGCATACTAGACAAATGACTTCTTTATTCATCTTTTACTATAAGCACATAATTCTCATTTCGAAATCTCATTCCCAAATCCTATTCTCAACTTCTATTCTCATATTCTCAACTTCTATTCTAGATCTTATTTCTAAATCTTATCTCCAAATCTCATTTCTAAATCTCATTTCTAAATCTCATTTCTAAATCTCATTTCTAAATCTCATTTCTAAATCTCATTCTCAACTTCTATTCTCAACTTCTATTCTCAACTCTCATGTCTGAATCTTATTCCTAAGTCTTATATTTAGATCCCACCTTCATATAGTATTAATATACCTTCTAAGAATATTAGATTAAATTATTTAGTTAGTTAATAAGTTAGTTTATTGAGTATTAGAATTGATTTAGTTGTTTATGTATATATGTATGTGTATATGTATGTATATATGTACGTATATATATATGTATGTATGTATATAGATAGTTTTTATAGTTTGATTTTGAATAGAATATTATACATAAAATGTAAAGTATAAAATAATATAAGGTGTAAAGTATAAAATGTAAAGTGTATCGTATATTTTAGTAATCCTGATCTTGATTTTGATCTTAATCCCCTTTATAGCTCTTAGAAAGTCATTATTATTTATACATCAAAAACTCTTCTTATTTTCTTTTACCTCGCTTCTCCCTCATTTCACTGAGCGCACTCAAATTCCCTTACAGTCATACAGTTTCTCCCTTTAAATCAATAGCTTAGTATTTCACTTTCTCTTCCTCTTTTTTTCCTCTTCCTTTACCTCTACTTACTTCGTTCTCCATCCCTTCCTTTCTCTTTTCCTGCTCCCTCTTCTCACTCCTCCCTGTTCACTATCTACACAACAATACCAAATACCTTTCTATCTCCAAATCCCTCTCCATCAACCTTCTAAATTACTCATTTAATAGGTATGTACACCCCTTACTCCTCACCTCACAACGCAACTCAAATGTACTAAACCCAACAAGCTGAGTAACTCATTAGATATAGGGATTCAATGATTAAGTCAACTACCCCACTTTCCGACCACCCCCTCTTTTCGACCACCTCAAAAACCACACCGCTTTGAGTAATTATAAAATTTATACTTTGAATAACTCAACAATGCTTTAATCAATTGATTTGAAATTTTGATATTATTATAATTGTGATATGAAGAATAGATATACCGAAGAAGATATCGCAGAGGCTCTTAGAGCGATTACAAATGGAGCAAGCATACGAAGAGCTAGCTTGGATTATGGTGTTCCACGTACCACACTTCACGATCGAATATATGGTGGAGTTTCGCATCAAAAAGGCGCCCAAATACTTCAAAAGTTATCTCCAATTCAGGAGAATCGACTAGCAGAATGGATATTAGTACAGGAAGCTCTTGGTACTAGCCCTACACATCGTCAAATCAGAGAGATGGCAGAGCACCTCCTTATTGTACGAGGGGAGGATCCCTCACTTGGAAAGAAATGGATACATAGCTTTTTTCGAAGGCATCCTAATATTGGAACTAAGAAGCAACATCAAATCGATTCTGCACGAGTTTCAGGTGCTACATCTGATATTATTAAGAAGTGGTTCCGGAACCTCGCAATCCCTGAAATCAAGGCTATTAAGCCGGCCAACAGATGGAATATGGATGAAGCAGGTATAATGGAGGGTCAGGGTCTTAATGGACTAGTAGTAGGAAGCACTGATCGAAGATTTATTCAAAAAAAGCAACCTGGATCTCGAATTTGGACCTCTTTTATAGAATGCATTTCAGCCAATGGAAAAAGCATTACTCCCCTTGTAATATATAAGGGAAAATCAGTTCAGCAACAATGGTTTCCAACAGATTTGACTCTATTCAAGGGTTGGAACTTTACCGCTACAGAAAATGGATGGACTACAGATGCTACAGCTTTAGAATGGCTGAAAAAGATCTATATCCCTCAAACTACCCCTATTCAGCCGGAAAATTCAAGACTCCTCATTTTGGACGGACACGGAAGCCATGAAGCTACAGCATTTATGTTAGAATGCTTTAATAACAACATATATCTCTTATTTCTCCCACCACATACGTCACACGTACTACAACCACTCGATTTATCTGTGTTCTCACCCCTAAAAAGTGCATATCGAATCGAACTTAATAAATTAAGTCTATTATCCGATTCCTCACCAATTGGAAAGCGCAATTTCCTTTCTTGCTATCAGAAGGCTAGAATAGAAGGTTTAACTATTCAAAATATCAAGTCTGGGTGGCAAGCTAGTGGTCTTTGGCCCAAAAATATGGCTAAACCTCTTATGAGTCGACTTTTGCTTGAAAATAGCAATAGAGAGGTTTTATCACTTAATCCTGAATCTGATGATGATCCTATTCTTCAATGGAATATATATTCATCGTTTATTCAATGGAAAACCCCTCAAAAAGGAGCCGATATCAGAAAATATAGAGATATAATGATTCAAGAGAAGGAGATCGATTTGCCAACACGAAGATTACTATTTCGCAAGATTATAAAAGGATTCGATGCTAAGGATTATGAACTCTTAGAGGCAGAGAATAAGATTAGAAAGCTAGAATATCAATTAGATGAAGCATTACCTAGAAAAAGGCGAAAGGTTGTGGTATCTCCAAATTCGAAGTTCGCAGGGATTAGAGCTATAAGGCGTACACAAATTGAAGCTGGAGATCGTGAAGATGAGGTAGATGATAGCTCTAGTGCTATAGAAAGTGATTCTACAGGCGATTTCATTGAAGTTCAATAGTTATTGAGTTATTAAAGTTTTAAGTGTAGATAATATGAATTTTTTAGGTGGTCGGAAACAGGGGGTGGTCGGAAAGTGGGGTAGTTGACTTACTCCTTAATTAAAATACAATATCACACATTATTTTTCATATAACATGTATAAAAAAGTATGACTTACTATGATTCACAACTCCTAATCCTCAATTCCTACTTAATTCAATCTATAATAATACTCAATACTTTTATTACTTAATGTCACGGATCGGCCTCAATCGCAACTGCGATCGCTCACATACGTATGCACATATGTACACGATTATGAATACATAGCTAGTATATAGGTGCACTCTATGAGCGCTTTGCTCTTGATTCTACAGTTATAGATTCTAAAGATAAATTGTACCCTGCTCTTGTAGTTCTTCTATGGCAAAGTGTCACACTTAATACTTAATACTTAATACTTAATACTTAATACTTAATACTCAATACTCAATACTCAATACTCAATACTCAATACTCAATACTCAATACCTAATACCTAATACCTAATACTTAATACTTAATACTTAAGATATTATAATATATAAATAAAATATTACCTACAGACTACAGACTAAAGACTATAGACTATATTACATTAAATATAAAAACAAGCCTATAGATTCTTATACACACTCTTATACAAATCCTCATATATACTCTTCAACAAACTTATAAATCCTCATACATACTCTTATGATTCACACCCTCATCTATACTCTCATTCAACTCCTTATTCAAATCCTCATCTACATCCCTATCTACACTCTCACACAAATCCTTATATCGAATAAACTAATTCTTATATAAACTCATAAAATCCTTATACAAATACAAATTCATATATACTCTTATTTATACCTTCATCCTTATATAAATACCTATTCAACCCCCCCTCATATATACTCTTACTTACACTCTTACCTATACTCTTACTCACATTCTCATTCAACCCCCTCCCCCTCAAAAAAGCACTATTCAATCTTCAGATAACTAAGCTACTCTCTCCCTCTCTCTCTTTTTTATTCTAAAGCTCGATTTAAATTAATATTATATTATACTATATTATACTATATTATACTATATTATACTATAACTCATATCATTTATTATTATTATTATTATTATTATCATCATCATCATCATCAATTAATGATCTTAGTGAAATGATTACATAGTGGGATAAGGTGGATATAGTGTAATGGGATGAGATGAGATATAATATAATGGAATGGAATGGGATGTAATATAATATATAGATAGACGTAAACATAACATCATCTTCCACATATCTATTTGTCGATTATCTACTACCCATCCGTTCGTCGATTCATCTATTCATGCACCTAGACAAGACACAGTGCAATGCTATGTAATGTAATGCAATGTAATGAAATACAAAACAATACAATACCACAAGTACCACCACCACCTCATCCAATCAAATCCGGAGCCCCATCACAACAACAACAACAATAAATAAACTCTACCCAATCCTTAACCCCTAATCTCTCTTCCCATCTCCCCTCCCACTCCCACTCCCCACAAACCCCCATCCATTCCCAACCGCTCCTCCACCCCCAAACCCACCCCCCTTAACCCCATACCCCAACGGCGTCGCACCCCCCAACCCCTTACTACTCCCACCCATACCCCCCACCCTCGCCAACCTCCTACTCCACCCCCTCATCCTCCTCGGAACCTCCCAGCCCACCATCCAAGCCCCCATCACCGTAGCACCTGCTCCAAACGCTACAATCACATATCCAATCGTCATCCAATTCACATGACCCCCTAATCCATTCCATTCCACCTTTCCATTTTCTCTCGGGAGTAATGGGGTTGGGAACCAACGAATACTTAATTTAAGAGGTAATTCATCTCCAATGATAAGTTTTTTCGTAAGAGCTGCTGGGCCAGTGATGTGACTTAAAGGACTAGTACTATAAGCTACTCCACTATCGATTACACCCGAATCGTGTTTTTGAAGATGGTGTTTTGGAACGCTATGGAGAAGAACGTTTAGGTGAGTAGAGATGTGAAGGTGGGAGAGTTGTAAGGTTCCTGAGAGAGCGAAGGTGAGAGGAATATATTCTTGCTTATAATTTGGATAGCTATTCATATGATGAACAGTAGGTGCGGGTCGAGAAGGAATTCGACAGGAGAGAGGTGCATCGGAATGAATATAAAATTCGAGAAGATGAAAGAAAGGATCTGTTATTAAAGGAATTGTACAGTTGAGTTCTATTTTTGAAGGAATAGTCAGTACATGATCCACTTTCTAATGACAGGAAAGGAGAAATGAAACAAACCTTCTTCAACTCCATATTTCAATTCCAATGGTCTTCCCGTTTCATTACATATCGGGAATGGTATGTATTTTAAAGAATTATCTTCTAGTTGAACATGTTCCCCTGTATCGCTAATGGAAAAGTTAGCTTTTATTTCTTAAATTCTTATTCACATTCTTCTGGTTTCTCTTCATGCAAAATTTCCCAACAAGCTCTCGAGATGCTTATATTTGAATCTGCCCATGGCCCGTTCTCGATTTCGACCATAGTCTTCGGCACACACACAATTTGTATTCGCGCATAGTTCGCAGTCGTATCCTTGTCCTCACATATCCAGAGATATCTCCCTCTCCATTCTCCAATTCTCCAAATCTCCAAATCTGTCACCTGCTCTTCCTCTCCCCATATCCTCCACTTCTCTTAAAGGGGGCAAGCCCCCAAACCCCCAACCTCGCTGCGCTCGAATGTCGATGGCGGATCCTACTTTCTTTCACATTTTTCTCTTTCCATCTCTCTAATATCCATCCCATTATAGTATTCAGAGAATCGCGTGCGTTCGTGTCGTTGCATGTGTACGTGTGTCGAAGACTTCCCCTTCCCCCTCTAGCGTCCTAATTCTCAATCCTCTTCGCACAAAATCCACTCCTTTCCCTCCACCCTCTCCCCAGAAACTCAAACCATCCAAAAGAAGAAAACAAAACTTACACATCCCTCTCCATACACTCGACCTCAATCCCCGCCCCAAAATGATAACTCGGCAAAGGCAACCTTTCCTCATCCCTCTCCCCCACCCCGTCCAGCCCTTTATCTCCCCTCTCGGTCTCCAGCGCAAATACGCTTCCTCCCCAAATACTCATCCCAATCGCCAGCCAATTAATCACCCGCATGTTTATTATTCTTTCCCTTTATTTCCTTTCGTCCTCTCGTTTCGTATTTCTTTCTTTTGCTGTAGAGTTCCTCTTTTCGTGTTTCTCTCCTCTTCAAACCTCTCGTCCTCGCGTTTGCCTATTTCCCTTTCTCCCTTTGTAGATCCTCGCAATCCCGTATCCTCGTCGTCTCAATTGTTTTCTTTGCGCTTTGCGCTTTGCGCTTTGCGTTTCCTTTCCCTTTCCCTTTTACTCTCTTTTCCTTTTACTCTTCTTACTCTCAATCCCTCTACTCTCGATACCAAATCCTAAACAGTTTTCGTACTCGTAGCTCGTAGCTCGTAGCTCGTCGCGCGTAGCTATTCTCGTTCTCGTTGTCCGTTCACGTACTCGTCGCGCCTTCCAATCCCTTTCTCTATCCCGATTCCAATCCCAATCCCAATCCCTCTCAATCTCCCCAAATTCTAGTAATCCCAATCCCTCAAATCCCCTTTAATTTCTCAATTTCCTCACTACCAATCCTAATCCTTTCACAACCCTGTCCTTCAAATTCCCTCTTAAGTCCTCAAGTCCTCGAATTCCCTTCCCTTTCCCTTCTCAATCAAATACAAATCCCCAGTAATTAACAGCCTCCTATTTCAGAAATCGTTCAAAAAAAAACAACAAACCCCCTCAGGTTCTATCAAATCAATCATGTAAAATTTCCCCGCAAGTAATAACTTCTTACAATGATCTGAACTGAACACTTTGCATCATCGAAAAGTTAAGCTCTCCAATTATTCCGCATCCTCCATTACCCATTGGGCATGGGTTGTCATGCAGGAGGTAAAATAAAGCTCACGCTAGCGGCCGCTGCCATCCTTACAAAGTAGAATTCAGATGGGATGAGATGGACATTCCCCCCTTCATTAATTTACTACCAAAGTCACCGGGAAACTCAAGACTTCAAAAATGATTGGATATTCATATTCATCTTTTCATAAACATATCGTATCTTTAACTAATCAACCATCATTCATTCATTCATTCATTCATCCATATTTATTCAAATATCCAGATGCATATTTCTCTCCTCATCCTATTTTTTTATTTCCCCCCAGTTTACTATATCGAGAAGATCCTTTGCCTTTCCGTCCTGATTTCACGATTACCACATCCTGATGATCCCATAGCTTTTCCCCATCACTTCCAATTCTCATTTAGATGTTGGCCTTCTTCTTGAAAGCAGCAATCAATCCTCCAGTACTGCTATCATGCTCTCCAACATTTCCACTAACATCAAGCTCGGCTTGAATCTTCTTAGCCAAGCTCTTACCCAACTCAACACCCCATTGATCGAAACTATTGATGTTCCAGACAGCTCCCTCGGTGAATGTGAGGTGTTCGTAGTAGACAATCAAAGCACCAAGAGTACCTGGGGTAATCTTTTGAGCGAGGATTGATGTAGTTGGTCTGTTACCCAAGAAAGTCTTGTGCTTGTATAATTCAGCTGGTGTGTTCTCAGCCTTGAGTTCATCTTCTCCTTTTCCAATCATGAGAGCTTCAGCTTGAGCGAAGAAGTTTGATGCCAACATCTTCTGGTGCTTGTTGTTATCGATTGGGTTGTGTGATTCA
This sequence comes from Botrytis porri, assembly GCF_014898465.1. Classification (NCBI taxonomy): domain Eukaryota; kingdom Fungi; phylum Ascomycota; class Leotiomycetes; order Helotiales; family Sclerotiniaceae; genus Botrytis; species Botrytis porri. Next base: position 3,849,801 of record NW_024066075.1, on the reverse strand, counting down.
GCGGCCATGATGAAGTCGGTTGGGATCAACTTAGTACCTTGGTGTACAAGTTGGAAGAAAGAATGTTGAGCATTTGTAGCTGGTTCACCGAAAAGGATTGGACCAGTTGTGTACTTGACAATCTTTCCATCACGGGAGACAGCCTTACCGTTAGATTCCATAGAAAGTTGTTGAAGGTAAGCGGGGAATCTGTGGAGGTATTGATCGAAACTATCATCTTCATTAGCCATATGCAAAAGGAGCTTAGACAGATAGAAACTTACGGAGAAACCAAATGAGTTTGAGCACCAAAGAAATCAGAATACCAAACACTCAAAAGACCAGCAATAACTGGAATATTCTCCTCGAGTGGAGTGTTCTTGAAGTGCATATCCATAGCATGGGCTCCAGATAACAACTCATGGAAATTCTTGAATCCAATATGAATAGCAACACTCAAACCAATTGCACTCCAAACACTGTATCTACCTCCGACCCAACTTTCGAAACCGAACATGTTCTTGGCATCAATACCAAATTTGGTAACTTCAGCTTCGTTGGTAGAAAGAGCCACAAAGTGTTTGGCGATATCACCCTTTCCATCAGTCTTCTTCAAGAACCATTCCTTTGCGGAGTTGGCATTGGTGACAGTCTCTGCAGTAGTGAAGGTCTTGGAAGCGACCAAGAAAAGAGTAGTTTCTGGATCGGAATCTCTCAATGCCTCAGCCATGTGCGTACCATCAATGTTAGAAACAAAGTGAAGAGTTTGTTCTCTAGCACCATAGTACTTGAGAGCTTCGGTAACCATAACTGGACCACTATAATGGAATTAGCTATGATCACTCTGGGTGGGTATGCCTCCAAACTTACAGATCAGAACCACCAATACCAATGTTGATAATGGTAGTCAAAGGTTTTCCAGTGTAACCCTTCCACTCTCCACTTCTAATCTGTTCCGAGAATTCCTCCATGTGCTTCAATTCCTTGTTAACACCTGGCATAACATCCTTCCCATCCACCTTGATTGGGTCACTGTTAACATTTCTCAATGCAACGTGAAGAACAGCACGATCTTCGGTGAAATTGATCTTCTCGCCCGCAAACATCTCATCGCGCAATTTCTCCAATCCGGCTTCTTTTGCAACAGCTACCAATGCCTTGATGGTATCTTCATTGATCAAATTCTTGGAGAAATCAAAGAGAATCTCCGAGTTGTCGGCAGTGTTCTTGAAGGTTTTGGAAAATTTCTCGAATCGCTCAGGGTCCTTTTTGAATTCATCCTTGAGGACAAAGTTACGACCAACATTGTCATGGTGAGATTGGAGAGCACTCCATGCTTTGAGTTCAGTTGCTTGAGGCATATTGTCGGGGTTTAATTGAGTTGTTGGTTATCAGGTTTAGGGGGAACTAGGAACATAAAGTTAGAATGAAGACTCGAATATCAAATGATGATGAATGACGAGTGATGGGTATTTGACAATCTTCCGAAGGTTTTTGTAGATATGTCTCGAGATATATCAAGGCCAACAGCAAAGAAGCAAAGAGAAAAGCATACCTTTATATTCCTTCTTGAGCAAGAAATTCTCCGAAAAGACAAGAGAGGTATTCCTAGTATCTCCGAAAGGTCTGCGAATAGATTTGGCTTGGATATCTGGTCAGTTGAGGGCTTGTTGGGGTGGTTTGTATGATCAAGAAGGATTGGAGATGGAGATGGAAAAATATGTGTCGAGTTTAGAGTAGGAATAGACGGAAGGAATAATATCCACGGAAACTGTCTCTCTCTCTCTGTCTCGACTCTGGAAAGTTCGGTCGGTCGAATGTTGTGTAGGTGGGTGGGGGTGGGGTTAAAGCAGTGACACCAATTCAATCATTCATTCATCATTGGGAGGGTGAGAGAGAGAGAGGATTGAGGGAAATATCAACATACCTTTCTTTACTTGATCGATTCAATGTATACAGATATTAGATATGTGTATGTGTATGAGTATGAGTATGAGTATGTGTATGTGTATGTGTATGTGTATGTGTATGTGTATGTGTATGTGTATGTGAGGATGTGTGTGAGGATATATGTGAGGATATATGTGAGTAATAAGCAAGTAACCAAAAAGAGGGAAAAAAGGAGGGGTTCATTCAAGCTCTTCTAAGTACCCACTCGGCCACCCCCTAGGAAATCCATAATCATTCAACCCAACCAATACCCAACAGCCAAGTCGAGACAGACATGGTGGGATAAATGAATAATAAGTGAGAGAGACGAGAGACCTGAGTACATTTTTATTTGTCGATTTTATTTATCCGTTCAATTACTCTCTCCTTCAGCTTTCAATCTTCTCAGGGTAAGCTCTCTATTGATTTCTATAGTCCATACCTACCTAGTATGTACAGAGTAAAGATAGATACCCTTCTCCTCCTCCTCCTCCTCCTCCTCCCCCTCCTCCCACAACCTAAACCTCATAAATAAATCCATCAAATACGAGTAAATTAACAAAACACAAACATTCCCAACCTACTGTGCATCCATAACCTCAATCAACAAATCCCAACTCTAGTCCAGAGTCTAGACCCCAAGTTTCATTTCCTCTCTTCCTCTCTCTCTCGGTGAATCCCAAATAAGCATAGAACAAACACAAAGCCCCCAAATAATAAACCCGAAAGATCGGATCGGAACAAACCCTTCTATTCATATCCATCCTCCATCTGATCGGCTCTTTACATTACATACAACGATATGCATAATTAATTTCCTCAATTTTAACAACTCATACTTTTGAAAACGATTCTATTAGCCTATAAATAATTAATAAATATGATTCATTAACATAGTTTATCAGTGGGTCGGTTATATCAATAGATCAACTATTTTTATCTCAAATTATTATTTTATATTCAATATGTATTTTCTTTATAATTAATTATAAAAATTTATTCTAAAGAAGTATGTATAATTTTAATTATTCAAACTATTGAATCAAATAAAAAATTATTAATTCAAAAAACAGTTTAACTTTATTATATATTTTGAACTATATTAGGTAATAGAATTCGAGGTAAATTTAATATAGTTGAAAGTTAATCAAAAAGTTATAATTTAATTAAATTAGAAGAGAAAATATTTATTTAATATATTCTTAATATAAATTTGAAAGGGTTTTTATTTAAACTTAAGAATATAAAAAATATAATGAATTATAATTTCAAATTGAAGGGTGTGAAATATATCGGGAAGTTTTAAGTATATTAATTTGTAAAGTGTTGAATTGAATTAAAGATATATTTTAATTATATTTATAATTTTCGAAAAGCTTTTTATAAGGATTTTAAGCTTATTAGAGAATAATTTCAATTAATTGTAAATATATAAGCAAAATATAACATTTTGAATAGAGATTTCTACAATTTTAGTAAAACAAGCTTTATAATGGGAATTATATATACAGTAATGATTATTACTAATACTAAGAAATATAGCAGAAATAAATTTATATAGTTAGATAATTAAGAATGAGCTATAACAATAATATATAAAAATAAAGAGAGCGAAACTATTCCCCTATCTCTAATAATTTAAAAACAGATCTATTTCTCTAATTAATATACCGAAACCAATCTTCTTATAAAATAGATTATTAAATCTATATCTAATAAATAGATAAATAATAAGATAGATTTAAAATAATTAAAATACTTTAATAAGTATACTAAAAATTAAAGAAAAAGCAAATATCAAATATTAATATTAAATAAATATGAAAATCACAAATTAATAGCTTTTCAAATATACTATAGAGAAAATAATATTATATATTTATGTTTATTATTATATTCAAGTTATTCAATTCAATCACTTGATATTGACTATTTTAATAATCCAAAATGTTTATATAATAATTAAATTAATAAATTTATTAAGATATATATTAATTATATTTTAAAAATTAAATTCTTTATAGTTTTTAAAATTATATATAAAGAATTAATTATTTCTTAGAATATAAAATTAGAATTTCAAAGAATAAATTTAGTTCTATTTAATCCTAAAGTTATATTCTCAAAATTAAATATTTGAATTTATATATTTACCTCTCTCTTTTTTAATTTAGATTAATAAATCTCTCAAATCCCTTACAATCTAATTAAAGCTATTTTTTAATCAATATTAATTAAATCTTAAATAATTTATTATTAAATAAGCTCCTTTATACTTATATTTAAGATTGTATTAATTCTAATTAAAAATATAAAAAGATTAGCTTATAAAAATATACTTTTAAATATAGAGAATTATATATTTTAAGTAGCAAATAAAATATTAAACAAATATCAATATATATATAAAATCTAATTATATTAAGAAAAAGTGCTTATTGAACAAAAATCTTTTAATATATTATTTTAATAAAAGATTAATATTTAGATCTAATATAATAAATATTAAAAAAGGGGAATTCTAATAAAAAAGTATTTTCTAATCGATATTATAGTAAATACAAAAAGATAGATTATAATATAATAGATCCTAAATTATTAGATTTTTAATAATTTTAATTAATTAATTTGATTATTATTGAATAATATAATTTTGAAATAATAATTTGAGGTAAAAATAATCAATCCACTGATATAACCGATCCACTAATAAACTACGTTAGTATGTAGGTTATATCATTATATAAACCAATTCATATTATATATAAAATTTGTTTATATATAATTATATACTTTTTTTATTCACCAATGGAATTCGATGAAAATTTGATATAAAAATTCTAATTACACTGATATGATGAAAATTTCATTATGTTTTAAAAAAATTCGAATTATAATAATAATTATCAAAAAATAACTTTTTTATAATAAAAATCATAATTAAAACTACTTTATTATTATTAAATATAATAAGAATATTAAACTCTAAGATAGATCTTTAAAAGACTATTATTATATTATTATTTGATATTATTATTTTTTCGAAAATAATTATTAATTTTTAAACCTCGATTTTACTATAAGAGTTAAGCCCAGACTTATTATATATTACTCTTTTTCGTAATAAAATCTCTACAAAAATATTATTTTCTTATATAAATTATATAATTGATTTGAAAATTTTATATATTAAAAATAATTATAAGGAAAATCTTAATAGTCAATAATTTTTAAATTTTTTTTAATAAAGTTATAGATTTTCAAAGTTGAAGTTTTTCAAGCATTATAATATCTAACTCTTTTCCTATAAAAAATCCCTTTTTTTTATAGTTTTCTAATAATTTAAATTTTAAAAAACCTATAATTTTATCAAAGAAAATACTAAAAATATTTCATTCATTTTCTTTAAGTATTTCACTGATTTTCAATTATAAGTATTATTCTTATAAATTTAATTAAAGAATTAATTAAATTAATATATATAATTTAGAAGTTAAAGAACTAAGAGTTTTTAGTATGTTTTCGTTTAGTATGCGATAAGCCGGGGCCTAAACTCTTATTTTTAAAGTAATCTATATGATTATATAGCTTATATCAGGGCATGAGTTTAGAATTTACTCTAATAGAGTTTATTAGAGGTTTACATTCTTAATAATAATATTATTCATAAAGACCGAAGTAGTATATATACCTAAAAAAGTTGATTCGTTAAGCCTGAGACTCAATTCAAGAAATACGATTGATTGAAATCTTTATATATAATATTCTTAATATTATAATATAAAATAGTTCTTTCTAATAGAAATAATTTCAATAATTTTATTAAAATCAAAAAGAAAAAGAGATAACTATATATAAAAAGCTAAAGGCTTTTAATTAATTTAATTTTTATAACACTAATTTCAATATTAGGATTTATATAATAGATTGAAGTTGAATTCTTTTAAGAGTTTTAAAGTTTATATAATTAATGTAGCACGCTACGGAGTAGCGTCGCTTACCTAAGAAGTGCATATAATAGCGTAGTCTTAATAAGAAGAAGAGAACAGCTTTATAATAATCATTAAGATATACTCTATAATTAATATATAAAGGAATGTATTGAATATAATAAAATCTATATTAATAAAATTATTTTGATACTTAAAGTTCTTATAAAATAATAATAAAATTATCAATTCGAATAAAAATAAAACTATGACTCATGAATATTATATAATAACTAATAATTTAAATTAAAACAATTAAATCAAGAGTCTAAGAAAAACAAAAATTATAAAAATAACAATAAACAAAAATAATTCAATAGTAAATCAACTTCGCCTATAAGCATTTAATAAGTTTCATTTCAAATCTTTATAATAATAAAAATTATTATATTATACTTTCTTAAAAAGTAAGGGATTCGAGGGCTCGCAGGCTCCTAGTATAGTAGATTAATTAATCTAGACCTATTCTAGAATACTTATACTTTTATTTAATATAGTAGTAAAGTTAATTACTCCTAACAGCTTACATACTAATTAACTACGTTATATAAATATTACTATGTTAAATTGAATGAATTTCTTAATAAATATATAAATCAATTAATTAATTATATACTTTTTATTAATTATGAAATCAGAATTCTATCTTATCTATCTATTTAAATATAATTATGATTATATGAATTAAAGATATACTCATTATTAAAGAAATCAAGCTTTTAATACTTCTATTTTCTTAAATGAAATAAATATACGAAATTATTTAAAATATAATTCAAATGTATTTTCTAAATTAGTTTTTTTTTTCGAGCTTGAAATCTTCATAATATATTTAATAATACATTTCGAATTTTAAAAGATTTAAATAGTAGTAGTAGTAAATTCTTAATCAATTTAATCTAGTTATAGCTAAGCTATACTGATTATATAATGCATTTATATAATATTAATTATATGAAATAGATAGGAAAACAAAAGAAAAACTTATTCTTTTTTAAATGATTTCCAAATCTATTATTATAAAATCTCATTATATTACAGAATCTTTATAACCTTTTTATTTATTCTTTTATAATTTTTATAATTCTTTACTTTTTTGTATTCTATTTAGTTATTTTTAATTTATCAAATTTTATAGTTAATATATTATTATCTTATTTTAAAAGTATCTTTACTTTTAAATACTCAATCCTTAGATTTTTCAAATCCTATTTATAATATAAATAGTTTCAACTTTAATTTATAATTCATAATATAGAATATTTCATTTCTAATCTTTTCCTTTTAATATTTTAATTAGATTGAGTTTTATTTGAAATCTATTATATTCGTTTTCATTTTGTTTTATTAATATTATCTCTTTAATAGAGAGGGATTAAGTTTTATAATAAAGAAGGTTAATAATCATATAGTTGATTTTTATTTTTATTTAATACATTAATAATTTAAAACGAATTATATAATAAGTATAGGATAGATTATATTATTGATTTTTAATATAATATATATTTTATATTATTGAGGATTTTTTATCATTAAAATTATTAATAGTGTTATTGTAAGGAGGCTGTGACTAATATCTATATATTACGATTTCTATTATACTTTAGGATTATTATTAACTATATGAATTATATTATATTAAGATTTAAAGATTATTATTTCTTTATATAAAGTAATTATAGATATTATAAAAGGATTTCATTTTTATATATTAATTGGTATAGTTTTAGTATGAAAAAAGAACGAAGTTCTTATTATACTATGTAGAAGCTATTTATATGTACCTCGGTACTCTGGTGCGCTAGTATTAGCGTACCATTAATAATCTCATTAAAAATATTTTTTGAAACAAATAAAGCTTTTTAAAGAGATTTTCCTTTTTCATTTTCCTATATCTAAAAATCTTCTTCTTTATATAGTACTAGGGCACAGATAGTGGCTGCCCGGGATTTTGTTGGATTTCAGTCTCAATTATAAATTATTCCATCCTTATTATTAAATTAATTATTTAATATTATATTTTAAGTCTTTAATAATCTCTTAATCTATATATTAATATTAATATAATAAAATTCTATAAAAATAATTTAATTAGATCTTCTAATATTTAGTATATCAGCCTTTTAATACAATATAAATTTTAATCCTACTTTCTATACTAACTTTCAAATTTAAAAATAATTCATTATTCAATATATTCTAAGCTGTTTATAAAGTATTCTTTAACCTTTATTTAATATAATCTGATTGACTTTTATCTATTATAATATTCAAAAACATTTTGAAAATATATACTTTTAGATATTATTAAATATACTCTATAAAATTGAGATTAGGATTATAAGAAGACTAGAGATTAACTAAAGGAATACTCTTTTCCTGAAATCAAATTAGTACCTTGCGAACTTGATATATAAGAGTATTATTCTATATGAATTGATTTTCCTTATTCAATTCCTTTTAATAAGAAGCTATTTCCCTATCAAGAATCCTAAGGTAAAAGTTAGCATTATACTTAAACTTTTTATTCTCGAAATCTTTATTTATAATATATAACTTACTTCTTTTGATATTATAAAAGCCTTCTTATATTACAATTTTTATATTCTTATATATATTGTAGGTTTAAATCATATTTTACTCCTATTTTTGGTTTGAATAGTAAAATACTCATTCCTGATTTTTCTCTTTTTTTTATTCTATAAAGTATTAATCTAATTAGAAGATTAGCTCTTATTCCTTTATTGTTTATCCTTTATAATTTAAATATTGAGTTAGTCTTTTTATTATGTATATTTTTATAAATTCAAATCTTTTTCTAGCTTTTTAATTAATTATTCCATTATCGGAACACATAATCAAGAACATGATATGTAATGTTATACTTTATCTCATATATATATAAAGTATGTAAGTAAAGGTAATATACATATATAGATATAACAATTCCCTTTTCGTATAAAGAGGATAAACAGAAATAAACAACTCTTTTACTCATACATATTATATATACACACCTTATCGAGTCTGCCTAATATTCACATACCTTAAGAATCCTTTTAATGATATCCCTTTTAATTTTTAATTTGTAAATATCAATTATCTTTTAATAAATCGATTTAGATTATAAACATATATATTATATTATTTACATTTGTTATTATTGGACAGACTTAATAAGATGTATATACATAATATATATGAATAAAAGGGTTGCTTATTTCTGTTTACCCTGTTTATATGAAGAGGGGATTACTATATCTATATATATATACTATCTTCACTTATATATAAAGTATGTATATAGAGTAAAGTGTAACATCATATATCACACCCTCAATCACGTGTTCCGACAGTTTTTATTTAAATAAAGTTTATATTTATACTTTTTAAATAAATTCTTTTTGTTATTACATAATTTTTCTTTTTTAATAATATAATATATTATTATATGAATAACTTTTAGAGTATTTGTAATGTTTATAGAGATAGCATCTACTAAAACTATTCTTAATATTTTCCCTTTATCATATGAATTGAGATACTTTTCAGGAATATTATTATTATTAATTAACCTCAATAAAGTATATATTAATAATATAATTAATAAAATAAGTTGTTGATATTAAGGGGAATATATATAAATAAATTTATTTTATACATTTCGACTACTATCTGTACACAGTCGCTATATATAAGATCTCCTTATAAGACTATTAAATACTAAAAGATTTAAATCATTATAGAAATTTTTAAGAAATCTCTTTTCTTAATTTATTTAATATAATCACTCTATATAGTAATAAAATAAAATAATTTTGACTGTTCTGAATAAATATAATATATCTTCTTTCCTATATTAACAATAATAACTATTGAATCTAAATAAATAATAATTTTATAATTATAAAAAGAGTTTAAAACGATTCTTTAATTTAAATATAATAAGAATTAGAAACTTATTTTGAAAAAATTCTCCTTAGCTTTTTTCATATTCTTCTCTAAGATTTCAATATGTAATTATAAAGTTATTAATATTTTAGAATTAAATTGAACTAAAAAATAAAAGTTCTAAAACATATCGACTAGAAAAACGTTTAGAAACCTAATTTTATAAGAATTGAGACCTTGATTTATTACTCAACGAAATAATTAAAGATATATAATATAAACTAAAAACATTTATAACTTCAACGTTTTTCAATAAAAAAAGCTATAATCAATAAAATAATTATATTATATAAAAGTTTTCAAAAAATTAAAATTAAAATAATTACAATAAAAGTGATTAAATCCATTAAATTAATTCAAAAAGTATTTATTCTTGAATACCTTTTCGATTTTAAATAATTCAATTAATTTGATATTTTTGACATCGAATTTAAATATATTATTAAATAAAAACCTCGCTTTTCAATACATATATATCTATAAAGAATCATTTATAATCGGAAAAGTTATTTATATTTGAAATAGCAAAAAGACTAAAATTATTAGTTTTGAAGAAGTAAATTCACTTATTTTCAAGGATATCAAGTATGAAAATCAGAATTTTAATTTACTTATTTATCTTTAATTATTAATTACCTTTTATTTCAAAAAATTAAAAAGAAAACTCTTTTTTTTTTTAAATTTTTTTTTAAATTTTCAATTAAACTTTAAAATATAAAAACAAATGATTTAGAAGTAATAAAGATATATAGAATCTAAAATATATTATGAAATTATACTTATTTTTATTAACTTATTAACTTTAATATGTTACATCTCTTTTATTTTTTATTCAAATTTTATAAAACGTTATTTCTATAGAGAAAATATATATGTAAATTATCATATAAAATTTTATTGAATTAAGATAACGTTTAAAAAAGTTATATTCAATTTTAGTTTATACATACATCTTTAATTATTTTACTAAGTAGTACTTTAGTTCTTGTAAATAATAAGATTATCAAGAAAATAAATCTCTAATAAGTAACTAACTATTTTCTATTTATAGTTCTAACTCGTTAATCCTTAATTAATACTCTATAAAGTTTCATTATAATTAATATATTAATTAATCTTAATTTTAATTTCTTACAAATCTTTTCTTTATCTTCTCTATTTAATACTTACTAATGAAACATATACCTAATTAATTTAATCAATCTCTTTATATATGGAGTACCTTTTTTAAATTTTCATTATTGTATTTATATAAAAATATTCATAATTAGTCTATATCAATCACATTATTACATCTCAATCTCACATCTCAATCTCACATCCCAATCTCACATCCCCTTAGTGCAAAACCACCTACTTAGATACTCATACAATCAAACACCATCGGAAAATCACTTTCATAAGTTGACGGAAGAACAAATGTTTCTATGTCCAGTTGCAAGAGATGCGAAACCCTTCCCTTCCTTCCTCCCTTTCTATCAAACATACCTACCTACCCATAACAAAGTACATTCATAACGCATCTACTCTCCTCTCCTCTCATGTGATTCCCCACTACTACTTTCAGTGCTCATAGTGCAGAGCCAAAAAAAGAAGACAAAAACAACGAATATCCATTTTCATACAACTTCTCATCTCATCTCATCTTATCTGATAATATTCTTGGAATTTGTTCGTGGAGAAGAGAAACCACTCCAACCCTCAATCTGTATGCGAATTGCTATCTGGAGAGAAAAGACGCCCGAGTAAAGTTGAAGGAAGTCATATCATCATACTACTGGTCATTTCCAGAATTCCAGTTCCCTTTTTCCCCTGACTTTCATCCATCTATCTATCCTGTACACTTCCTACGAAACTTGGATCTTTGATACTTCCTCCTCCATCTCCCAATCCTGCAACCGGTCTGTTGTAAGACCATCCAGTAAATTGTTCTTGCATGGTTGATGACAATTGTCCACCTTCTACCAATGAATCGGCTGGTGCTTGAGAGGTAAATTCCACATCAAAGTTGGTAGTATCAAGAGCATCCGTCTATAAGTGGTTAGTATATTGTGTGGGAACATTTGGAAAAATCAAATCAAATACATACCACGTTAGGTTTGAATGTAGGCTCATACTTTCTTTGAAGTAATTTTCGCCAATCAATGCTGTGGAAGAAAGGATGTGCCTTAATTTCCGATGCACCGTTTGCACCCAATCTAAGATCGGGTTTTCTGTCGAGAAGTTTCTGTAAAAGATCCTTGGCCGCAGGTGGTACAATCTCAGGACCAGGGAAGTTCAATGGATCGCTCAAAATCTTGCGATACATCTCATTGGTATTCTCATCATAGAAAGGAGGTAAACCAGTCAACATCTCATAGAGCAAAACACCAAGGGTCCACCAATCAACCGTCTTAGTGTAACCTTGTCCCATCAACAATTCTGGTGCCAAGTATTCGGGAGTTCCACAGAAGGTATTGGTGCGATCCTCATCCTTCATGTCAAGTTTACACAAACCAAAATCACACAGTGCAATGTGACCCGAGTAATCCAAAAGAATGTTCTCTGGTTTCAAGTCACGATAAATAACGTTGAAACCATGTAAACATTCTAAAGCGCAAAGTAGTTCGGCTGTGTAAAATCTTGAACGATTGATGTCGAAGCGAGACTCCTTTTGAAGATGATGGAAGAGTTCACCACCGTTAACAAATGCCAAGACGAAGTATAACTTTTCGGGTGATTGGAAAGTAAACTTGAGAGGGACGATGAATGGATTGTTGATTTGAGAAAGGACCGATCTTTCTGCCAACGTGTGTGCGACTTCTGATCGTGAAATAATATGAGCTTTTCGAATCGTCTTGAGGGCGTAAATTCGTTGGGTATCTTTTTTCTTGACTTGCATGACCTTTCCAAAACTTCCTTTTCCAACCACTTTCAAGAGGTCGAAATCTTCAATCTTCAATGCTCTTGTTCTATTCTCAACATATTCAACTCCAATGCGAATCTTTCCAGTACCATATTGAACGTCTAACCATTCCGGTCCACTCTGTCCCAATGTGCTCTCTCTTCTTTGGAATTCTGCAGCGGCCTTTTCCTTGTCTTTTTTTCCCAACTTAGGATCTTCGACGTACTTGTGCTTTTCTTCGAATCGAGGGTTGATGCGCGTCACACCAAGGAAAATATCTTGACTTCGACCGGATCCCGGAGGCGCATTTGGGTTTCGAAGATATAAATGAACTGCTAATTCGGTAACTCTCGATACATCAAACTTATATTGGGTATTATCTCCAGCCCATAGAGGGTTTTCAGGGGACCCTGCGACTGAATTGACAAAAACTTGCATCTTATCGAAATCTAATAAGGCATACGGAAGGTATTTGGAGGAGATACGTCCATGGTTAGTAGGAACTTGAATTCCACCTCCCGATGTTTGTGGTCTCATATTCGAATAAGATCCAGAGACTTGGTTTGAAGCCCCGGAACGTACTGAGCCTGCAACTCCAAAGCCATTTCCCGCAGATAATGAATTCTGTGTATGATTGCTGAAGACTTGTTTATATTGATCTGGGAGAGAGAATCCACTTCCTTCGTGAAGTGTAACGATGAGAATACCCGGTCGAGGGGCGGATTGTGGTTGACTGGCTATGGCTTCAGAGGCAGCTTCCAAGGTCAGTATACATTTCGTAAGCCAGATTAAAAGATGTGCGCGTACCTATTCCATTATCGTTGATAGACGGTGCTGGACTTGGCGTGCCGGATTTCTCATCTTTGGACGATTCCCTAAGAGTTTGTGAAGATGGGGTTCGAGAGAAGGTAGACGTTAGGGGACCAAGATGCGTCTCTTTGAGCTCTAAAAATGGATCGAGATAATTAGTGACAAGTCCATTTCATACACTCGCTTTGGACGATTTAAAGCTCAATAGAATTCTCCGAAGTGAGGCTGCGTTGTTAAGCAACAAGAAGATGTAGCTAAAGGAGGTAGGTCTGAGATGTTTTCCAGATTGAAGTGTAACGAATTGTAATTGAAATTAACTCACTCTTGGTGATATTCCAAGACGACATCTTGGGGATGGGGAACAAAATTGTATCGGTAGGAGAGGGGGACGTAGGAAGAAGGATAAATTGTAGGATTCTAGGTAATGAGGTTAAAATTGATGTTGTAGTTTGGGTGGTTGTAGATGGTAGGTGGTGTGGGTGGTAGATGGTAGATGGTAGATGGTAATGAAGGAGGAGGAGAGTAGATATCGGGATTTCTTCGAGGGATTGGGATTGACAGGAAAGTGTTCGTTCAGTGCGTTGCGGTCAGGATTTAGCTTCAAACAAGTGCTCACAGGCGATTGCCCCGCCAGATTAGATTGATTTTGTCAAGGCAAATAGTACCGAAGCGATGATGAAGTGAGTGAGCGAGTGAGAGAGTGAGAGAGTGAAGGAGTGAAGGAGTGAGTGATGAGTGAGTAATGAGTGAGTAATGAGTGAATGATATTGAACGAGTGAAGTTTTCTAATAAATCTAGTCGTGGCTATGTAGGTGTCAAGAGTAGAATGCGAGGTTGAATGAGAGGTTGAATGAATCAATGAATCAATGAATCAGTGTTCATTGCCCGCCTCTTCTTCTACTTCTCTCTTTCTGCTTTGGATGTCTTTATGTCTCACTACTTTTCACAATGAAAGGTCTTCAAGATACCAAAATAACACACATGTCTCGCAGACTCTCTCTCAATGTTAGACTAGAGAGGACAGCGTTGTTGGTAAGGGGCGATTTTCTATGTAACATTGCTAGAGGGGGCTTAGAATCACGATAAAATGAGTGAGTGGCTTATTAGTAGCAAGTACCAGCCAGTATGCAGTACCTAGGTAGATAGATGTATATGAAATTCTCCGTTTCCTCTTGGATTTGATTCTCGTCGCACCATTTCTCATCTACCCAAAAACATCGGAACAGAGGGCTACTCCAATATATCTCTACATCTCTCCCAAAGTGTATGGTTCCATGATCGATGGATGGATAAAATTGATAACCATCTCCCTAGTCACGTGTGAGTACCACTTACCTGCTATCATTTCTCAGGTTCGCTGTAACAGCAACGTGGCGGGGCGGCCATTCCCCTAAACTCCGAGAATTCTCGATAACCAGATCCGATAAGGACAACCGTCTGTTGTTTGATGGGCTAATAATAAGTACGTTTCAAGTGCATACTGCGTAACTATACTCGTACACTTAGGTATGCATCACAAATTCATTCACGACAGTATCAAAAATTAAGGCGGTAGGAATGATTGCATTGCAAACCATCTATCGATTGACCTGTATCGAGCACAGGAATCTTCACGTACTTCTCATACATAGGTTAGGTAGAGAAGTGAAATCAACCTCAATATATCAATATATATAATATATCAATATAATCTTCCAAGCTGGAGATCCATATAACAATAATTTCAGCCTCGCTGACCTATGTGGCTGGTGGCTGGTGGCTCCAATCTAGGTTAGCCCTCCCTAGCTGGAGGCTGTCACTACCTACCCAGGTAATCCTCGATCGCCGTAGCCTTGTCGAGCCTCGCGAGCCACATCAGTAATCTAACCCAACCCACTCTTGGAACCTCATCGCATTGATCAATCTACCCGTTCACAAAATCATCAACACCGTAACAACGTTAATCCTTCTTATTAATTCGAGGAATAATTCCATCAAAGAAATTATCACACTCATTCAATCACTGTACAATTCAATCGAGAAATAAGCCTCAATCCTGTCATCTCCATTTGTTGGTCAATCGTGGCGCAAAGTAAATATTCACAACCACCTTGACAATGGGGATCATTCGCAAGAAGACGGCAATGCGAGGGGGTGAAGGTGGTGTAAAATATGTCTGTGATATGTGTTCAGCAGATGTCACAAATACCGTATGTACTCTTGATCATTGTCCGATCTATCACCCCGCGTAATTGTCCCCAACTGCTAACTCTCTCCCCAATTGTAGGTCCGAATTAGATGCGCCCACTCTGCTTGCAATGAATACGATCTATGTGTACAATGTTTCTCCGACGGTAAATCCTCCTCGCAACATCAACCTGCTACTCACCCATTTAGAGTCATTGAACAAAACTCCGTACCAATCTATGAACCAGATTGGGGGGCAGATGAAGAACTACTGCTATTGGAAGGTTGTGAGATATATGGGTTGGGTTCTTGGGCAGATATCGCAGATCATATTGGAGGCTTCCGGACGAAAGAAGAGGTTCGAGATCATTACAAGAAGGTTTACTTGGATAGTCCAAAATTCCCATTGCCAAAACGAGCTAGTCCACATGATACAGAGTTGATGGACGCGTTGCCTCGAGACGAATTTCAAGCTCGAAAGAAGGCGCGAATAGAGAAAAGAAAAGAGGCTGCTAAAAATCAACCTCCACCACAACCGAAGAAGAAGCCTACAGCCAGTGTTCCATCATGTCACGATATTCAAGGTTACATGCCTGGTCGTCTGGAGTTCGAGACCGAATATGCAAATGAAGCAGAAGAGGCCGTCCAGTTAATGTCATTCGAACCTGGTGATGGAGTTAATCCTACTACAGGAAAGATGGAACCGGAATTCGAGCTCAAAATGACTGTGATGAACATATACAATCAACGATTAACCCAACGAGCCGATCGTAAAAAGGTAATATTTGAACATAACCTTCTGGAATATCGCAAAGCAACTGCTCTTGATAAAAAGCGTACAAAGGAAGAAAGGGACCTTCTTACTCGTACCAAACCTTTCGCAAGAATGATGAACCATGATGATTATGAAGAATTCTCAAAAGGTCTCATTGATGAGTTAAACTTACGACTAGCAGTGTCTCAATTGCAAGATTGGAGACAAATGAGGATTGGAGACCTTAAGAGCGGAGAGAAATACGAACAAGAAAAGGCACAGCGAATTCATAAGGCGCAACCTATGGGTAGTATGGATCGTGAACGATACGCCACAAGTACAAAGAACAAGCCTCCTCCTGTCGTTGAAACTCCAAGTGGTGCAGCTGCATTGGTTGCTCCTGACTTACCGGATTCTATCCTCAAATCAGAGCCAAACGATGACAAAGAAAACCTGGTGAATGGTAACGGATCTCTCACAAATGGATCTAAGCAACAATCCCCTATCATTAAACGTGAACCAATACAAGTCCAACCTCTCTCAACCATCACACCATTACCGCTCAACCCATCATCTACTCCCGATTATCACCTGTTGACACCAGGGGAAATTGATCTTTGTGAAAAGACTCGATTGAATCCAAAACCATATTTGGTGATCAAGGAAGCGATTTTGAAAGAGGCATTAAAGGGAGATGGAAAGTTGAAAAGGAAAATGGTCAAGGAGATTGCGAGAGTAGAAGGAGCAAAGGGTGGGAAGATTTTTGATTTCTTCTTGCATGTTGGTTGGGTTGGGAAAGCGTAGGGAATTTTGCCAATATCTATTGCATGATGAAGGAGTTAGTTTGGTCATTGCGAATAATCTATTGGGGTGGGAAAGAGAGCGAACTTTCATGAGCGGTGTCCAGGATGGGAATGGGCAAGTGTCTTTCAGCGTTTATGGAGGGGATTGATTTCACAAGGGCTTTCTAGCTCTGCTTCCCACAATCGGTTAGGTGTTTGGGGATTTCTGGAAACACCGTTCGAGGACAGATACTGGCTTTCGCAAAGGTCATTTTTTATGATGCATAGCATAGCTAGGTTTTGGTTGGTGTTTGGAAGGAATGAATTTCATGGTATGGAGTGATTGGATTGAATTTGGAGTTTTGCTTGTGGTCTTGGTCGATATAGATCGAATTGGTGTGAAGATGGGGATGGGAATACTTAATCATCAGGATACGCTTGGATGTGGCCGGCCTCATGATATTCTGAGCAGAGTGTATCTCTCAGCGCTGGCTTTTGGTTTTCTTATACTAGACAGCGGATTTATAAGAGATGGCGATGCTGTAATGTAGAAGGGGGAGGGTGGAGATGAAGGGGGGATGAGGTGGTTGTAGATATACATACGTATTGCATAGCATAGAATAGCATAGAATATATTACCTTGCTATGAGATGAGATGAGATGAGATGAGGAGGGGAGTAGAGGATGGTTGATATGTTGGTATTGGTGATGTGATGGTGATGTTAAGTGAAGATTACAAACATAGAATGGAGTCTGGAATAGAGAGGGGGTGAAGATGGATCATTTACGGTTCTATGTGTGATGTGATGTGATGTGATGCATGTTTATGAGGAAGTGGGGGTTGATAGGTTGATTGGAATGAGAAGGTTGATGAAGTGGGATGGGTATTGGGAGTGAGGGAGGGAGTGAGAGTGTATGAGAGAGTATCAGGGAATGTAATGGTATAGAGTTGAGTTGGGTTTCAGGGTTGGCGTTAGCGAGAGTGGAGCTGGATTTTGGATGGGGGATGATGGATAGAGGTATGATGGATAGGATAGAGATGAGATTTGAGTGGGATAGATGATGGATGATAGGAGGAGGAGAAGGAGGAGGAGAAGGAGGAGGAGAAGGAGGAGGAGGAGGAGGAGAAGGAGGAGAAGGAGGAGAAGGAGGAGAAAGAGGAGGAGAAGGAGGAGGAGAAGGAGGAGAAGGAGTGTCTAAAGTTGTTAATTTATATTTTATATCTTATCAACTAATTAACTGATATCTAGAGTAGTATCATGAAGTGGGATTGGATTGGATTGGATTGAATCGAATTGGATTTATGAGTGATCAGTAGTCTTGGAACTTATTCTTCAGAATCACTACTGCTAACTAATACCTAATAGCCAATACTCCAGATGAAGAGAAAGAAAAGTAAAGTAAAGTCAAGCAATAACTCGAAAACTCAAAAACTCAAAAACTCACAAATGGAAACAAAGTCATCTATAGGAATACGAGTAAATTGATAACAAGATCGTATTTTCTATTCTAAGTTCTAGGTAAGTTATACTTATATTGATTTACATATTACTCTCCGTCTACTTATTAATTGGAAGCGGATATCATGATAGTAATAAGTGATTCTCTGAGAAGAGGACAGGAGGGAAGGGAAGGGGAAGGGGGAATGTCGGGGACTTTGAGTATCTGGGAGGAGAAGGGGAGTGTGATTGTGATGATAAGGGGGGGTTTTTTTTTTCGAAAGTGAGAGGAGTGGAGGGGTTTGGAGGGAGTGGGAGGAGAATATGATGGGGAGAGATTTTTTGGGGAGGACGGGAAGGGTCGAGAAAAAGTGTTTAGAGAGATTGGGGGAATTTGGGAGAGTTGAGGGTTTGGGGTGAGGATTGATGGATGGGGGATTTTAGGTTTGATTGGGTGAGTAGTTGGTGTAGTACGTAGGGTGGTGATATATAATATTTCTTGGAGGTTAGTTCTAGAACAATAATAATAATGATAATAATATTCTAATAGTAGTGGAAGACTTAGTCACTTCTAGGCTTTAGGAATATATAATGTAAAGGTTGAATCGAAGTCAAATTATAAGGAAAAGCTTGATCGAACTAAATTTGCTTACTTTTTCTAGATTTTCTTTAAAGATTATTTTAGGTTTATATAGTTTAAGTCGAGTACTCGATTTTCTAGTCACCTCTGTTTTGAGCCACTCTTTTATATCAAAAAGTGCTTTTTCAGCTTATTAATATCTTTATCAAAATATAATATAATTAATCCGAAATTTATAAATATAAAATTTAAATCATTTTAAATTCACATTAATTTTTTGGATTTTCAGGTTTTTCTTAAATAGAGATTTAAAGTTGCAAAATATCGATTTTTTAATTTGTATAAGAATTATATATAAATCTTAAATAAATTTTAAATCTTTAATAACGTTTTAATTATAATTGATAAAAAGAAATTAAATACTTTTTTGAAGGTTTTGAGTTTAAATCTATAAAAAAAAAAATCTATAAAAATCTAACAGTCATAGAGATATAACTTGAATAAGGAAAAATAATTCTTATAATTTCGAAAGTATTTTTATAAATATTTATTATTTAAAATTTTTCTAATTTTTTTCTAAATCTTTTATATTATAATTAGTAGTAGTAATAGTATAAATTTTTGTCTGAGAAGATCTCTCGAAGAGTATTGAGACATGCTAAACTAAGGATTTAAAATAATATACTATATATTAAAGAATTCAAAAACCACAAAGGGAAAAAGGGATTCTGTAATATATAATCCTAAATCCCTAATCCTATAATATTGTAACGTAGTTTAACACCGAATGGGCCATATCACCAAGTGGACCACTTTCACCTCAATTTACATCTTCAAATACAGATTATTCAATAATCATTAAATCAATTGATTTAAACTATTAAGAATCTAATAATCTAGGATCTATTATATTCTTTTGATAGATTCTTGTATTATAACCTGTCTTTCTGTATTTACTATAATATTAATTAGAAAATATTTTTCATTAAAATTTCCCTTTTTTTGATACTCATTATATTAAATCTGAATATCAATCTCTTATTGAAATAATATATCAAGAGCTTTTTATCTAATAAATACTCCTTTATAATATAATTAAGTTTTTTTTATGTATTAATATTTACTTAATACTTTATTTACTATTTGAAGTATATAATTCTTTATATTTAAAAGTATATTTTTATAAATTAATCTTTTTATATTCTTAATTAAAGTTAGTACAATTTCGAATATAAATATAAAGAAGCTTGATTAATAATAAGTTATTTGAAATTTAATTAATATTAATTGAAAAAGAGCTTTAGTTGGATTATAAGGGGTTTAAGAGATTCATTGATTTAGATCGAAAAAGAGAAGGGTAAGTGTATGAATTCGAATATCTAATTTCGAGAATACAGCTTTAAGATTAAATAGGATTAAACCTATTCCTTAAAATTCTGATTTCATATCCTGAAAAATAATTGATTCCTTGTATACAGCTTTAAAAGCTATAAAGAATTCAATTTTTGAAATATAATTAATATATATCTTAATAAATCCATTAATTTGATTATTATATAAACATTTTAGATTACTAAAACAGTCAATATCAAGTGATTGAATTAAATGATTTGAATATAATAATAAATATAAATATATAATATCATTCTCTTTATAGTATACTTGAAAAGCTATTGATTTATAGTTTTCATACTTATTTAATATCAACATTTGATATTTGCCCTTTCTTCAATTTTTAATATACTTATCAAAGTATTTCAACTATTTTAAACCTATCTCATTATTTATCTATTCATTAAATATAGATTTAATAATCCAATTCATAGGAAAATCGATTTCGATATACCAATTAAAAAGATAAATCTATCCTTAAATTATTAGAAATAAGGCAATAGTTTTATCCTCTTTATTTCCATATATTATTATTATAGTTCATTCTTGATTATCTGGTTATACTATCTTACTTTTACTATTTTGTTTAGTATTAATTATTATTATTATTATATATATAATTCCTATTATAAAGTCTGTTTCATTAAAATTATAGAAATCTTTATTCAAAATACTATATTTCGCTTATATATTTATAATTAATTGAAATTATTTTTCAAAAAGCTTAGAATCCTTATAAAAAACTTTTTGAAAATTATAAATATAATTAAAATATATCTTTAATTTAATTCAATACTTTACAAATCAATACGCCTAAAACTTCCTAATATGTTTCATACTTTTTAATTTGAGAATATGATTTATTATATCTTCCACATTTTTAAGTTTAAATAAAAAACCTTTCGAATTTATATCAAGAATATATTGAATAATCACTTTCTTTTTTAATTCTATAATCTTATAACAATTCACTCAAATCTCTATATACAAAAGTAAACTATCTATTTTATAACTAATTATTATATAAGATATATTATATAGTTGAGCAACCTATTAAATACTTAGTTTTTTTGTTTTTTTGAAAAACTTCAATAGCTAAAAGTAAATGTGCTTCTTTATTTATAGATTCTATAATAAATGATTAATGAAATATATATTGAATATAAAGAGTATAAATTAAAATGAAAATAACCCACTCGGTGATATGACACACTCGGTATTAAACTACGTTAATTCTATTATACACTCTAAAAAGTGTTTCAAGCTATATCGTACATAACTTTATAATCATTCTTTATACATGATCATAATTATTACCTATATAATCCTTCTACTTCATTTAAGATGAAAATACATTGATTTAAATAATATAAGACTTTAAGTAATCCGAATCTTCCTTAAACAAGCCCTAAATCTTTGCCCTAGTATTCTTACAAATCATAAATCCTAAAAATTCGAAAAATCCCTTCTTTATTCTTTCAAAAGATTCCTTTCCACCCTTTTTCTAATACTCCTTTCTCTTTATTATATATTATCTATTTCTTGATTGATAAGATTAGTTTTATATTATATAAAAATATCAAAGAGATTAGTAGGAAAGTAATTGAGCTTCTAAAAAGGAATAATTCGAAGAGATAGGATCGATACAATCTATAGATTGCTAGAAAGTTAATAATTCAATCTTAGCTCTATAGATTCTAATAAAAGAACTATAGATTTATAGAGGGCACTACATACAGGTATTAAATCTTCGCCCTCCTATTATAATTAGTAAAAGTTTCTAATAAAGAATTTTAATTTATTTTTGATAATTTTAATTGAAAAATCATCGCTGATTTCAAATTTTTATATAATTCTTATATAAATTGAAAAATCGATATCTTAAAGCTTTAGATCTTTACTTAAAAAAAAATCCTAAAGATCTGAAATTTTCAGAATAAGTTTAAAATGATCTAGATTATATATATATAAATTTTCAATAAATTCTATTTGTAAATAAAAAATTATTCATAAGCTAAAAAAGCGATTTTTGGTGTAAATGAGTGGCTCAAAAGAGGAGTGGTTAGAAAGTAGAGTACTCGACTTATAATGAAAACTTCTAATAGCTTCTATGCTTATGAATAAGATCGATTCAAATCGAATCTTGTAGAATCATTTATATTATAAAAAAAAAGTACAACTAACTAATTTAGTTCGTTTTATTAACAATCTTCTATATAATTTCATTTTATTCTATTCCATTATAAATCAATATAATAAGAGATATAATGATATAATATTAATCATATTATACATATAGTAATCATCAATATATCTCTTAATTAGTAGGATATTAATAAGTGATTTAGTATACTTATTATAGAATCTCATAATATTGAAGTTTCTTCTCAGAGTGTTTTGTATATATAGATAACTGGACGGTTACATGGATTTTGAATTTTGATGTTTAGAGGATCAGAGGGTTCGCAGTAAATGATAGAGAGGTGGTGTAGAGACTTTGATGAGAATGAGGATTAGAGAGCAGAAGGGAGAGGTCAAGAAGGGGTAATTAGGAGTTTAGAGGGGTTAATATGTTTAGATATCTGGTTGAAAGAAGGTGCAGGGACGTAGATTGGAATCACATGAGGGAAGGAAGTGGAATGATAGGCGATTTGGTTTTTGGATTTGGAGGGATGATGGGATAGAATGGAAAGGGTTGGATACGACTGGATCATTTGGGATGAGGTTGAATGGGATTTGGGATTCCGGGGGATAATGGGATAGAATGGAATAGGGGTGGATTCGAATACTCATAATGAACTTCACATACATGTGAAACTCATATAATTAATCTATCGATGAGGATCAATATGATATGATATGATGTTACGATTCGATGTGATGCAAGTCTGTGTATGTGTGTGTATGTTTACATTCAGAATTCAAGAATACTATGTAATCTAATCTGAAATAATCCGATTCCACCTAACCTGGCTAAATGTAGTTGATCCTAGAATTGAAAACTTCATAACCAACTCGCTTTGAAAAACTTTTCTTTTAGGGTATCATGCGCTGCTTTCGCGAAATTGGAAATGAAGTCGTTTTGCTGAATGACTGGAAGACTGACTGGCTGCAAGATTGACGATTGAAGTTCCGAGAAGAAGGAAGTTTAGATGTTCTTCTTGCCTTTCTGTGCGGCGGTGGATGCGGAAACGATACGCCAAAGACGGATAAACATATCGATGGCCATTACGATTGCTGTAAGGAGTTAGTTCTCTATTCTATTATTCTTTGTTGAAGGGAGGGAGGAGGAAAGAGGAAGGAAGAAAAGAGGACAGTTCCTCTATATATATATCATCGTTGTAGAAAGAAAAAAACACTTACCCAACAAAATATAAGGACCATAAAGTTTAGTTAAATCAATCTTTTGATAGCGTGGAATGGGCCAGTAAACGTATTCGTGCATGCAGACGAGGGTGGTGAGGAAGGTTTCGAGGGCGTATGGAAGAAGGATTAGAGGAATGCGGGGGGAATCTAAAGGAAGGGGTTAGTGGATATTATGAGTTGAGAATTCTTCAAAAAGTGGAGGGGAAGGGGGGGGGGGGGGAATTGGAAAGAACAGAGGGAAGAACAGGAAGGGGAAATAATGTAGATGTGTTGATATGTGTGTGAAGGATAGGAGATAGGAGGAAAGGAGATGGAAATTTGAAGGTTCAGCCAATGAATATTTCAAGCAGCTGAAGAAGAATTGACGTAACAACTATGATAACGCATTTATGTCTGTGCTACACACTAATGTAAATAGATATCATATCATATAGTAGCAAACGGGCCTATCTTGAGCATTCCAACTTTCTCTTTTGCCCTCTCTTTTCCTACTCTCCCACCAAACCCATCCATCAAAACCACTCAACTCTCATCACACAAAATAAATATATGAAAAAACATACCTCTCAACAATCCACGAATAGCCCAAAAACTAACAGGTAAATGAATCACACATTCCAACCAAACAAATAGATTGAAATAGATGGGTGGTGAAACGAAGAATAAATCATTGTAGTTGGCGATGTGGGAGTTTTTGATGGCGGTCAAGAATGCGGGAGTGAGAGAGGCGGGGTAGAGAGATTGGAGGTCCATTACTAGAGGAGAGGAGAGGTTAGTTAGGGGGTTTGAGAATGGGGGTCTGAAGAGGAGGGGAGGAGGGGAGGAGGGGAGGAGGGGAGGAGGGGAGGAGGGGAGGAGGAGAGGAGCGCGGAGGAGGGGGTGATGAAAGGGGTCTCTATATTCCATTACTGGTCTCAGAATTGAGGAAGAGGCAATGGACGAAAATAGTATCCCCAAAGTACAATCCTTCAAAAATCACATTTTAGAGAATAAAAACCATAGCTTACAAAACAAAACCGGCATATGCAAGCAGAAATAGATCAAATAGAGAAGATCCAATTTGCGGTCGAGAATTGAAGATGCCATTTCGAATACTGTATTGAGTTTTTGATAGAATAGGTGTGCACGTATGTTGATGTATAGTATTTCTTCAAAGACGGACTAGAATCAAATGTATCGTGCTATTCTTCTGGAGTTTCGAGGATTGAGAGTTATTAAGAGTTTGATATTCGACCTCGTTGTGTCTTGAAATATCTCGAGAATTAAGGAAATCATCACGCGAGGTACCGTATAGTCACGTGAACAGGTGTGGAAATCAAAGGTCATTACCGTGAGAGATTAGATTTTAGTGAGATTTGTGTGGAACAATATCTTTTCTTCCATTTCACTAGAGATGAGTGAATGATTTCAATGAATGTCAATTATTATAGTCAATGAATCCATCTTATTTCATTTCTGTTTGATACAGATTTCATTCCACGTTCTTAGAATGTTTCAGTGGCATCTATGCGTTATTGTATGGAGGGTTCTATGAGAGATACTGTGGTTCTGGTTACTCAATTGTAGATGTCTGAGTAGATATCCAATGACTAGCTATTCTGATAATGTTTTGCTCGATTACTATTCTTTTTCGGCGTCGTTTGACATGTATGTCATGTCCCGTGTTTGGATAACCTCAATTGATGATTACTGAACCAACTGTATGCAGGATCAGTAATCATGTTGAAGAAGATGTTTAGTAAACATCTTCTGATTTCATTGAAAGCATCAATCAAATCAATCGTCTTGTTTCAAAGCTATAGTATCTGCATTTCTCTATAAATTCACAGCTGGCACTGCAATATCTCAAAATCAATACTCAAAAATATCACACTCTTCTTCTCCCCTTTCCTCAAGCAAGCTTTCTAAATATACTAAATCTTCAAACAAAATGTCATCTCATCAAACTTTCAAAATCTTCGTCATCAGTGGTACAGGTGCTCAAGGCATTCCTGTCATCAAATCTCTCGTTGCCGATAAAAAATACCAAGTTCGAGTTCTTACCCGGGACACCACATCCACTCGAGCTCAGCAACTTCTCGCTCTAGGAAATGTAGAACTCTTCGAAGGTACATTTGCCGATGAAGAGATTCTTCGTGCTGGCTACAAAGGTTGCGATGGAGCATTTGTTAATATCGATGGATTTAACACGGGTGAAAAAACGGAAATGTTTTGGGCCATTCGTTCTTATGAACTTGCTATTCAGGAAGGAATTAAATTTTTCGTCTATGGAAATCTAGACTATGGATTGAAGAAAGGTGGACGGCAGGAAAAATATCATGCTGGTCATTATGATGGGAAAGGATGAATTGGCGAATGGATCTTATGGCAAAATCAAACTAATCCTAATGGAATGGGTGCCGCATTATTTACCACGGGTCCGTATATCGAAATGGCCATTTCGGGACAAACAGTCATGACACCTAGTGTCGAAAATGGTGTTGTAACATGGAGAGTTCCATTAGGAAATGGCGCAGTACCTCATGTGAGTTTGGAAGATTGCGGACCATATGTTCGATGGTTGTTCGATCATCCAGAGCGTAGTAATGGCATGGATCTCCTTGTCGCTATTGCCAATATCTCATATTCTGAGATGGCCACGGCGTTTGGAAAGGTTACGGGTCATCCGGCGCAATATATCGATACTGAATTCGATACGTATTTTGAGAAACTTGGACCAATGGCTGATGCGCCGGCGGGATTTAATGCGGATCCAAAGGATAAGGCAACGATGAGCATTAGAAGAAATTTCACGGGTTGGTGGATGCAGTTCAGAGATGGGGTGTTGGAGAGAGATTATAAATTGTTGGATGAGATTCACCCGGGGAGAATTAGAAGTGCAGAGGATTTTTTTAGGAGGGAGGAGGAGAGGTTGAGAAGGGAATCAGGGGGGAAGACTGGGTTATGGGAGAGTGTGCAGAAGGGGAATTTGAAATTTGTTTTAAAGTTGTCTGAGGATGGGAGAAAGGGGAAACTTTGAGGGGAAATAGTCAGTTGTTGAGAGGGCGGGGCGCTTCTGTGATCAACTTGGAAGATTTTACTTGCGGGAACTTTTACACCACTTTGCTTATTGTTCAGCAAAAGGAAATAGCTCTGAGAAAAACAATTCGTGTTTTGGGGAATATTATCATTTTTTGTTCAAGATCAACATTTATATGTCTAGATGCATCATTTCTCTTAAAATTCCCGACCCAATTTCCCCTAAACACTAAGCACATCTATCTCCACTCAAAAAGGACGAGAAATATTCACACCTCATCTTCCATCTTCCATATTCTACATAATACCATACCCCTACATCATCATATCACTCAACACTTGTAAAACCATCACACTTCCATACTTCACCCATCCTAGATCACCCCCACTCCAAAACTTACATGTAAAAATACATCACACATCGTACCGCCTCTCTCCCCTAGTCATCTCAAATAGCATGAATGGTTATACTAGTTGTATTGTATTGCTCTGTATCTCCTAAAGTAGCTAGCTAACTAATTAACTATAACAAGTCAAAAGAATGAAGCTTCCTGATCAAACAAAATAAGAAAATTGATAATGAAACCGCGAACTGAGAATAAGAAACGATAGAATGACAGGATATAAAATAATTACGCATCCTTTGAGATAAATTATAAGGCCAAGATATGAGGGAGGCAGGGTAGATGAATTTGGAGACCCTCCTACTCTCCATGGAGTCATTCATTGCATGTGATATTGCGAGGGATTACCAGAAGATCACTGCTGTTATCTTTCCCATCTCTTTCCCAATCCCAATTCAAACACACCTAATCCCCATACCCCATCCTCCCCTCTCCAAACCTAAACATTAGTAATCGGCGTCCACCATCCCGGCTGCCCCGCACAATTCGGATTCGCACAGCAAACTGGCGTCGCCTTTCCATCCCCATTCGGCTTGTTTCCAATCGGCATTGTCGAGCAATCATCTGAATATGGATGCGGAATGGCTGTGTTGTTTTTGCAGAGGGTGCCGCCGGTGACGAGATTGCGCTCGCAGCAGAAGAAGTTGCACTAGAGGTTGGGGAGGGGGTCAGAAGGTGGTTAACAGGAGGGTAGAGGGAGGGGGGAAGATAGAGAGGGAAGGAAGAGAATGGAAGAGGATACACACATTTCCTTGAACTCCGCCACCGCCACCATTCATAGGAGGTCCCTGGGGGATAGAAAGAACGAGAGTGCTGAGGAGGGAGGTGGCGAGGAGGATTTGAGTTGGGAAGTACATGTTTATTGACTTGCTTTTTTGATTTGGGGAGTCGCAGGAAAGAGATACTATGGAATAGTATAGTATGGTATTGTATTGTATGAGCAGTAAGTAATTTAATTCTATCTGAAATTCTGAATGATGTGCTTTTTGTGTGTTTGATGCGAGGAAAGGGGAGATATATATAAGTGTTTTCTTTTCTTTTTCTCCTTTGCCTTCCCTTCCCTTCTCTTCTCATCAACCCACCCAATGCCTTCATTCTCCCTTTCCCAAAATCCCCCACATCGCACATTCCACTCCTCTTCCACACAGCTTCCATCAACTCCAACGTTCACATCACATCGCATCTCAGAGAAACACCAGACAGACCCAGACCCAACCGCAGAAATAGAAGCAACACATGTTTTTCCCACATTCCGCGGAGAAAGCCGAGAGTGAGTGATATTTTTCGAGTCAGATGAGTGGTGATTTCGATTTCGCGTAGCGAGGAATGCTATGGAATGTGGACACGGCAGACTATACACATTCATCCATTGATTCATTCATTCGATCGGGATATCTGAAATTTCAGCGCATAGAAATGTATGTGATGGGGTTCTAGAAGTTGAGAGATTCGATATCCTTGATTCTGGGAGATGAATTTGCATAGAAAAGAAATCAAGAAAGGATACCAACGGCTCGGGTAAGTTTATGAAATCGCTTTTTCGGGATGGATGGATGGATTCAATGATTGATGATTTTTTTGAGACATTTTGGGATATTTAAATGGGATCAGGAGATCTAGGGTGTCATTTGTTCTTTTTTAGATTCTGAATTTATGGGCCAGGGTCTGGATCTGGGTTTCTCGATCATTTGTACCGTGATTCTCGATTCTAGATCTGGATATGTGTGTATGTATTTGAGGAGGATGATCTATCCAGTCGGGGGTTTTTTGTTTTCGATCTGGTGATTACCGCTTTTGAATATTGAAAGTTGAAGATGGGAATTTTCCGTCATTTCATCCATTCCGCGAGGACAGTCCCTCGTAGGGATGATCTCTGGAATGGGTGTATTCTTCGTGTTTAGTTTTTTCGATTTATTGATATTCATTGATCTCTCTTTAGATATTGTTATTCGTTTGCAATACACAAATTTTTGTTGCTACAACTCCCTCGTTAAAATATCGTTGACTACCAAAAAGTACATCATTCTGTCATTATACTTTCTTCGTCAATATCACTTGTTTGTTTCTAAAACCTTCTCTCTGAAAACCCTCATCTTATTACCATCTCCTACTATTACCCCATTTTCACCATGATAAATTCTTCACTATCGCAACTATTATTTCATTTCGACCTTTTTACCAGTGTCCCTTTCGTGCCCTCACTCCTCCACAACTTCAGAGTCCCAACCGCTCCTCATCTCCCATCCACCCTTCTCGGCAATTTCCCCAACTCATCTTTCCTAAAACAAACTCCCATTTCATTCCATCCCACCTCAAGCGAACACCATAATGACATACCAACATATTTCCACAACACTCGTAACTCCCTAGAAACTATTTACCTAGCTTATAGTTATCTGAACCTCATATACATCCTAGAATCAGTATCATTCTACTCACAACTAACTGATTCACAAGGGCTTCAAATTTCAAACCACCCAGCTAACTCATACGCAAGTCTCTTAGCTTTGATGGTAACACCCCATGTATGAATGAACAGGTAGATGAATAGAGCGATTCGCGAACAGAAGAGGGAATTATCTATGTACAACTTCGTTAATGATAGATTTTCTAGCAACTCGGGAACAGAAAAGAATATACTCAATACATAACACACCACATACACACCCACCTATAAAAATTCCTCTCCGAGATCCAACCAAACCTCCATTATCAATCATACATCCCCCAACCCCAATACCGACTCGCAAACCACTCGCTCAATCTGAAATAAGCTAAGCTAATCTGTAAAAATTACCGAGACCGGTCGGTAAAGTATCAATACATCAGACATCTTTAAATCTATGCTTAACAAAAAATATTAGAGTGAAATTCAGCTTTATGATTTGTGATTTGGAAGTTGTGTATAGATAGATAGACTGATGTACTAATTGGTGAAGTATGATGGGTGTTGATTTAATTGTTGTATGGTTCGTCTAGGAGTAACTAGTGATTAAATCATAAATTGTGAAAACACACTGGATTTCTTTGGTCGTGAGTTCTCGCATTGAAAAGATTGGGATGGAGGAAATGATAGGTCTCTAATTCTGGGTTGGCAGATGATTGGGGAATAACAAAGAAGAAAGTAAGGGACTTTTAAACTCGAAGTTTATTTTTCCGACTACAACTGAACCGGGGGATACAAAATATTCGTCGCTATTCCAGTCAAGTCAAGTTAAAATTCGAAAATAGTTGTGGTTTTGAAGAGCTTTAATAATTAATCTATTAAAACCTCGTATTAAAATCATCAAGGGGTTCGTTTATCGGCGCTCAAACAGCGTTACATGATTGAGTTAGCTACCCACTTTAACATGCGAATTACTAAAAGCGCATCTTGCTGAGCGTATTACAAGTCTGTACTCTGAGACGGATCAAAGTTAATTTCAATCTGTTTGGAAATTGAGTTGTCTGATCTTTTGAGAAATATTTGAAATCTTGAAAGAAGCAAGTCATGTATAGAAACCCTTACTCTCTCATAAATAACACATCATCAAGCAGGCTGACCGGGAATGAGCTCCACCTCATCATCATCATCATCATCATCCTCATCCATAGGATCATAACCATCCATCTCAACATCCTCCAAGTCCGAAACCTTATCAGACAAGTCTGATGAAATTTTCCTCATCTTCTTAATCATATCATCTAGCGTCGATGTCCATGAATCGCAACGCTTGTTGTCTTCTCCATTTAACAAAGATATCAATACTTGTATCTTAGCGTCAATCTTATCGATCGTATCGTACGGATCTTCAGTCTCTTCAGTTACTATACTTGTAGCTAGCTTTATGATATTCGCACAAGTCCTGGCATATCGGGAACTTCTCCATCTGGTTTCCAAGACTTCCGTCCCTTGAGAAATCACTTGTTCCATATACTCAGGTTCAGTGTGGAATTGGTCGTAGGCGTTCATAATAATTGCAATCTCTCCAAATTCCTCATATTCCATTGGATCTTTTTTACTTTTTGCGTCGGCAGGCGAAAATAACATTTGTCGCATAAACTCTAGCTTTTCGTCTATTTCTTCATAATCTCGAGATAATTCATCTGTCCAGGATTTGTGAGCGATCTGTCTGGCAAATCCTCTAAATCCTTGGTTGAACATCAATAAATGATCTTGAATCTCGATGGGAGCATCTCCAGACATCGCCAATTGAAAATAAGTGCCAACAGCTGCACGATGAGCCATTGTAGCACCCATAAGCATATCATATTGCGTCTGCATAGATGTCTTGATGATCTCCGCCGGATCTAGCTCTTTGATTTCCTGTCCTGGAATAGGAAGACTTTGCAAAGTTATAGCTTGAAGTCTGTCCTTTAGACTTTTATTAAAATCGACGATAGCCTTCAATTGATTGGATTGTTGTAAGCTGTTGATGAAAAAGTCCTCATTCAATTGTGCCCTTTTAATCAAATCATCCCCAGCTTTGCAAGCACTTCGTTCATCTGGACTCATATCCTGCTTCGATTTCAAAGTTGTATGCGTAGCTTTCCACTCAACGTTTTGAACCTCGCCATCATCCGTGCTTAGTACATATGCTTCAGGAAAATGCGGAAGTTGAGTAACCTGCATCCTCACCTTACTGGATCTAAGGCAAAGCATCTTGGTACCAAAGATTCTGATAGCATGAAGCCAAAAATCCATCTGGTGAACGTCTTCAAAATGAGTTACTGGTATCGGGTAAAAATTGTACCGAGGATTGAGAGCAGGTGTTTTTAACATTAAATTAGTCGTATAGCTCGCCCAATATACCGTTGGCCACTCGGTCCAGAAAAGAGCAATTGTAGGATACAAAGAGCCCTTTGGATTCTTCTCCCCACGAGTAACACCACCAAGAGCAACTTGCTCCATCAAAAAGCCGCACTCTTGAATCGAGTGATTCTCATAATATGGCTTGGCTAGTTAGTAATGAGGGAATCCTCGAGGTGTCTCAGTAACTCACCTCCGAGCCCAGATTCCAAGTATCCAAAGTTTTATCCTTTTTTGCGCGAATAAAGTCGCTAATGTTGAAAATTGCATGAAAGCTAAAGAGGGGTGTTAAAATACATAGTCATAGTGTAGAGGAGGTATCACTTGCCATTCATGAGTGAGTGTTACGGCCAATCTCCATTGATATGCCAGCTTCTCGGAAGCTGTGATATTAGGTCGCAGTAAAGGTTCGAGGTTGGCGTGGTCTAAAACAATATGACAGTGAAGAATTGGTATACTATCTGGAACTCTCTGCACTCCGCACTTAGTACAGCCATTGAAAGACAAAGTCTCAGACGCGTCTTTAAATTTTAAGAAAGCAAAACTTGACAGTGCATGTAAGAGGAGCTTCTTGCTCTTTTGGAGAATTGGATCATCTGGAGCGAACCCCCTCGACTTGGTGGAAAAAAGCGCCTTGACAGATTGTGGTGTGGCGCGCTCTGGTAGGTTTTCAGGAATTCTTTCAGGATCGATTGGGGTTCGTTCGCCATACAAGAAAGTATCATACTATATTTTAGTTATTAGATAATTCAAAATCGGGTTCTAATGAGTTTACTAGGTCAGCCTGAATGTTTAGTAACAACATTGAGGCAAGTTGAAGAACTGGCTGTAATAATTCCCACACAACATCGTTTTTAGCAAACCATTTTCCAGGTCCTAATTGACCAAGATCATGTGGCTCGCCGTTTGTTTTCCATCGGTCTCTTTTAAAGCAGGGTAGTAATGGAACGTTCAAATCGCTTCCTTTCAAAGATCTTGTCGATGTAATATTCGCATCTAAATCAAGCAATTGCTTTGCTGTAAAGTTATAAAACGCATTCCTCTGTTGCCGTTCTCTTCGTAATGTACTCGCATCGACTGTCCCAGCTCCTGCTCTTGTAATGTGCGGCACGATCGGCGTTAATCCGCTGTGTCTATCGTTCGGTCGTCCCGGGTAAGGGCCATATTTTTGTTTGAATACCGTATCAGGCTCCTGATTAGAAACTATAGGTTTACGAGAAGAGGCAGATGATTTCCCCCCACGTCGGTTTGACATGACTTAGAGCAAGTTCGATATCGAGAAATGCTATCTGGTATGTTAAAAAACGACCGGATATTGAGTATATCCAACCTGTGTGCTTTAGGTGAATGTTCGAATCTTTACAAAGTTATGTTCAAAGGAAATTTCTCGAAGCACCTAACAAAGGAGATTATGAGACCTTCATACTGAAGGACACAAGAAAAAAGAACTTATGATTGAAAGAAATAGAAGGAGAGAAGAGAGGCATCACGAAGAGCTTAACCAAAAGGTATTGAGCATCATTAATCATTATGTATCAAACTACTTCACTTGAGTACATATGATTTTGGAGTAGCAATACACATTCATGTCTTTACTTTTCTGATGATAAGTCAAAGGAAAGGAATGTGAGATTACTCGGCTGGAATAAAAATAGATTTGATTAGTCATCACATCCTGTGAGGTTGCTGAGTTACATACCAACTTGACGTGGTTAGAGTTTCCAAAGACCGTTTATCTCTCCATGATGATCTAGACGAACATCTCGTTCCTACTCTCAAGATAGTTGTTGAACCAATCTTTGCACTGTTTGAATCTTCTGGCTCAAAATCAAGTCGAGATCAGGCAATATCATGATAATGGTGTATACGTATTTGTATGGTATTCCGGATCCCCCACCACTCAGCCCACACCCAACTTCGATGTTCTCCCTTAGAAGTTATGGATCCTAGGAATGGCTGGGCAATGGGGGATTTTGAATACCTAGGTAAGCTTTGGTTGTTACGATTCCCACGTTCAGGCTGATTCTGTTTTTGATATCAAATTCAAATACCAGTAGTCAATGTCAGTTAGAATTTTACACAAGTGAACTTACTCCCCGTTTTCAGTAGGATTTGTGACTAAATGCCCAAAGCAACGGTTACGCATCTCACGATGTAACAAGGAAATACCGAATCAAATAAGTGAATTGTATTAATCTCTTAGTTCAACCAATACAAGTACACACCTACCAACACTAACAACACCGACATCTCACCAAACAGTCTTGTCTGCATCTTTGCGGCGAGGTAATAGATAAATCTCATTTATCACACACTACGCTTACTTTACTCTCTTCTTTGAAAATCCAGCCACGAAAATCCAGCACCCTTTTGCCGATCAATCACCTATCTCCTCCTAATGTGAAACCTTCACACCGGGATGGGTCTTAACCATCATAACTACAGTCACAATTGCGACTCGTATTATCGATATGATCGATTCCTCAAACACTATGAAAGAGTCCAGCGTCAATAGTCCCGGAGCTGTACGATTGATTTGTAAGATTCTTCATTCCATGCCTTATTTATTGGTGTTTCAACTTCCTCGCTGATACCAACAGCTTTTCTCTTCATCTTAATAAACTTCTACGAGCTTATAGCTGCCTTCCAAGATAATTGGACAGTATATAAGTTCGGAATTATTTCTCGATTGGCGGCAGCGGGTGTATGTTGGAGTTTTGGGGGTGAGTGGATGAAGGTTGTTTTTGTGGAATTGGGAACTTTGGTGTTGTTAGCGGGAGCTATGGGGCTCGCTTGAGGAAACAGCTTGGTAGTGGTGTTGAATGGGGGAGGGAAGTCGAGGATGGTGAGGGGTAGGAAAATTAAGCTAGAGTACCAAGAAGTGAATAGAGTGGGAGGAAGGCTGCTGAGGCTGAAGTGCAGCGGCGAAGTGGGTTGGAGCGAGAGCTTGAGGTCTTTTCAGCCCAAATCAGGAGTTATTATTTGTAGACTTGATATTCACTATCATTCATGCGATGATACACTATTTTATAAAGTCACGCGTTCAATTCAGCTAGACGTCGAATCTACTAAATCCATCACATATCAACAGGTAAATATGTGTCCAGACCCAACTGCTACTCTCTCAGATGCGATGATGTATCGTCATTACCCTGCCTTCAGCCCCTGTGCTCCATCTCCATCTGTATCTCCGCCAAACCAGTCCCAACCTATCGCCTTATTGTTACCTGCCCCTGCCACCTCTCTGAGAATTTGCTCCGCTTGGTTGATCGCGACCATTCCAGGCGCTTGTTCACGTGTTCCGGGCATGTGGACTAGTGGTTTTTCAGCCGGAGTTATCACGCTGTGCTCCTGTATTTGACTGACGTGATGCGTCACCACTGGGTGTCACAGCACCAGAGCCACTAGATGCTTGTCGAGCGGAAGAGGAATGCTGTCCACTACCTAACTTGATATCAGAAATGTTGATTAGAAAAATATGAGAGACATACCACTTGCACCATTTTCGTATTGTGGATTAAAGGCAATATCAAAGCAACTCGCACTATTATCTGCTTGACGATCACGGCACAGATGGATGCGGTCCGGTGAATGCGCTGCTGCACTTCCCCGCAGGCGAGGTGTTGAATGCGCAAGAAGACTCTCAGGGTCTCCCCCTAACTCCCGAGCTTGCCTTTTAATCCTGTCAAAGGATTGTTGCATCATTTCACCTGGGAGGTAAAGGGGGGCAACAGTTCACCCTGAACTTTGTTTTCATCGTTGTGGTTACTTCTGCTCGGCATGTTGTTTTGATGTTCTTTGAAAGTCATGGTATTGATTTATGGATGTTGGTAATGAAAGAAAGAAGAATAGAACGCAAGAGCTGGGGAATTCCGAACCCTCAAGTAAAGCTTTCCCAGCATCTCTGACTTTCTTAAAAGCCGTGATATTACTAGAACTCATATGAATTTCCACTAAATCCTATTTATTACTATCCCAACACACATCTCGGAATCAATCATGATCTAGCAATGATTCGAAAACATGACTCTAAACACCTGACTCGAATTTTGACATAGAGGCCTCGGATTTGAGGTTTTCTGGATATTCACTGACAATCTGGAACTTGAGAAAGTAAAAAAGGCTAATGTGGGGATTCAAAATCCAATGTGGAACATATCCTTGAGAAAGTAATGGTTGTCGCTCGAATGCTCAACTCATCTGACAAAATGGTAATCGGCTCTTCGAAAAACATTGGAAGAATGGCAACTCATCGTTCAAATGAGCTCTGGTGAATAATTACTTATCGTTCCATTCATCGAGCAGCACAGAAAAGAGGTCTCCTTTAGCGTTGGTCAACTTTGTAGAGCATCACCAGCTTGAAGAGAAGCAAAAGCAGAATACTGTTATTCACTCCGCGGACCACATCTCGAATGACTGATTATAACCTACAAACATGGTATACCAAGTTTATGAATTCTGTATCCAGAAGAGAATAAGAAAATCATACAAATTGGACATACAAGGACGGGCCCGACGGCTGATCTGCACCCTTTCTCCGCAATCCAAAGCAGACAAGCAATCACAACGACAAATCCCCACTCTTCGTACCGATAGTCACCCAAACACGCTAAACCTTGAAGCATTGTTTCATCTTTATTTTCACATTGTCGCTCTCCCACAAATCTATGGCAACTCTAGTAGCCGGCGCTTGGCAAATACATCGTCGCCATAAATGCAGCATACGTGAATCAATGATTTCGAGACATTTCTTCGTCATCTCCATACTTCTCTTGTATTCCGATTGATAATAGTCTATCAGAGGAAGACATCTACTACGTAATCGTGGACAAATGATCAAATCCTCGGGTTTCTTCCATTTCCCATCAAAAACGAAATAGTAATTCGGGGCTTCATCTTCTAGACCTATTTTGGGGTCGACTAATGCGTTGTACTCTAGTTCTATGAGAACCTTCGTGAAAAAGAGTAGCACTTTTTCCCATTGGCTCAGGTTTGGCTAGAGTAGCTGCGGAAGTCTTCTTAGTAGTATACATGACGGGAGCTTCCCATATATTGTCTGAGTCTTGATCGTGATATTCGAATCGTAGAATGTGTCCGTCTGTGATATAGTGTAGCTTGATGGTTTTAACCAACGACCCTCCATTCTCGCTCCTTGCGGACATGACGATTCCTAACTGAATCACAAATTATTAAAATGAATAATGTCTTGATGAGGTTGTTTCGCCTGACTTACCTCTGTTGTGTGCAAAGACTCCGACATCTTTTGTCGCATGACCGTTATCTCCCACGCGGTTATCTTGTCATCGGGATCTTTCCACTTAATTTGGCATATAAATAATGGGCATCGGCGATTGAGGAATTGTTGCAGATATCGAGGGTCTTTTAACCAAAGAAAAGTGACCACCGTATCGAGTGGCGCCATGGTCTTTCGAGCTGAGTACACGCCCAGTCGACTTTCCATATACTTCTTGACGTCAACAACACGGGGCGATGGCTCTAGTGTTTTGAGTGGGAGTTCCGAGACGTTTAGCAGACAATAAGGCATGACAGTGATAATTAAATATAGAACTAGGAATATATTGGCATGTAGTGTATGATAAGCCTGTTTTTGAATAATGCAGAAGGATATTCCAAGTAACAAAAACAACAACAACAACAATGGGTAACATAAAACTCGGTGAAGAACCAAGCATTGTCGGTATTTCTTTCCGCAATGGTAAACGAGCTGCGAACTTGTGATAAACAGTATGGAAAGCACAGTGAAAGAAAGAAACTCTAAAGTCAATCATCTTAAGGAAAGTACTATCCCCTAGATCATGCAGCCTTACAACTCCAGTTTTCTGGCTCACTGACATCACCGGTGCCATGATATACAGCCTCACTTGGCTAGGCACACGGAGGTCCTTGTCGCAATATACCACCATCGGGGTTCGTGTAATTCGCGTATTTTGTAGCGATGATATCAGTCAGCACGGTACCATTTTCTACCCATGCCATTACAGCTAGCAGGTCATCGTGTTTGGCTTCTTGAAAGCCAGGGAAACCGTGAGATGTTCTGGTGAGGCCGCCAGCTTATTCATCGCCACCAATAACCCAAGGAGCATTCGTTTTAGGAGAGGCCATTGCGCAGTGACTTTATGTTTACAAGTAGAGTACAAAATCATACAAAAATCTGCCGTCCCAGTTATCGGACAGGGCCAATCCGAAACTAAATTGGGAGCTTGCGGAGAGGGAAACGTTCCCTTGTACAATACAACCAGCTTGTGGGACAATCGGCCCCCCTCGACCCGGTGGATCACATATCAAGACTGGGTGTTTGCAAGATTTGAAGTTCTTGAGCGTGTAGGGATAAAAGCTCTCTCCTCCCTCTGTTCAATAACAAGACTTTTGGAGTTTATCAATGGACGGTGATATGTAGGAACAAACTCAGTAGTTATGCATTGCATATCGTAACGACCAAACAAGAAAATAGGTATAAAGAGGCAGCTGCCTTTCGAAGCAGGTACATAATTTCGCCAAGTGAAAAACATCGGTGAACATCTGAAGGATGTCATAACTTCAGAAATCTCTGCTAAATACCCAAAGTACACTTGTCTCTACAGATATTGTGATATTTCTGGTCCCCACAATACATCAATGGCATCCAGCTTTTTCTCCGTGGAGATTTCACGCGTACGTACGGGAACATGATCAGTGTGCCAATGAACTCCGCCCCACGGAAGCAACAGAAGCAACAGACATTGAGCGACGTGAGAAACTCCTGACGCAGGTTACGTACAAGAAAGATTTCGAGAGCCAAACAGATTCTTGAGCTTCAATGAAGTGACGGCTGATGAAGAATGCAATCGGCGTCGGTACGTCCCGAGAATGCAAGCCATGTAAGTGTCTATGCTTCTTCACGTGACCCTAATTTTTTTGGTTTTCAGAAAATCTAAATAATTTTTTTCAGATAACGTAGTTTAACACCAAATAGGCCATATCACCAAGTGAACCATTTTCATCTCAATTTATACTCTTCATATTCAACATATGTTTTATCAATTATTTATTATAAAATCTATAAATAAAAAAGTACATTTATTTTTAACTATTAAAGCTTTTTAAAAAAACAAAAAACTAAGTATTCAATAAATTACTTAATTATATAATATACTTTATATAATAATCAATTATAAAATAAACAATTTATTTTTATATATAAAAACTTGAGTAAATTATTATAAGATTATAGAATTGAAAAAGAAAAAGATTATTTAATATATTAAAAAGTTTTGAATATATTGATTTGTAAAATATCGAATTAAATTAAAGATATATTTTAGTTATATTTATAACTTTCAAAAAGCTCTTTACAAAAATCCTAAGCTTTTTGAAAAGTAGTTTCGATTAGTTATAAATATATAAGCGAAATATAATATTTTGAATAAAGATTTCTATAATTTTGATAAAACAAACTTTATAATAAAGATTATATATAATAATAATAATAACTAATACTAAACAAAATAATAGAAGTAAGGTAGTATAGTTAAGTAATCAAGAATGAACTATAGTAATAATATATGGAAATGAAAAGAATGAAATTATTCTCTTATTTCTAGTAGTTCAAGAATAGGTTCATCTCTTCAATTGGTATATCAAAACTAATCTTTTTATGAACTAGATTATTAAATCTATATCTAATAAATAAACAAATAATGAAATAGGTTTAGAATAATTAAAAAATTTCAATAAATATATTAAAAATCGAAGAAAGGGTAAATATTGAATGTTAATATTAAATAAATATGAAAATTATAAATCAATAACTTTTCAAATATATTATAAAAAGAATAATATTATATATTTATATTTACTATTATATTCAAATCATTTAATTTAATTATTTAATATTAACTATTTTAGTAATCTAAAATGTTTATATAATAATTAAATTAATAAATTTATTAAAGTATATATTAATTATATTTTAAAGATTAAATTCTTTATAATTTTTAAAACTATATATAAAAAATCAATTATTTTTTAGAATATAAAATCAGAATTCCAAAGAATAAATTTAATTCTATTTAATTCTAAAGCTATATTCTCAAAATTAAATATTCGAATTCATATATCTATTCCCTTTTCTTTCGATTTAGATTAATAAATCTCTCAATCTCTTTATAATCTAATTAAAGCTTTTTTTCAATTAATATTAATTAAATCTCAAATAACTTATTATTAATTAAGTTTCTTTATATTTATATTTAAAATTATATTAACTTTAATTAAAAATATAAAAAGATTAGTTTATAAAAATATATTTTTGAATATAAAGAATTATATATTTTAAATAGTAAATAAAATATTAAACAAATATCAATATAAAAAAAAACTTAATTATATTAAAAAGGAATGTTTATTAAATAAAAGACTTTTAATATATTATTTCAATAAAAAATTGATATTTAGATTTAATATAGTAAATATTAAAAAAGGGGAAATTCTAATAAGAAAGTATTTTTTAATTAATATTATAATAAATATGAAAAGATAAATTATAATACAAAAATCTATTAAAACAATATAATGGATTCTAAATTATTAGATTTTTAATAATTTAAATC
Source organism: Botrytis porri (assembly GCF_014898465.1). Classification (NCBI taxonomy): domain Eukaryota; kingdom Fungi; phylum Ascomycota; class Leotiomycetes; order Helotiales; family Sclerotiniaceae; genus Botrytis; species Botrytis porri. The sequence continues at coordinate 3,808,957 of NW_024066075.1, read as the reverse complement.
AATTGATTTAATGGTTATTGAATAATTTATATTTGAAGGTGTAAATTGAGGTGAAAGTAGCCCACTTAGTGATATGGCCTACTCGGTGTTAAACTACGTTATGCAACAAAACAATATCAGGTCCCAAGTCACGGGACCACGGAGCCGTAATTGGCCAGAATCTTCCCAGCATGGGGCGTTGATATTATGTCAGCAAAACAAACATAAAGAATTATTACAGAGAGGTTTTGCTGCAACTTACTGATTCTTGCTTTGGAACATGCGCCAGCAACTCGGCGACATGGCATGGAGGGGAATTACAAGCATGGAGAAGTGAAGAGCTGAATGGGGATACTTAGTCATCTTGACGCCGTCTAGATATCTCCCTGAAAGGAAGGTGTGCTGTGTAGTCCACAGGTACCCAGCCAAGTGTACGTGAAATTAAGTAGTCTGACACATGATACCGCGGATTTCTCGTGTTTTTAATGTTTCCTTGTCATAATAAATTATCTTCCCGGACTAGCGTCATGGATTGGCCGCAGTTAAGAGACTTATTTGGCATTGAGCTAGCTAAGGTTGCCTCTAAAGTTAGTTCAGATGAGAATAATCTACATTGCGGTCATACAAGAAAGGATGGCATGATCATAGCCTGACATCAAGGCTCTCTTTGCCCTCAGAATTGCTAATGAGCATGTTAAAGAAGAGGGAATCTTACCAATAGATTCCTGTACAATATCAGCCGACCCGTTCTTCGCAGTATCTCTACAGAGGTGCAAGAGCCAGAATTTGTTTCATCGCCTTTTTGTCGGATGCTGAATTATTTGAAACCACTTCTAAGGTCTGGATGGCTCATGAGGTTATCCTCGTTATAAGGATATGTCGATCCCCGAGAAATTCAGGCATGAAAACAATCTATTTTCTTAGAACCTTGATATTAGAACATCGTCAAATTTCTTGGGTTTAGAATCACATATATCTTCTTGGAGTTAATTGAAATATCAGGATATATTTTCATATAATAAGTATACCGGCATTTTAATCAGATTTAAAAAGCTGTCACGGAAATGGACCGATCGAGACTAAGCGGAACTAAATTACTACTGGGTCGAGATTAGTCGGATACCCCTCTCCATCTTAGAAAGGACCACAATAAAGGTGTCTCCATAGACATATTTTGCTTCAGTGAGACTGAGAACTTGCGGAAAAAGCCGTTCCACGATATACATAACATGGGACAACAATCCGCAGAATTTATTGATGGCATAGAACAGAATATTCCAGCTCTTCATGAAGCCGAGAATCAGTCTTGCGACAATGGCCTCTTTCGATAAACGCGTCCAGTCTCTTCGCACAGCGGTTTGAGCAAGATAATCAACCTCTCCCAAAAAATTACACTCAGGGCCATCAACAGGGATGGTATTTTAACAGTAAAATCCTTTTGTTCTTTCTATGTTTGCCCTTGCTAATCAACGCGGTCCAGGCTCCTTCCACTATGCTAAGGCTATTGGAGATGAAGTTGAAAGACCTGACGACACCAATTCTGTGTATCGGCTCGCCTCTGCCACCAAGTTCATCACTACCATTGCTGCAATGCAGTGCGCCGAGAAGGGACAGTTAGACTTGAATAGTGATATAGCAAAAGTGCTACCAGATTTCAAGGATCCACAGATCTTGACGGGCTTTGATGAAAAGAATGAAGCTATCTTCAAGCCCTCTGCAAAGCCTTTTACCCTTCGGTAAGTGATGCTCCTGTTTGTTTGATTAAGGCTTTCGAATTTTACTGATAAGATGGCAAGTAGGCACCTATTGACTCACTCCAGCGGGATTGCCTATGTATTCATGGATCCGCTGCTAACTCGCTACCAAGAGTTGCGGAGAACACACCATCTTTCGCCGATCGAACCAGCGTGAGTTGACTCCTTCTAACCGCTAATACAATAGCTTACCGAGCGTTGTAGGCAGAGAAGTTTCCTCACCAATTTCTTATGTTCGAACCCGGTGAGCGGTGGGTATATTCTCCTGGCCTTGACTGGGCTGGCCTCGCTGTAAGTTTGGAGATATCTAATATGACAGTCTTTAACTAATTCGCATCGCGAACTGTAAAGGTTGAGCGAGTCACCTCTATGAAGCTTGGCGAGTATATGCAACGCTATATATTTGACGTCGTTTCTGTGAAGGATACCAATTTCCATCCAGAAATGCGAGAAGATCTGCAAGCTCGTAAGGCCAGAAGCTTGGAGTGAGAGAGCCAGAGCCTGAAAGAGCAGATGAAGCCTGTTTACGCAGAGAATACTTTAGACGATTTTGGAGGGGGTGGCTTATTTGCGACTGTTAACGATCTGCTCAAGATCCACCAGGGCGTTCTGACAGCGAAGCTACTGCGGCCTGAGACTACCAAGGAGATATTCCAGCCTCATCTAGAAAATATTGCAGGCCTCGATAAACCAGAGGAGTACTCCTCGTCGTCCCGCAATGCTTTCTGGAATACCGTTCCAGATGACGTCCCTGTTAACTTTGGGATTGGAGGTCTGATAAATACAGCTGCGGTACCGAAATGGCGTGGAGTAAAGTCGCTTACCTGGTCGGGTCATGCAAATTGCTACTGGGTAGGCACTCTTTCTAGGGAATGAACTCAAACTTACTGTTTCACTATAGTGGATCGATCTTACCAATGATATCGCCAGCGTATACCTTTCTCAGCTTTCACCTACCGGAGATGAGAAAGCCATCGAGCTCCTAACTGAGTTTGAGGAATTCGTATACTCGATCTTGAATAAGTCTTGATATTGAAACCAAATGGGAAATTACATCTCGTATTAAAAGTAATACAGATTAATATGTCATTACATATCGGTATTTCCCTTTTGATCTAATATTATAATATCCTTATATTCGATCATTTGTATCATCCAACATTTCTAACAGCACTCTCAACACTTTCCAGAGCCCTTTCGTACATCGGCACCGCCGTGGCGCATTTGACTCGCACACAACTTCTCGAAACACGAGACCAGGCTTTAATATCTGATGTTGTCATAGTATAGGGACAATGGGGATTTCATACATGACGTGTGCCCCTATTAAAAATGTCCCCCCGGTTTCTTCTTGGATCTCCCGAGGCCATTCCAGCTTTCGGTCATGGTGAAATCGTTGACGAATGCGCCACTGAATATATGCATCAATCAGCGTGCTTTAAATCCAAACTTACTCTGTTACTAGAGGTTTGTAAGCATTTTCGATGCCATCTGACCGATTTGTGACGAGGATACACAGGGTCTCACACTTCTAACAAACCATCTCTTCATTCAGTCCTGCGAGTGCTTGTTCTGTGCATTTGTCTTAGGCTGCGCAACGAGTTCCCGCGGGGCAGATAATAGCCTTGGCGAATAATGCAAGGAATATTTATCATGAAGGGAATGGTTCAAAATCTGAAACATTCAATTTACAAATTATTTGAGGTAGATTAAGGAATCGAATGTTGATGTGTTTATAATGATAATTTCTATCAGCGCATTACTTATAATCAATCGGAAGAGATTTTATGAATCTACAAATGTGAAAATAGCATATTCCGATCTATACCTACAATTACATAACATGGAGTACAATTCGGTCTTGCTAAATACTACGAATTCACGAGTGATTTACTTGCATTTTACGTGGTGCGGGGGTTTCTGCAACAGTTAAGGATCCTCATTTTTTTTCAATTTATCCAAGGAACAGATTTTTATTCTGATTATTTTTCCTCCTCTTGTTGAATACCAGATAGCCAAGTGGTATCTGCATGTAATCATTCTTCACCCGATCCCAATCTAAGGGCAATCAAACGCACATCTACACCCCCAGAAATTCGTTCCTTCTCCTATCCCGCAAGCACATCCATTTTTTCCACCCCAAGTCTTCCCTTCAAACTCAAACTTTGGAATTGCCTCAGTAACTAATTGGGGAGGCTGAGCCCATCCATTAATCGAAACGCTCATGGGAGGATGGGCAGATGTAACTGTCACAAATTGATCAATATTGTCGCTTATCAGGCCTCCCTTTTGAATGCATTTGTGATCGTAGATTCGCGCCTCGGAAGTAAATCCTCCGTTGAAATTTGTGTATTCTTGCCATCCGAAGGTACATGTACCAGGGCCTTGAGTGACGCACAATTTGTTGTCGCGTTTTGGGAGAGCTTCTGTTGGGAGGGCGATGACAAATGTTCCTGCTAGAATGGGGAGGTATGTGGAGAGCTTCATAGCTATTGTTTGTTTGTTTGGTTTTCTTGTTTGGTTTTGATTTGATTGTTTGAGAGTTGTTCTTTTGTTCTGATTTGTTTTGTTTGAAAAAGGAAATTCGGACGTATACATGCGGATCATCCTGATTCTTATGTGAACACTCTTTGCTGTTGTTCTCACTACACAAAGGCTTTCTCCATGAAGAAATTGGTTGAAGGACGAGTCTTTACAACTATTTTGAGCCCAGTTATTACAAAGAGAAATTGGGAATGCCTCAAAGGCCGTCGCACAGATCAAAGGAACGGAAACTACAAGGTAGAACAACTGGTTATGCCCAAGTCTACCCAAAGAGATTCTTTGTCAAATCTATTTTGTGAATCCAAGTTAGCTAGCACAAGTGGTAAAGTATTGTAAAGCAACGATTTGAATTTCCATTATATCTCTTGCATGCTTTGTAGAAGCCCTAGATCCTTCCATCTCCCCATAATCCTCCATCCTTGCTCAATTTCAACACGGGCATTCAAATGGACAGATCCATGCATATCTTGCCCCTTTATCGGGGAGATCATTATATTTCAAAGTACAAGCCTCTCTCTTATCGCCGTGGCCATTCTCTGAGGGACCACGTTGGCCGTCTTCTGACATCTGCCCATTGCTCTGATAGAGAGGCATGAGGTACTCTTGATTTGTCGGGTCCCACTTTTGCTTGATCACCTTGTTCAGCTTCACAATATTGCATGTCCTAAACTATAGCTCCAATTTGAAGTGGACTCTTGAGTTGGAGCTTCGCCCGATTGTAGTATAACACAGTTGGTGTCGATGATGAAGGATCTAGCGCTGGCATTGTCGCCGTTATCGTCACTGCTAAATTGATAGACGTAGGTGCAGGTCTTGTCACCGAAAGCTAGTTGTTTTTGGGCGCAGAGTTGTGGTGTTGGTGTACTTTTTGGTGCTGGCTTGTGACCGCCGCGGTGACCGCCGCGGGAACCGACTTTTCTCAGGAGATCGGGAACTGGCTCGGCATAAGAGACTAATGCTGAGATTGCTACGATGAATGCGATAGCGAGGTACTTCATATTTGTTGATTTGAATGTTGTATTGATAATCAGTGTCGAAAAGTGTGGAATTGTTTGTGAATATTATGTCGTTTGATTCAGTTGATTGTTGGGTTCTGAAAGTGGATGTTGCGGAGTGGTTGATAGAAGGAATACCGAAGATGTTTATGATGAGTTTATGCAATTATATTGAAAGTTCCTGGGTAATTGTTCTCTGTGATGATTCCTTTGATGAGAAAGATTCGTGTACACAAGTGATGCAAAAAGCTTGAGTCACTGTAAAGGCTACCAGTCATAGAATTGTGTATGACTGTTCGTGTATGAATCGATCAGTCGTTTCGAGAAACGTCGAATTAATTTTTCATTCAGTATGATCGTAGATAAAAAATTCTACTTCTTGGTTTATTCTTAAATGCTCGACAGGTAAAACATTTCGCTAGATTTCAAGTCACAATTATATTTACAATTCTGATATTTCCTACATAGACCATTCTGCTCTCTGGTGCTATCCATCGCATCCATCACAGATCTATCCATCCATATCTAATATTTTCTATTACTGTCACTTCAATCCTGTAGTCTTAGTGCGGTTTGCACCAGACAGAGCAACCCACCATTCCGCTTTCGGTCCCTCGCACGCAAAGGTACAACTACACACATTGTAATAAGCTCCATCATATTTCATAGTCTGAAACCCACAATGCTCACCACCCTCAAAATTCGCTCCATACGTGAACTCCGGATGCTTGTTTGAATCTTCTCCGAATATCGAGAAATTGGAAAGCAACTTTGGCGATGTGAGATTGATGGGATATTTTCCCATATTTTCTTGGGTGATGTTGGGTTTTGAAATGAAGGTGCAGTTTTTGTTGAATACTCTGGCGCGAACTGGTGGATCTGGGAGTCCTGTCGAGTTGTTTTGCCACATCATTGCGAGGCTGCAGGTGCATCCGTTGCTGTTGCAGAGGGGACTTATATCTGAAGGTCGTGCGCCATTGACTTGGGAAAAGAAGGGGAGGATGGCGAAAAGAGTGATTGTGAGGAAATGCATGATGATGTGAATGAGAAGATTGCCTTTGTGTTGCAATTTCATACGATTTGATAAATAAAGTTGTGTAATCTGCCAAAGACTTTGTGCTACAATAATGTTGATATCTTTCGAAGAAAGATCTCGAGGATGGTGAGCTCAGTCCTACGTTGAAATGGTCAAGTCAAGTGTCATGCGTGGTGTCAACGCCTCGAGTCATTAATATGACTGCCACTAGAATCTCACCATAGTCACAATTCACTAATTGACTCGATTAGTAGAGAAAGAAGTCATTCCTCGTTCGTACTCATCATTTCAATCACACATTTTGAGTAATGACTAGGCTGCGCAAAAATAATCCGCGCCGATGGGTAATCCGCGGATTATCCGCTTCGTGGGCTACCTATCAGAGGTTCTACCTGCTCTACGGATTATCCATCTTGATTTAGAATAATCCGTTTTGTTGTGGATTATTTGTAAATTATTTATAGATAATTCACTTATCTGTGAATAGATGGATAATTCGTAGATATATGGATTATTCATGAATTATTTGTAAATAACTTTAAAAAGTGAGTTATAATTTATGAATAATTAGATAATCTGTAGGTTTTGTTCAATTTATGAAGCTATTTGTAACTTTTTATATTAATTTTTATACTAATTTATTATGTAATAATCTCTATATCTACTAATCTATGAATAAATAGATAATCTGTAATTAGGTTATAATCTACTTTCGCTTAATTTTTAAAGCTATTTATACTATATAATAATTTATATATTTATGAATAAGTGGATTATTTGTAAATAATCTGCGGATTGTTTATTAATAATCTATATATCTATAGATTATCCATCTATTCATAGATATAACGTAGTTTAATACCGAATAGATCATATCACCAAGTAGATCACTTTCACCTCAATTTACACCTTTAAATATAGATTATTTAATAATCATTAAATCAATTGATTTAAATTATTAAGAATCTAATAATTTAGAATCTATTATATTGTTTTGGTAAATTCTTGTATTATAATTTGTCTTTTCATATTTATTATAATATTAATTAAAAAATACTTTCTTATTAGAATTTCCCCTTTTTTAATATTTACTATATTAAATCTAAATATCAATTTTTTATTGAGATAATATATTAAAAGTCTTTTATTCAATAAATATTCCTTTTTAATATAATTAGGTTTTTTTTATATGTTAATATTTACTTAATACTTTATTTATTATTTAAAATATGTAATTCTTTATATTTAAAAGTATATTTTTATAAGTTAATCTTTTTATATTTTTAATTAAAATTAATATAATTTCAAATATAAATATAAAGAAACTTGATTAATAATGAGTTATTCAAGATTTAATTAATATTAATTAAAAAAAAGCTTTAATTGAGTTATAAGGAGTTTAAAAGATTTATTGATTTAGATTGAAAAAGGAAAGGGTAGATATATGAATTCGAATATTTAATTTTGAGAATATAACTTCAAAATTAAATAGAATTAAATTTGTTCTTTGAAATCCTGATTTTATATTTTGAAAAATAATTGATTTTTTATATATAATTTTAAAAGTTATAAAGAATTCAACCTTTGAAATATAATTAATATATATTTTAATAAATCCATTAATTTGATTATTATATAAACATTTTAGATTATTAAAACAGTTAATATTAAATGATTAAATTAAATGATTAAATTAAATGATTAAATTAAATGATTAAATTAAATGATTAAATTAAATGATTAAATTAAATGAAATGATTAAATTAATGATTAAATTAAATGATTTAAATATAATAATAAATATAAATATATAATATTATTTTCTTTATAGTATATTTGAAAATCTATTGATTTGTAATTTTCATGCTCATTTAATATCAATATTCGATATTTGCTTTTTCTTTGATTTTTAATATACTTATCAAAGTATTTTAATTATTTTAAATTTATTTTATTATTTGTTTATTTATTAACTATAAATTTAATAGTCTAATTTATAGAAAGGTTGATTTCGATATATTAATTAAAGAGATAAACTTATTTTTAAACTATTAAAAATAAAGAAATAATTTTATTCTTTTTATTTCCATATATTATTATTATAGTTCATTCTCAATTGTTTGGTTATACTATCTTGTTTCTACTATTTCATTTAATATTAATTATTATTATTATTATATATATAATCCTTATTATAAAGTTTGTTTTATCGAAATTATAGAAATCTTCGTTTAAAATGCTGTATTTTGCTTATATATTTGTAACTAATTGAAATCAATTTTTAAAAAACTTAGAATTCTTATAAAAAGCTTTTTAAAAGTTATAAATATAACTAAAATATATTTTTAATTTGATTCAATACTTTACAAATTAATATACCTAAAACTTTTCAATATATTTTATACTTTTCAATTTAAGAATATAATTTACTATATCTTTTACATTCTTAAGTTTAAATAAAAAAAATTAAATTTATATTAAGAATATATTGAATAATTACTTTCTCTTTTAATTTTATAATCTTATAATAATTCACTCGAGTTTTTATATATAAAATAAACTATTCATTTTATAACTAATTGTTATACAAAATATATTATATAATTGAGTAATTTATTGAATACTTAATTTTTTGTTTTTTTAAAAAGCTTTAATAATTAAAAGTAAATATACTTCTTTATTTATAGATTCCATAATAAATAATTAATAAAATGTATATTAAATACAAAGAGTATAAATTGAAATGAAAGTGGCCTACTTGATGATATAGCCCATTCGGTGTTAAACTATGTTATAGGTTATTTATGAATATATGAATAATCTGTAAATAATCTGTAAATAGTTTATAGGTTACTTGTTCAGATTTTTGGATTATTTGTGTTATAATGGATAATCTGTAGGTTACCTATTGAGGTCATTATCCACCCTGCGGGTACTCGTTGCGCAGCTTAGTAATGATATAGTCACTGCATGTCAGACAGTCACCATTTCTGATCCTTGATATTTGATGTTTCTTAAAGTCACGTATTTGTTATTCTATCTGTCCAGCAGATACAATACCCATCATATCTATAAACATTCCCTATTACCACCAAAAAAATACAGCTCTCTCAGTATCTCTTGGGAACTTTGAGACACTGAGAAAAACTCAGTCCATTCCCGGTCAGTCGTTAAAGAGAAAGTGACAATTGTATGAAGACCAATCAGGTCCCGTTTTCCATCCGCAATCATCTCTGCCATACTCGACGTTATTATATTTGAACACGGGTTTACCATAGCCAGTAGCTCCAGTAATAATCAAATCGCTGGGATTTTTTCCCTCCATCTTAACGGTGATTGGTCCGTTGGGATCCGGCTGCTCCATGGAATTTTTGACAATATTGCAATCTCTGTCGACAATTTCAAGATCTTTGGGCTTTCTCATAAGAACCAACGCGAAATCTTTCCTTTCGGCTTTAGGATCCATATCCCAGCGCATGTACAAGCTCCAGCAATTCACTGGAGCCGTGCAGCCATCAGCTTTATTTCGCGGCTCAAGTGATTGAAGGGGTCCGCTTGTTACGAGAGAGGTGTAAAGGGAGATGGTAACTAGTGTAGTTGCAAGAAGATACATGGTTGTGGTGTGTGATTTGAATGTTTATTGATATGGGGAGATCTATGCATATCGTCAATTACTGCATTTATTGTTTGAAGAGGTTTACCTACCTCAAGTTGTTTCTTTAAAGTGTTTCGAGAGTTGGTTGTGATGTGCTTGAGATGTTAAAATGTCCGAAAGCTTTGTGTTTATTTTGCGTTTTGAATGGTCAAGCTGGGAATCGAAACCCTTTTTGTTACCGATGCATCTTCTAACCGAGTGGTTATTGGCAAGGATCTTTGAGTGTACTCGAGTATGTTTCATTGCATGATACTCATGATGAGTAAATGATAATGGTCACTCATTATAATTGAATACAGTCATCAGTGCTGACCAGAGATATTCATACTGGGCTTTGGATGATCCGTATCGTTGTAGATGGGCGATGAATGGAGAACTATTAAAGCGGAGACCTGTGATATATTATATTCAGATCAGGTACGATACATGTAATAAATAGAAGACTAGATATAGCACTTCAATTATGACAAGTTGCTCTGCTTTCACGACTCCATGGAACTATTCTTCGTCTTCAATTCTAGAGCGGTGCCGATGGAATCGTCGTTGACTCAGGACACAAAATCGCCTCCAGTCACTCATTCAGAATTACTGTTCAACGACTCACTACATTTGGAACAAGGAAATTCATCACACTCATTGCAATAATCTAGTCATACCTGATCCGCCTCTCGAACAAAAGCTAATAGACATCCAACTCGACCGATCCGAATCTTGTTATCACAAAAATCATACATCTCGACTCTTCGATAATCCCACGAGCAAAAACGGCATTCATAGATCTCGAACGTCACTAAACACCCATTCGAGAAAAGAAACAACTCTCAGTAAGCGTAACATACAAGAATTAAGACGGAGTTATTGACCATTTTCATAGACTACCTCAATCCAATTCCCATCTTTGACAACTCAATCATGCAACTCTTCACCGTAACCTTTTCCGTCATCTTCACCCTCCTAATATCCATTGTCAACAGCACAAAAGAAAACCTTCACTGCCTCGGTGCCAACAAATGTACCTTATACATGACATGGCCGGCAGGCTCACCCGGCCTCGAATCCGGCACCATGGCCATGCCCAAAGATCTCGAACTTTATGGAAAAGATTGCAACGTCATTGAATCAAAAATGACTCAAGCCGAAGCGAAAGGTCCAATCGAAACCAAATCTTCTTTACCCGAAACCATAACTCTCACTGGGAAGTATCCCGTGTTTGACATGCCGCTCTTTACATATGGCAAGAATGAAGAAGGTGGGGAACATTGCGGACGAGGCGATGATGACTGGGTCTGCGATTTTCCTTGTTAGGTGATGGATTAAATTCTCTTGGTGGACTGGTCCAGCCGATTGTTTGCCACAAGAGAAGAATGAACTAACCGTGTTGGACGGTTTTTGTAGCGAAATCGGAGAGGAGAGAATTTCTAGTTTATGACGAATGCTGGCACTCGTCTACTGGAATCATGGAATGGCAAATGCGAGATTTTAGAAAACAACAAAAAGTCAACGCATGACTTGAGGAGCCAGTCTCCCGAATCTTCATTTGAAGATGTGATATGATGTGATACTTGACTCGAGGGAAAGTTCTTTAACGTCTTTTCAATTCTATTTCGGCACAAGAATCTGATAACTACACAATATTAAGTATTCTCTCAGCTCACGGGGGACGTGATTAGCCGGGAGAAAATTCCCATCCTACCATACTAAAAAAAAGCATAACGCGAACCGTAACACCCACACTAAGCCCACACCTCTGCTCATGAATCGACAATGATCGTCACCCAAGCTACATTCAACACACCACACCGCACCCCTCCAAACCCATCACAAAATCTCCCCATCATCAAACTTCCCCAGCCACCCCCTCGCACATAATTTCCCACAACTGAAACCACGGTATGACTGAATATCACGTGTCAAGCGTACACAGGTTCGAATTCATTACACCAAAATCGCGCCGATAGGAGATTTTTCACGTAGCTACTTCTTTGAAATCTCCGATTCTTGTGGTTTGGATTTAGATAAAAGGAAACAATGAAGAGAAATTAGGTCGTATGCATATGTGAAGTTGTGCGTCGGAAATTTGTATGTATTGGTACTGTTAATTACTGCTGAGAAATGCGTGATGCCTGATGTAATGTAGATATATTGATCCCGGATCTAGCATTTCGTTAGGAGAGAATCCCAACTTATTGTTCTTGCATGTACACCGAATAAATATGCCCGTTTCTAGAATACATCTTGCAGATTGTATTTTGACTGTGTTACATTCATTCGTGGAAGTATCTTTGAACCGCTGGATAGCATACGGAACTTTAGCAAAGAGAGAAAAAACAAAATGAGTATACATAGCCCGCCCATTCCTTAGCTTACATAGAAACTTTAGAAACCTTATATTGCATGTTAATAGCAAACAAACTTGGACTGTGAATGTACTGAGAATGTAATGCTGATATCGACATCGGTTAAAAAGGAGCCACCAATACTCCACGTAGCCATTATTCTCCCCAATTTGTCATCAGATGTTATTGCGCTCATTGTATAGCAGGTCTCATTGATGTTAGTAGACATATTATCGAGACTAAAACTACGCCATTTGTTCCTTTGACTTTTCTCGCTCACTGGCTCCTCTGATCAAAGTGCTCAGATCGCCCACTGGGATTTGGAACGGAAAGTCTAGGGCCGCCAACATAATAGCAAAAAAGATCCACCAGCCCGCTAGCGATGTTACGAAAAGCGTCGCACCAGCCGCAACCTGCAATCTGTTTGCTAATGCCAATTGAGTCGCATCGTTATTGCCGATACCGTTTGCCGTGTGCCAATCCACAGACGACAAAAGTGAAAAGGCAACAACCAATGTGAAAAATATTATAACAAAAACGACATTTGTGCGCAGAGAACAGACCAGGTAGATGAGACACAGGACCGCCATAAAAACAAAAAAGAATCCGAAAGAGGCGTTGAATCCAACTGTTTTCAAGCCGTCGGTTGGGGGTACCGCCAGACGGAGCGTAAAGCCCATATGCGTAGTAAAATGGTTGAAGTGTGGAGGCGAACGTAAGCCAGAAAGCACCGAAAGAGATAAATACCACAAAGGGAAAAGTGTTGCCTAAAACAAATTCGAGAAAACCACCGACGATCATGAGGAGTCCACCGAAGAAGAAATAGGAACCACTGAAGGTTTGTTAGTGAAAATCGAGACACATTGAATAAGAAATCAAGACACGTACATTCCAGCCGCACCGTTGTTACCCGCTCCGCGCCAACCCATAAGATCACACGATAATGGTGATAAAGTAATGAGAAAGCCAACTATTGCTCTACATATTCAGTTAGCATGGAGAGATCTCAAGGCTGTGAGGAGGGAACCCACACCGGAGTAGGATTTCCAAACGTCTTTCTCAAATCACCTTTCACGGCGTTTTGCGGAGAGAGATATATTTTCTCAAACAATTCCGGACTGATACTGATACTACCAGTGGTCTTGATCCTCTGCAACGCATCTTCCGAACCAATTGACATGTTATGAATTTCATATGAATTGCTCCCGTCGCCGTAATGATTGCTATTATGCGAGAAATCTTTTTCCTGTGGGACACCACTTGAATTTGCCTGGGCGTTCTCCGTCGCCATTTCGGATGTAGTTCAAAACAGCAGACAATAACTAATAAAGTAGAAGCTAACGACAGTTCACTAATGTAGGAAAGACAACGAGACGTTATAGAAACATATTGCGAACGTGGGAAGTCCGGCATTATGTACATATTTTGAGACGTACTAAGTTTTCCCGGAATCTTTGGAAATTTCGCCTTCGGTTCCTCAGATTGTGAAGATCAGCGCACAAGAAGAGCTCAAATTGTAGAGCTCTTAAGGAATTTTGGAAAAGCTATCCAGGTCCAGATTAGTGGGTGAACACCAAAGCCCTTGGCTTTGATGAGTGGGAGGTAAGTGTGGAAAAGATATTTTGAGTTAGGATATATTCAGTTTGGGAACAGCCAAGATACAAGCGCTGAAATGCAAATCATTATAGCAACTTGCTTCAATTACACATCTGAACAGGGACATATCCCTCCTAATTGTATCAAGCATCTGATTGCCAACTATTCCGTCTGTGTTAGCCGCAGGCTTTTCATTCTCCACTCGTGATCGATGAGATAATCATGAGAGAGTTGTGCTGCCTTTAGTTCCTCGTTTTACAAGGGAAGTATGGCATGTGCGAATCGTCTCACTTCTGTTGATATGGTGGGTTATGAGTGGCACGATGGGCTTTGCAGTCAAGTTCAAGCACGCTTGGAGAACAAATAAAGTTATGCCTTTGATATGATAAGCCAGAATTCCGGGGAAACTATGCAGACTTTGAGCCGAATTTTAGTCACCAGGAGAGTACTTTGTTGACAACTGATTCTCAAGAGAGCGGATTAGGGTACACAGCTGCAGGGGGATATTGTTGACCGACACCACATATCGATTATGTGGGAAATTGGGTCATTAAGGTGACAGAGGTCGATATAAAGTTCCTCAATATTTCCTCAAGACTAGTGTTTTTCCCGGAGAAAACAGCTCACGAGAGTTCCATATCATTTCTTCTAGAGATATGCTGTCTTTGATTTTTCATGGATCCACTGTCCGGACGTCTTATCATTGGTCAAACTTCCCAATATCCACTCGAAATATCGAGTAATGTAGCATGGTGTGTCTTCACACCCACTTCTTTTCTAGCTCGCATCAATTTTCGAATTCTCTTTCTGTCATGGTGAAGAATTCGTTCGATACCACACGAGTTCTAAAGGCACACACCTATCAATGCACTGTTTGCCAGGAGCTCGGAGTCGGGACACTTCCCACAAGCTGACAGTGGCAATCTGACAGTTTTGATATTTGGTTTAGACTAGGAATTGTCGCCGCCACTCAATCTAGTTGACGAGGGTCTTTGGGTCTGACAGATCAGGAAGGCACTCAGCATCAAGAATGCCCGCCACTCCAAATCTTCACATGAGGGGACAAACTTGTCCTGAAAACAGCCTGCTCATAGCTTAGATTCAATACACTATTCCTACTCCCAAGATAGCAACAACAAGCTACCGCCTCCATCAACTCCATCGCTCGCACTACGCCCCACAACAAAAAAGACAATCAAACATACGAAACATTCAGACAGCCTTTGGAAATTGAAGTAGTATGCGTATGACAAGTGGCAGGGCTTGTCACACGTGTGTACTCTAATACGACCGCAACCATATAATACAACTCCCCAAATTTCACAATGGGGTTCAACCTTCCAGTCCATCCATCATTCGAGTCCTGACTCCTCAGACGAGATGGCCCCTTTACTCAGTCCAGTACGATATGACAGATGATAGATAAGCAAGGTATGATATGATTCGGCTTGAGAATTATTGAATATCCGTCTGTCTGGTGGGCTTTTCGGGAAGTAAACATTATGATTGTACTTCTGCATGTTTGGTAGTAAAGTTTGATGCGCGTGGTGATTGATTTAGGTGCTGCTTTGACAACGCGTCCGTTTATCTTCAGCTTCATCAGCGAGTCTCGTGATCAGGACAAAAAAGAGACTTCTTTTATATCATACTTTTGATCGCCATTCAGAATATCTTTTAGAGACATTTCTTTAAACTTGATGATCTAGTATAGAAGATAAAATAAAGAAAAGAATGATGCTGCAAAAGTTATCACGTGGACGATCATCAAATCATTCAACTACATCACATGTGGGTACAATAATCCCTGACCAGACAACAGATCTTCATCCGAATAATTATGGGTACCTGTTCAAGCACTTCTCCTCAGGTCCATGTCCAAAGTCTAGAATCATATAAACTGTATGATCTACTCGCAAAGTATTCCAATTGGCTAGTACTATAGGAATTTGATGTCAATATGAAGCTGAAGAAGTTTTCGCGCTATATTGTAGAATTCCTATCTAGTAACCTAACGAGAAGTTTAATTCTGATCGACTCTGAAGGTTTTGACCTGCATATACGAATCAACCGCGAAAAAATTAGACAATCAGTCACTCTTCGCTTCCCCCAGTACTCTGCCGTCCCAACAATTGAGATGATTACACCATGCTCAATCCAGACTACCTCATGGGCCTAACACTTCACAGACCATCATCCTTGTTACTCTCATCCCCGATTCTCAATCTAAACTCCACCATTGGACCTTCATGCCAACTCAAAAATCTATCCCAAGTCTGGAACTCTTGCTTCCTCTCCCTACCCCAGCCCGTTCCTTTCTTACCCTCCCCAAGTCCTACTCCCTCCTGAACACTCAATCTCATATCAAACTCCCAGATCATTCGCGCCACCACCACTCTCATTTCCTGATAGGCCAGATATTTACCTATGCAGCTTGTTCTCCCGCTGCCAAATGGGGTAAATGCTTTTGGTTCAAAGACTTGGGATTCTCGCGCATTTCCTTTTGACGACTCGTTTTCACCCTCTTCATCAAGCCAACGCTCAGGCTTATAAACAAACGGATCTTCGAAATATCTTTCCTCGTGATGAATACTGTAGGCGGAGACCCCAACTGAAACTCCAGCTGGAATGGCGCAACCATCAATAACAGCTCCGCCTTTCATTACCTCCCTTGGTATATTGGCCCCAACACCAGGCGAAAGCCGCATAGCCTCGTCAATACACGCCGTAAGATATTTGTAGTCATTCAGCTTTCCCCCAACCTTGATTTCACTGACCTTAGCCCATCTCTCTCTAATCTCCCTTTTCAGACGTTCATAGACGAGTGGGTAATGAAGTAGATAAAAGAGAGTTGCCGTTAGCCCTGATGCAGTGGTATCCATACCGGCTACTATCAAGACACCGGCTTCAGAGATCAATTGTTCTTGAGTATAGATCTGCCCAGCTTCCTGATGCTGTGCAGCAATAATGGCAGAGAAAATATCTGCGTTAGCTAAATCGTCCTTGTGATCTATCCGCCAATCTGTCTGAGATTTGCTGAGAGCAAAAAGCTCCTTTGCACCATGCATGAAAGATGGTGGGATCAATTTTAACAGGCCGAGTTTTTCAATTGTCCGCATGTGCCCTAGCTATTGTTTGCCAGCTTGTTAGTATCTTTCTGGCTTGGGTAGAAGTAGGCTTATTTACCGTGTTCATAGCAAGAGCCGAATCAGACATGAGGCCAATTATATGACGATTTTCCTCATTGTTTAACATTCCCCAATTACGGCTGAACGTTACGTCGCCCATGATATCCGCTTGTAGATATGTCAAAGCCTTTGACATATCGTGGGGGTGTGTCCATTCGCCCACTGACACCTTCCCATTTTTGCCTTCCCGGAGATATTGGGAAAATCGTTGAGTGTTTTGATAGATCAGATTCTGTAGCTCTTGCACCGCCTGCGGATTTAGAGCTTTAACCAGAATCCTTCTCTTGATTGCGTGAAGCTTTTTGTCGATAGTGGTGACGATAGATGGAACTTTGAAAAAGTAGTGATATATTGTATAAAAGTCTGACTTCTGCGTATTGGCAGCAGAGCTGTATATATCTTGAAGAGCGGTGGTGCTGTTGAAAGATAGTCGATTCGGTCCAATTCGTACAATGGGTCCTGGAATATTGTTAATGGTTAGATTATAGGATCAGCAGACTGGATGTGAGCTTTCAGGATCTGAGAATGACTCAGGCAACAACCTTATTGAAGTCCAGTCCGTATTATTGAAAGTAACATATTGCTTACCATAGATTTGATGGAGTCGAAATTCATTCAAATGACGGTTGCCCGTGAGACAGAGATAAATATTGTACCAGTCTGTAACGGAAGCCAAAATAGGACCAGGATATGCCGCTAAAGGATGAAAATACAGGCGATAGAGGACAAACCAATGGAGCACCAGCAATAATAACCACAACGGAGCGTGCGGTCTGAAGCCGTCGAGATTAACCTCTTTCATGAGTCTTGAGAGACCCCTCAACATCCAATAACCCACTGCACATGTCGTCGGTCCGAACAAGAATATTCCATGCCATTTCTGAGTTTTACGACCCGCATGAGCCCCTGACATTCCATTGTTCTCCATTATATAACTGTGTTTCGAACAATGAGATAGCTTGACACAATCAATTGGATTCGGAAATTATGTCAATTGAATAGATAAAATGGATTTGAGTTGAAGAGATGAGTGCGGAAGTCAGATTGAATACCCCGCACTTGTCCTACTTTCAAAGATCTTCAGAAATGGAAGGTGTGATTACACTTTGTCACATGCAAATGCAACACAGGAATTTCAACTAGACGCAGTTATTGGATGGAATTGTAGCACGGAAGTGTTGCTTGATTATCGCATGTTATATAGGTGAATTAAATAACAAACTGAGAACGCCCCAAATCAAAGCCACAAGTGAGTTCAGACAAGAATTCAAACTCATGATTGAGTAATATCTCAACAACATCCGTCCTTACGGAGTACATTACTCATCTTGAGGCGGTTTCAATAATAATAGAATTCTCAGATAGAGGAAAGGTACTGGAATGATTCTGTGGATGATGTTAAGCAAGGACTAGTACCAGTTGTTCTTTTACATCTCAATGATTATAAAATCAACTAAAGAAAATGATACAAACACAACAATCTCAAATTGATTCTCTTGTGGTCCGTAATTCTCACTTGAGCAGTTTTATAAACAGACTCAATCCCAACCCGCAACGGCCTTTAGCCATCTGCCGACACCATGCTACAAACGATATACAAAGTTGACCACCACCATACATTTGGCTCTATATCTATAACATCTTGCCATTGAACTTGATAGAACATTATCACGCCCAGCATTCCTATTCATGGCATTTTCCACACTGACTAGCTTTTCAGTTGCATGAACCAAGCAAATATCTGTTATTCATCGACGATATAAAAGCCTGATGTCGCCATGTTAGATAGGAATATCTGCAACTTTAGTAGATAATCCGGAGCTGACATGCTTCTCGGGTGTTGTCAATGAATTTATCTCGCTTCACTATAAGATGGCAGACTGTAGCAAGTGCGATTTTAGGCACCCGAAAGATTGAAATGATACCCTTATTTGAGAAAAAAAGAACCATACATCCGGTTCATACTCAAGAACATGTGGATCATTTCATCAAGGTGTATGTGTCATGTTGAATTGATTTTCTGCAGACTTATGCTCTGTTCTGCTAGTCTCATCCAAGGACTTCGAAGCCAGAGTACTGCTATCAATGATTCGTTTAGTCGTAATGCTTGCTTTCATGAAAAAAAAAAGTGAGATCATCACCGGTCACTTGACTCTGTGGCTGATCCTTCCACAAGACCCAAGAATGCAAGAGTAGGGATCAATTGCCAATTGAAGCACTCTACCCTGGGGGAAAAGACATCACTATCCGTTCTAGACCGATCCGGATTTTTTTTCCTGGAGTGGGGGCCAGAATTCCGGATCGGATTGCTGTACTCCACATATCGAAGTCGCGTACTTGGCGAATGCGAAATTGTGTTGGGAGCTATCTCGCCACGAGGAACATGTATATCACCTTGGAAACATGTCGATCAAGACGTCGAATTCTTAACGCAATCCTCTTGGGCGACCCCTTGATGAGATGCAGGATGAAAGACGCAGGATTTCTTGCCAGTACAGACTGCAGTTTCTAGGTGAAAATCTAGATCCATGCAATATAGTAGATCCCATGCTTTGGATGAAATCATATGTATCAGATGAATTTCGAAGTAAAATGGGTGTGAACGTAATCTTACCATGTGAATGAAATCTTGCAAACGTATTCGGGAATCAAATGTCTTGCGTCACTAGACCCTCTCGGTTTGGAATTCCTAGTACGTAGAAAGCATTAAAAAGAAAGAAAGGAAAATGGTGTCTGCCTTGTACCGAGCCCGAAGGAGCTGCATAAATTGATATAGGAAGAGTGGGAAATAGGCGCCAGGCTTGAGAAAGTGATGATCATACTCTCAAAGCCCCATGCGCCAATGCGCGGGATCTCGCGCGAGCAGTCCCAAAGGAACTCGCGTAGCATTTGTGAAGTGGATGAGTTAAAAACATGTTGGAATTGATCCGCGGAACGAGATAGGAGAAAAGAAAGATCACGCGTCTGATCTTCATAAAAGATGTCGTCGCGTGTACTTTATCATTTCGCAAGGTCCGCCTGAAAGAGGATGTGTTGAGAACCGTTTGCAAGGTGCCATGGACACCCGTCTATGAAATACATGGTGGGCAGCTATACGGACGTAACTTGTGTCTTGTTCGTTATCTGTGAGCTCATAATCGTTGAGGATTGTCTGAGATCTTTCGGTACATATCCCACTCTTCCAGAGGTGATGGATATGAAAACGTGTTGCGAGGCCTTGTGGAATGGAAGCGAAAATAGAATTCCACATATGGGATATCTCACCGGGGAAGTTACCCGTGGCAAAAGTGTCCAGTGCTGACATGCCATGCTGCTTTTCATTTCCAATTCACAAACTCGGGTCCTTCTTGTTTGTTTGATCCATGTGCAGATCGAAAGCACTTTGTTTGGATATCCCACTTATCATGGGTTGATGCCTCAGATAGAAAGAGTGTTGCCTTAAATATAGCAGCATTCATCATTCTTAGATTTTGTTAAAGGGAGAAAAGAAAGAGTGTGAAGGAGATGATTGTTGAATAAAAAATAAATAAAAAGTTAAACCAAATCACTAAAACGACACCTGAGTGATTCGAACACTCGCTCCCGAAGGAAATGCCTGACTCTGAAACATTCAGTAGCAGGGCATCGCGTTAACCACTCCGCCAAAGTGCCTAATCATGTGACAACTATCCGGGCAAAACACATCATATTTGACCAAAACGTTGAAAGCCCAATGAACAGACAGCGCATCGTTATACAGGGCTGTGAGGAATGACCACTTCACGTAGATATCCAGGGTGACGAAGGTATTGACCATTTTAGGAAGGTACGATTGACGTGCTTCTCATTACTTTGGTACCTGTGACGCGCCATGCGTTGTAGCTGAAAGACTGTTCTCTCCGACCGGAGTTCTACCGAATATCATAATTTCAGACATTCAACTACCTCAACTACCTACAAATCCAAAGGGAACCTAAACACACAAAACATCTGCTAACGCCACCATATTGCGCACGAGTGAGTCCATATATCTTACATGATCGTTCTTGTAATGTAGTCGTGCTATTTGAGTACTGTCGATCTTGTATAAGCAATGACGTGGCTGTAGAAATCACCACCCCGCAAAGTTTCACAAATCGAAGCGCTTCGGCGTTCTGATACCAATATACCACGCGATTATCTGTTCATACAGACCTTTTGCACATCATGTCCAAAGGCTCGGAGTAACATGAGTGTGCATGTTTACCACTGAGTAGTTGAATCGATACAAAATAAACGCAAGATACAATCTGCCTTGTTTCCAGCCATTTGTATCCGTCGTCTTAAGCGCCAGCAATATGCGAAATCATGTTCGGATCCTTTGAAGATAAGTATGGAAAGTGCCAACACAGATCATCAAGTGTCCCCCGAGTTCCCTGCTAATCTTATTCCGCAATAACCACAATAGCATGCTGTCATGTGTTATCTAGAACATACCTGGAACATATCTGTATGTTGAATAGGTGGGGGTTCATTTTCAATGTGATGATCAAAAGGTGTGAGAAATTATGAAGCGCGATCTGTTGAGGCTTGTGAAAAGCACAGGATCCATTCCTACTTCACACGCAAAGGCAGAGGTCCAAGATACCAAGATATTATTATGCTTCTGAGCTTGAGCCTAAGCTTGAAATTGGTGCTGGTAAGCTTACCTCAAACTCATCTGGAGCCGTCTGATACAATCATTGTAAACATCTTCCCACTATTATGGCTGAAGTGGGTCTGTCCAATTTCTGGGGTTCGTCCGCGTTGACTACCATGTTCTAGGAGTTTTATTATCCAAGATTAATTATGGAGGCTCAAGCAAAGATGGGTATCGGCAGGATTTTGATACGGGTCTACCTGGTCTTGTACCGTCGACCAGGTTGAATATTTTTGAGGGAAAACAACCGCATTCAAAATGTTTATTAACCATCTCGCCTTTAGTGGAGATTGCTTTTTACTTCTCTATAGTTCCGGCCTTTCTTAATTACCTTGCTCGATTTCAAGTTTGTGACTATTCCAACCACACTTCTTCAAACATGATAAATTTCGGAACAACACTACTTGAAATGGAACTGCCTCGAACTTCCTACTTGCCCCAATCATCAAATTCAGTTGTCCACTTTCAATCAACATCATATACACCAAAGATGTCGCTAAGCCCTCCTGGAAGTCCAAGTAGTGTAGAGTCTAATGGTATCAGACGATATCGCAGGACTACGGCTTGTACGACATGCCGTGATAGAAGAGTTGGTCTTTACTTCTCGGTCCATGCATGTATATTACTGATTCGATAACCCTAGGTAAAATGTAGCCGCGACAGGCCATCCTGTACACAATGTAAGAAGGGGGGACGACTTTGTAAATACTTGAACAGCGAAATACCCGAATTTGAGTTCATTGAGGTGAATGTATCAAGGAGTCAAGCTAGGAAGTCGACATCGCCAGTTATTTCAAATCCAATTACCGAAAGGAAATCCGGTATCAAGTCAAAAGCAACTGGTCGGTTGGTGGGTAAAGCATGTCAAATACCATCGTCTCGTTTCCCCGCAAAGACCCTGGCGAATGGTTTAGATACTCAGTCGCATCAGCCCACCAAAAATCTAGCGATTACCCTTGGTGCACTCGGCGAAGATTTCATCTCCCATTTTCGGACGAAAGTTCCTGCACGAGAAGTTTGTGATCATTTCTTGAACAACTTCATAGGGCTACAGTCTGCAGTGCCCATATGCCATATTGATACTCTTCTAGATGAGTACACCAACTTCTGGGCCAATCTGTCTCCTGAGACCTCTGTTGAATCTACTTTACTCATCTTAGCTGTTCTATATTGTGGGGCTGCTAGTTCTACCATAAACATTTCACAATCAACAACATTACACGATCTATACGAACAGCTTTTAAACATGGTCAATCTTCAAACATATCATTGCGTACACCGGGGATCATCTGCCATCCAGCTTCTGCAGGCTTACCTTCTTGTAAACACATTTCAAGCTAGCACATCATCCTCACAGTTCCGGTACGGATTTTTACCCCACGCGATTAGACTCGCTCAATCATTACAACTCCATTTCGACAAACCAAATCAAAGTGATGGTGTCCAAGCTGGAGTTAAAGAGAGAATTTGGTGGTATTTGATGTTCTTGGATCTTCAGTCGACGATCACGACCGGCGCACCTTCATTGATAACTAGGAATGGATCCACAAACAACGTTTCATTACCCATCGTGCTAAGCCACACATCTAGCCAAGATTCTGTTTCGCCGATGACGATCGCCTTTTACGGCCAATGCCAGTGGGTGCGTTGTATGCGCGAGTGGGTCATGAAGATTCCAACGCAGGGAGATGCGGTTCGTCTTGTTGAAAGTATCGAGAATCTTCTAAATTTATTACCGGAAGCAAGAGCAGAGAACTTGGGACCGCGGGCATACCTGAAGTTATTGATAGACAGTGTATACTGCCTTCTCGGCTTGAACTTCTGTCAAGCAAAACAATTACAGGATATTGGGTGGCGCAATGATATTGTCCGGTTTGTTCTCACCAAGAATGCCATTCCTATTCTTTATCACTGACGTTTTCAAATCAGGGCTGCAAGTTCATTCCTGCAAAACTACCTTGATTTATCCGATATGACTTCTGTAGCATCATTGAAGTGTGTTCTTCCTGGTCTCATACAACCTCACCACGCTGTCTTTATCCTCCTCATGCACCTTAGTTTGTGCACTTCCTTGGATTCCAAGGCTCAATCGTTGAAAGTTCTCGTGGACAAAGTCTTCGATGCCGAACTCTCTAGCCCTAGACTGGGTACCAGTCGTGCCGCTTACAAGTCGCGCGAGTTTACTTACTCTAGCCCTACTTCTCGGATCTCTCGCAAATCATATGGTTACCCTCGCCAGGATATCCTCATCCTACTCTATAGAAAAGTTCGAGCCAAACTAGACCGGAATACACCAAAACTCACAGCCATATCTCGCTCTCCTTCTCCTAATATCGACGTTTTACCACAACTTGAGGGCTTGGTCTCGCGGGACACGAAGAGCAACATTGTCTCCAGTGAGAATTCTGCAAGCGGATATGGAGGAGCTAAGCGGATGGATCTGGCAATGGAGATGAACACAGAGAACTACAGAGTTGATAGAGAGTTGGAAGATGTCCTTAGAGGCGGACGCGATGCGTGGAATAAATGGGAAAGACTGATAGGTGCGGTTTTCAAGTGCTGAAAACTGGACTTTGAAAATTTTAGATATGAAGGAAGAGCTTTTATGCCAGGCTTATCATTTATGAAATATCTTAGCTCAATAGCAGACACAGCCTCTTCACCATTGGACATAAATGCTTGGTCATCTCGGATGCACCTGGATTCATCTCATGCATATTTTAGTTTATCCTTATTTTTAAACTCTATTATAGGTATACTAAACTATATCACATACTAACTTCAACTGACTAAGTGAAATCGCATTTATATGATATGTTTAGAACAAGATTCTGAAAGATGGAAGTATATCATTGTATGGAATTATAATATGTGGCTGGCCATGTATGAATAGCCATCAAGTAAGTCTTCCACGATTACTGTTATAATCAATTATATTATTTGCTATGATCTAATCGTACACTCCAAGATATTATAATTCAATTTAGACTGGAAGTATATGTACAAGATAAAATTCACACTACCCGCACTAACGTCAAACAATCGCACGATCCAAAGTCAAAAAAGCTCAAACCTGTTCAGTGGACTCCTGAGTTTTAACACTCTTCCATTCGAGAAATAGAGAAGAAAGAAACGCCAATCCAGTAACCGGAATAGCTGCAATAAAAACTTTCTGCAAAGCACCATTGTATACTTCCAATAGCGCAGGCAATTGATCCGCATCAACTACAAATCGGAAGCCCGTGGCACCAGCGTCCAAAACTGCCTGGATATTCACTCCTGGTAATTGCCCACTTTCATATGACCCTTTTAATTGGTTCTGGAGAATTGTATTTCCAACAGAAACAAAGACTGCGCCGCCAAAAGACTGCGATGCAACCACCGCAGCGGTGCCGATGGGGATTTTGTCCAAGGGTAAGACGGTTTGGACAGCAGTGAATCCTTGCTGGATTGCGATTCCGAAACCCGTCGCGCTGAGAATTTCGTAGCCGATCCACTCAGCTGATGTGGTATCGGTTCTGAATGTGCTGATGAGTCCACAGCCTATCGTAGCAATTGCTGTACCGATGATAGCGGGCGGTGTAAAGTATCCAGATTTGGAGACGATAACACCGGCCACGAGGGAGAAGAAAGCATTGCAGACGACATATGGAATCATGTCAACACCAGATGTGATGGCGGATGTGTTCTTGATCGCTTGAAACCATTGAGGGAGATAATAGCCATGGATGATCAAGGCCGAGTAGAGGAAGAATGAGAAAAGGCAGCTTGCTAATACAGTGCGTTGCCTGAGGATTTCCAGCGGAATCAAAGCTTTATCGCCTCTATACCAGAACCAGAACCCTAATACAATCATAGATACTCCGAAGCCGACGAGAAGGCCTATAACAATTGCGCTGGACCAAGAACTCCCCTATTTAATAGTAAATACCTAGTAGCCGTAGACCGCCAAACCACAAGAGTAGAACTTACCTCTTCAGTACGTTGGAAAGCTATGAAAAGCATAACGCATGCACCGAGCAAAAGAATATTTCCAAAAATATCGAGATCCAGGACTCGTGAGCCGAACGATCGTTTTGTGGTCGTGTTATTCTTAGGGTTGAAGAATAAAATCATGGCCAAAATGGTTACACCACCGACCGGAAGATTGAAATAGAAACACCATCTCCACGATACTTTATCTGTGAAGACTCCTCCCATCAGTGGTCCCACTGTAGCTCCTAATCCGAACCTGCGATTGAATTAGTCTAGGAATGAATAGCAAAGTTGCAATACTCACATCAAACCTACAGCCGCGGTGAAGACAGGACGTCTTTGTATCGGGACACTATGAGCAACAACAACAAAAGACCCGGTCAAAATCCCCGCACTCCCAACTCCAGCGATAGCACGCCCTATAATCAACGTGAGAGAATTCGGAGCTACGCCGCAAATCATTGATCCTATCTCAAAGAGCGCATTTGCACCTAGATATGACCATTTGATACTGAAACTAGTAAAGATCCTTCCATACATCGGCTGGAATGCGCATGCCGTAAGTAGATATGCACTTCCATACCAACCGACGTCTGCATATGAACGAAATTCTCCACTAATATACGGAATCGCCTAGAAGATATGTTAGTAATGCGTGTAACGGAGGAAGTAAGAATGGCAAGCATACAGTTGTAATAATTGTTCTATCCAAAGAAATCAAAAGTACCGACAAGCAAAGCCCGATTGTGAGAATCGTCAAAGCAAGGGTTCCAGGATACTCGATTTCTGCATCTGGTTCCTGCGGCTCTGGTGGCGCAACAACCTCGCCATCTTTTTCGGTTTTTGCCCGAGCTCCAAACGCATCCAGATTGCTAGTGGAGGACAACGATATTGCGTTGACCTCTTTGGTTTCCCAATCCACCATCTCGTCTATGTTTTTCATGAATTGATCACTCCATAATCCTGGTTTCCCAGGGTGTCTCTGCTCTTCCACAGGAGTGGATAGTCGATGTGGTCGCTCATAAGTCCTACTTCTCTTGGTGCTAGACGCGGATTCACCAAGCGTGCTTTGAGATGCTAGATGTCGAAGTGATGGAGCTGCAGATGCTATAATATCCGTCAAGATTTCATTGAGAACAGCATTGTTTCGGGGTGCCTTGTTGGGATCAGTGTCGGAAGATTTTCGTGGCCCACGAGATGTGGTGAGTTGTAGGATTCGAGTACTTTCATCCTCGAGTGACGATGACTTTGCCAACTCCATGAGAGATTCAAATCCTGCACAATCGGAGCTTGCTTTCATGCTCTCCATGGTAGTGGGACGCGAACCTGAGCTCATGCGCGACTTTCCTTTGAGGTTGCTTGATGAATTGTCGAAGACCTTGGACTCATGTTCTTCTGGCTGTTCGGATCTTCCTCGAGGATTTAGCCTCTCTGTCGATATTCCATTGTTGGGACCCAAATTTGATTTTGCTTCTCCAAATATATTCTCTGCGAGCTGAGATTGAGCTCCATCTTTGATCGGTCCATTGTCATGAGAATCTTTTTGGCCATCGGATCCTTCATTTACTGCTTGTTGATTGTTATCGGTTTCTGAATGATGCGAGAGTCCATTGTCCTCATTCAAAACTGTGTAGTCTCCTCTGTCATCCAGGGTAGTTTCAGATGACGGTTGTATATGGTAAATTTGACGCGAAAAGTCAAGTTCTTCCACTAAACTTGTTTGTGGTGCTGCATTTTCAATTGGAGAGCTCGCTTCCCCGTCTGAACCCATAATTGCATCTCCAGGGGATCCCTTCGTGGTATTTCTTGATATTAATGTCGATGTAAAGGTGTTTCAACTCTTTTGTTTACTGCAATCCAGATTACGATGTGAGATATTGGGTATGGTTGATTACGTAGGTGAACCATTAGTTACGGATGTGGTATTGCCGATCAACAATATATACTATTGTAGAATCTAGACATCCGGCCCAGGAACTAGTACAGATATACTTTACTATTTGGGATGAAAATCTGGTTTTCAGATGGAGATCTTCGCCGCAGCAACTGGTCTGTGGCATCTCAGTCAGCTGCTAACATTTTAGGTTATTTGATTCATGACCCAAATGTCGCTGGGCCGACGCTGTGACAAAAGCTTCTTTTGTACGTACGGATTGATGTCCAACGTAGAAAATTTTATTCAACGTGTGAAGATGAAGTCATTTCAACACCATGTGACAAATCTGCTGCAATGATCATGTATGTTCGCGGCTAATTAAAAATTATAATATATACAGAAAGCAATGAAAACCTTATATCCAGACCACATGAACGTTGGTTGCTCATAAGATTTGGTTCTTCTTCAGCCCCGCCAATTGAGCAAGAGTAGAGAAGACACCGACTAAGCCAGTACCATCAGTATGTCTTCCCAATGCCTCAGATTCACCAGTGAATGATTCCTCCAGCTCCTGTTGGCTCTCCACAGACAAAGTGTCTGCAATCTTCTTTCCCCTTAGTCTCTCTTCCTCGATCTTTGCATGTGTCCATTTTTCAAAGTTGCCTGATTTGATTTCTTCGTTCAATTGCGCATCCATTTTATCCTTCTGAAGATCATCCGGAAGCAGTCCAGAAGCCCTCATCATAAATTCAGGACTAATTGTTTTGCGACCTTGCTTGAAAACACATTTGCCAAGCGAGGATGCCACAACACCAGCTCTTGGATCCAATTCCTTGCGTTTCTCATCTTCTCCATCTGATTTTTGCTGTGGATAAAGGGTGTATGACTTTGGTTTCGAAGCATCCTTGCGAACAAAATGTGTGACAGTCCAGATCCATTTTTCGTCCCAAGACAAAATTCTTGTCCACATCTCATATGATTCGTAAGGCTTGAGTTCCTTCTTGAAATTGCAATTTACTGCTCCTAAAGCGATGCCGAAAACAGGTCCCTTTGATCCTGTGACTGCCTCTGTTCCACCTCTCATCTGTTCGATGGCCTCGGAGAATAGTGTACAAAACAAGTGTGTTCGAGCTACATCAGCATCTGAAAAGTAGGAACTGTTACTTTCTAGAGGGAGTCAGTAACTATACACTTGGAAAATGAAGAGGATTCATAACTTACTGTGGAGGTTCAAGTCAATCTCCATCAATGGGGCATGTGACTCAGTGATCAAGGGCTGAAAAATTTGATGTGGTCCACATTTGACTTTTGGTCTCTGTGAGCGAAGACAGAATCGAAAGGCGTTGACGATACGTAGATGCCAAATGAATGGCAGAGTCTTGAAATTTCCAATGGCGAGTAAAATGAAAGCGAGTTTCCATACTGTCAACGACGTATAAAGATAAACTAGGCATCTCAGAAAAATATGTAAAGAGTACGTAAGGATTGCCCAGAGAAGAGTCTTGCTTGGAAAGAATGGTTGGGTGGTATTCCCGGTGAACAGGTGCGTGGTTTGCGTACCACTGACTGTAAAGTTGTTCATTTTGAAGTCTGATGGTGAAATAGGTCCGGAAATGGGTGATTCCTGCGATGCAGAATATTATTCTAGAATATTTGACATGTGGAAAAAATATGA
The DNA here is from genome assembly GCF_014898465.1 of Botrytis porri. Lineage (NCBI taxonomy): Eukaryota > Fungi > Ascomycota > Leotiomycetes > Helotiales > Sclerotiniaceae > Botrytis > Botrytis porri. The sequence continues at coordinate 3,779,694 of NW_024066075.1, read as the reverse complement.
GATCATTCAAAGAAGAAACAAGAAATAATTTCTGTTTTCTGTTACTGAAATGCTTGATTTCACCGCCAACACTGCAAATGGCAAGAGTTAGCCTAAAAGTCTATTAATACATGTCGTAGATGGCGCTCAAATAGACCCAATATTCTTGTGGGATTGAAATATTTTAAGTTCATCAAGATTGCGTGAAAATTGAGCACGATGGCCTTCCATGCAGAGATCTTCGTTCGCAATGTCTATTACCAGAATCAATGATCACCTACCTAGCCTGCCAGGCTGGTCGTCATGCACGCTAGTTAAATGAAGACGGCTGGGTGAGGAAACATCATTCTAGTGTCCTGCGGCTCTTGCATTAGTTTAAACTCCGATAGATTAGTGCTGATCTCTCCCGTTTCCCAATTGGGATCCCGCATGAGACCACTATGGATTGATAGTAAAAAGATCTACACAGAAATCCTAGACTTAACCGAAAAAGTTAATTTATCAAAGGTCCTCATCGATTACTGGCTCGATGAGGGAATCAAAAAAGACTAAATTAACTAAGGTCTGGTTGACACTGAGCGGGTCTTACCGCTATGGGAATCAATACATTGCATGTGGGTCGTATGCCTTTTCCGGGCTAGGGTCTTCCCTGGGTCCACGCGCATGATTACTTTGATTTAGGGCTGACAAAATTTTGAAAGATGGCAGTTCTTTAGAGTCAGTGCAAATGATTGTAGCGAAGACCTAGATCAACCGCTCGAGCATGCGGATATGTCATCCCGGAACCGAGGAAAGACTGTCAGACGTAGCCCAGGGACTAGCCATTATCCACCTGAATATTGATATCACCTTATTATATAATCGCTTTACACAAATGGTTGTATTTCACATGTGACTGTGGTGCAAAATTCCAGAAATTACAATTGTTTTCTATCCTTACATCCGAAGCTCTCGTAGGGAGAATATACATTATACTACAAAATAAAACTTATCAAATGAAAACTTCACCATCCCATACCCATTAGAAATTCTTCTCGAATTTATGCCCCTGAATCTCCCCTGAAACGTGCCTCCTAGAGAGATCCCCCAAAGCCCAAGAGGGAAAGCTTCTCAGTCAATGGCTTCGTGATTTAGAACTTCAGCATTTATGACTTTGCTACAGACTTGATGTCCTGAGCCTTGATGGCGGTTCTCTTCACTGTAGTCTTCTTGTATGTAGCAAGATAGAAAGAAATGAAGAGGAATAGGTAGGAGCTCAAAATGGTACAGCCAGCGAAAGCAGCAAATGGCTCACCAGCACATGTTCCGACGTGGGGGAGATGGTTGTAATAGGCGCTAGCGTAGTAATTATATGTGGCGAACTGGAGATATGTCAGTAAGGATTTAGTTTTTTGGTTTTGAGACTTACGTAGACTGCGAAGAGATCAATGACAAATTGGGTGATTTGCATGCGGGTAATCCATTCCTTCCAGGTGATGCGGATTCCACGTGCACTCTGGAAGTAGTACCAGTACATCACAACGTGAACGGAAAGGTTCAAAGTGATGGGGACCCAGGATACTGGAGTGTGTCCAACAAGTTGAGTATAGCACAAGAGAGCTGTTGCTGGGTGGTGATAGCAGTGAAGGAAAGCTAGTATAATAATTAGTAGTGCACAATGTTCAGGCTCGGTTATGACTTACTCAAAGGCTTCTTCTTGAGGAACAAGAAAACGGTGTCAAGCAACTCCACATATTTGGTGATGTAGTTCAACTGTATGGCTTCATTAGTATGATCCCTTTTCAAGTATTGGGAATATGAACGTACGTAGTAGAGAGTAACCAATGGCTTGGTCCATCCACTTCCACCGCAGATACCATCAAACAAGCCATTTTTCCACAAACTTGGGATAAGCTGCTGCGCAAACAGGACAAGCAACGAACCGCTTACGACAGTCAACATCAAGTTGTGTGCCATGAATAAACCATTCAATTTGTATGCTGGACGGTTCTTCATCCATGCTTGACCACCAAAGATGATTACGTAGTAAAGAGCTATTGTAACAAGAGTTCCTTTCAACGTAGCCATTGGCGTCTTTCCTGGAACGAACTCAAAGTCTTCGGCAGGATATCCTGCTATCGACGTCCAGAGTTTATCGAAGGCTTCCCATGGTGAGAACTTGATGGCCCCATCGAGCGGCAAAAGAAGTGTACTGCTTGACATATTGGCTGATGCTGTCGCAACTCGTGAGAAAAGAATGTGAGATAAGAATGGGATTCAAGATGGGATTCTGATGTCGAAAAGAATATTGTTATTTTAGGGGTTAACGATTATATCTTAAAGAATTTTGCTTCTTCCGAGAGATAGGGATATTGTGCTGATCCTAGTTGAAATACCGTTTCTCATACATTGAAAACTTTGAAAACTTCTATGGACTAGTGACGACGATCATAATCGAGGCTAGAATTTGTAGTTTGGATGATCTGAGCCAGAATCTCGAGCTGAGTGATCGAGGGCTCGAGCTGAGGGTGTGAAAGTTTGAGTACTACTTTCCCTTCCATGGGTCCGCAGTCTACTTCCTGGCTAACTTTCGCTATGAAGTCTAGCTTCTTCACAATGGTGAATGGCCGCCATCAGGGGCGACGGCAAGTATAACGACGTTTTGGGGGATCAATTCGAGCAGCTTCCGGACGTTCCAAGCATCAGATTATTGCTACCACTTGGCGTGCATGAGAATGATCGAATGGAAGAATTTCTCCGAAGTACACGGACTAGCGGCACGTTGATGATTAGTAAGGTTCCATAAAAGATGCATCGTAGGGGGCTTTATTGGGGACGTCTAAGTAAAAATAAGCTTTTTGCGGGTACCCTTCGTGTATCTTCAATCTTGATGATCGCGCAATTACTCGTTTCGGCTAACTGCATCCCGCTTACGTTAAAATGCCTACTAGTTTTTGTAGATCAGCACCAACAGTGGGAGGTCGCTAATCTAATCTGTACAAGCGGGCTGGCTGTTTCACGTTAATTTTTTTCTCGAAAACTTAAAGTTTACTTTTTGAGTCAATTAGGATGATTTCGATAAACTCATATTGCTAACCCACTACCTCAGAGATTCCGTCACGCCGAGTAATTAGCTAAGACAGCAACGCTAGTGTGCCAAGCAAGGATGTGTACTTATTGTGGTGGTATTGTTCGACATGTTAGCTAAATATGTTGTTTACCGTCTATTGAAAGTTATCAGTAGTTGATACATTCTTGGGAATACGCCTCGACAACAATTTATGGAGCATCTTAGATAGATTCGATCGTAAATATGTGATGCCGATCAGTGAGATCAACATTTTCGAGCATTCTAGCTCACATACACCAAATGTTCTTAAGATTATGATCCACAAGTATAGACGGTGAATAATTTGATTAGCATTTCGATTTCATTCATCAGTGAAATAATTCCGGTCTCTGTCTTGTCGTTTCCTTCTCAACTCAATCACACTTCTCTTTGAGCAACGACATGGCTATCGAAGTATCTTTCGCCTCCCTTTCTGGGGCAGCGACATTGATTGCACTCCTGATATCAAAGAACTCCACGTGGAGCACTCTATATTCACTCCAAATTGTCTTTGGAGTCTTCATACCATCATATGTCTTTTACCTCAGTTACATCTTCCCATTCTATATTTCCGAGCTGCGACATGTTCCTACCGTTCCTGGCTTTCCTCTCTGGGGTCAGTTCCTTGAAATTATCAGCACTGAGATTGGTGTAAAGCAGCGTGAATGGCATCAAACACACGGCCCAATCATCAGATACTTCTTTCCCTTTGGAGCTGAACGTCTATCAGTCGTAGATGACGATGCAATCAAACAGGTATGGTAGATCAGTATAACAGCTTACTATGTACAATCTTTAACATGAACTCGCAGATGACAACCAGAAATCCATACAACTATCCAAAGCCGGTGCGCGCGAAGTTGTGGATGGTCAGAATTCTTGGAGAAGGTGTACTTCTTGCTGAGGGAGATGAGCACATCCATCAACGAAAGTCCTTGGCACCAGGTTTCTCTATACAATCGATTCGAGCACTCTACCCAGTATTCTGGCAGAAGTCATTGCTTCTCACTAAGTTGTGGAAGCAAGAAATGGACGCTGACTCGGTAAAGAGTAAGCCTTTTGAGGTTTTGGAATGGTTGAACCGCACTACTCTTGATATTATTGGTTCCGCTGGCTTTGGTGTTGATATCAACTCTCTCGAACATCCCGAAGCCCCAATTCGTGAAGCCTACCGACTTGTCTTCGCTTTCGATATTGGATCCCGTATCTTGCACGGTCTTCAGGCTTTCATTCCATCCACCAAGTACATTCCCGCCAAGATGAACCGTGATATGGAAAGTTCGCGAAAGATAATTCTAGAGACTGCAACAAATATCATTGACGAGAAGCAAGAACAAGCTGCTCAGAGAACCAACCATAAGGACATTATCGCGTTGATTGCCAAGGACAATTTGAAGATGAAGGAAGCTGGAGAAGAAGGTTTATCTTTCGAGACTATGCGTGATCAGATCATGGTAAGCAGAACTCATAAATGGCTCCTTGAAATCTTGCAGAAGACTAATATACATTGTCAACAGACTTTCCTTGGAGCAGGCCACGACACAACAGCAACAGGTTTAGCATGGACAATTCATCTTCTCTCAACTCACCCGGAAATTCAAGATAAACTCAGAGCCGAGATCCGCGAGCACATGCCTTTCCTATTCGATCAACAAGCCCGTTATGATGGAAGTGTTGAAAAGACTGATGCGGATCTTCTACCCTACCTCGACAATGTCTGCCGTGAATCCCTCCGCTTCATTCCACCCATCCCGATGACAGTTCGACAATCTCTCAAAGACGATAAATTGGGCCCATACACAGTTCCAGGCGGTACGGTCATCTATATTCTCGCAAACACTATTAACCATCTTCCTATGTACTGGGGTGACAATGCCAATGTTTTTGATCCTGATCGCTGGGACAAATTGCCTTCTACTTTCACAGCTAATGCTTTCATGACTTTCTTGCAAGGCCCAAGAGGGTGCATTGGACGCAAGTTTGCAGAGACTGAAATGAAGGTTTTGTTATGTTGTTTATTGAGTATGTACAAGTTTGAGCGTGATGAGAGCGTGGAGAATCCCGAGGACTTGAAGATGTGGAGATTGGTTCTGAGACCAAGAGATGGTCTTCAAGTCAAGGTTACTGCCATTTAAAGTTGTTTTAAAATTGATGCGCCATATAGTCGGCATGAAGGAAAAGTAGGAGATGGTACAGAATCATTTTAATTTTTACATAGATTTTTTTCGCAGAGACTCTTGCTTGTAAGAGCCCTGGTCATAGTTTATGTATCTTCTCCTTTCTGTAATATAATTCTTACCCAAAAAATTGTTTTTTTATTCTATAAATTGAAGTACTGAACGACTTTCTAAAAAGCAAATTGAGTCGACTGAAATCTAGACATGTAGAGCTACCTCTGAATAAAATCTTAAAAGGTTGTATTTATTTCATGAGAATAAGAGAAATATTTTGTCTTCACTTGTGATAAATTTTACTAATTAACAATCATGATTCTGCGTTTGATTTGTCACCAATATCATATTGATATATTAAGTAGATGATAGGTAGGTTGAATAGATTAAGGGTCTTGTTGCGTCTTCGCCAAGGGCGTGATGAGCTATGTGTAAAACTTACACAACAGCCTCGATACTGTCGGGCAGACTCCACCAGGTGTATACATATGAATCATACCTAGGTGTCCAAGAGGGGCTGTACCCATTCTGGCTGCGCTCTTCGTATGAGCGGCGAACATTAAACTATGGCACCCCCATTCTATCTTCCCTAGGGTACCATCACATACGTTATGTGCGTACGAGAGTGGGGGGAAGGCAGGCTATATAGCCGTTAGTCCGACAGGTGCGCTTTGTTGAGTGCTTGAGAACATGGTCTTTCCTATCTTATACGACAGAAGTCAAGAATAAAACAGAGTTCGTTGGGCCCTCGAACTTGTCAAATGCTGACATGTCGGTAGATTCGAGAAATTCGACATTCTCATTTTGTCAGAAAAGCAATTCATCTGTTTAAACTCATTGGAAGTTCATGGATTCAAAAATTTGGGGCAAAGGATACAAGCAATTTCAAAAATGTAAAAAGTATATGTATTAGAATTAAAAATCTCCACAAAAATCATCTCCCCAAAAAGTTCTCCCAAATTTCAAGTATCATCTCAACAAACATGCACGCTCCAATCCCTACTACATATGTTCAAGAACCTCGGCATCATCTTCCCTCACCCCATCGAAATACGATCAATACATAGCTGTGACAGTCTATGCACTGTTCTTTGCCTCTCTCTCTCTTTGGACTGTAACAGGGTTGCAGACGGCAATTCCAACGCAGTCGATATCAATAGGGAGAAGGAGCTGGTTGTTCACATCGATCAAAGAGTTTCCAACTCGGTCACCCTGTACTTGCTCTGGGTTCTGGATGGTTGGGTGGAATCCGCTTTGTTCAATGTTGGCGGGCTGGACATCGGCGGTTTGGACATCGGCTGGTTGGACTACACCTGGGTGGACTGGAGTTGGGTGGACTGCAGCTGGCTGGACTGGAGTTGGGTGAACAACAACTGGTTGGACTGGAGTCGGGTGGACCTCAGCTGGGTGGGCGGGGGCCAATGGACCCTCTCCAGCTTGAGCAGCCTCGTATCCCGGGTTTCCTGCATTACGAGGGATCATCTGTCGATCAATCAATTAGAAACGATTTCCTAATAATTCTATTTGTAGTTTTACTCACGTTGGTGGCATCGGCAGGAATGAGCTTGCTCAAAGCGGCAATGGATGAGTCCTTGCTGACGGGAAGAGCAATGCTGAAGTCCGCAAGGACAACGACGAGAGCAAGGGCAGAGATACGTGAGAATTGCATGTTTTCGGTTTGGGTTTTGAGGGAACAAGTTGGTTTGATGATTGAGTGTGGTTTGGTGGATTAATGAGTGGGTAGTTTGGTGAATGAGTGTGATTGTTAATGAATGAATGTGAAGTGTTTGATGAATTATTTGTTTTCCAATGCAATGAGAATGAAAATATATACCACAATCCTGGCCACTGACCGATAAATCGACCAGGATTCTCAGAATCAGCAGAGCATTCCGATCTACCATTTTTAAGACAACAGAAAACCCCAAAAGGGAATCTGGTGTTCCTGAGAAGGCTACTGAGAGAGTTAAGTTTTCGCTACCGCCGGATCTTAGATGCGAATGGGAGATCGGCAGACCTGGATCAAGCAATTGTGGACATAACAGAGCAAACATCAAACTCACCTTCATTTAGTAATCTTTTCAAACTAACATTAATGAACTCCCTTGTCGACCGCTTGAAACGCCACAAAAGCTACTTCAGTGTGAAAGACAACCATACTTACGACAGTCACGTGAGACAATCGCATTTGGACATTTTAAGCTTGGCGATATAAGGCTAAGCAAAATCTAGCCAAGTCAGGGGGGGACAGCGAAGCTAGCGCTACTTCAGCTGCCCCACCAAAGCTCGGGCAGACATTTGTCGTCACCGCTTAAGACCCACCAATTCGGAGAATTCTATGCAATAGCAACGGACTATATACAAGACATGCTGTACGAGAACGGGAGAGACTCTGCAAATCCCAATCTTGGTGATTCTGCTTGAGTCAAATTTGATTACTGTATTCTGTAGTTCACGTTATAGAGCAATTGTTGTCTAGATCGAATCTTGTCTGAACTATCTTGCGGAAAATCGGAATCCGAGGTTTCGAGGAACTTTAAACGCCATCGTCTTGTCCGCACGTTGAATTTCCTTTCTTAGACGTCAATGATACAGTGGCTGTTGTTGAGGGTCTCTCAATCCTTTTCCCCGCTAAGAAAGTTTATATCATTTATATGGATAATCGAGGGATTGAAGAGATCATAGGCTAACCTATCAAGGAATCCCTACTGTCGATGGGTAATCGGCATCTGAATTACCCCCGTAGGAGATCGTAAACGCAATTGGGCGGCAAGCTATCCGTAACTCGTCTAAGTTCAGGAACGAGATTTCAAAAAGTGTTTATTATGTCGGGGAAATAATTTTATCCACTTCAACAGGATATGGACGTGCATTTTAGCGAGATGAATTATTGTACTGGTGCATTTTGTGTGTTTTTTTTAGAAGTCGCCAGCATCAACTCTATAATCAATAATTTCAAGATGTACATCGTTTCAAATAAGATTGCTGAATACCACAACCTGGTAATTTTGGGAAAAAGGCTAACCGTGACATGCCGAAAGCCCGACCTTCAAGAGCATCTCCACTCTGCAAATTGACCAAAAACCTTGTCCTCTCTCAATGCCAGCAAACATTCTCTCCGTAGGCCCATGCAAATCTCCAAACCCCCCTCTCCGGCTTCCTTTCCCTCACCACTAGGAATTCTCGGGAAAATGACAAAGACTCCATCAGTCTTCAAACTTCTCCACCTAAACCTTTTGCATTTACCACCGAGGTTGTCCCCCCAATCTAAGCCGTAATATGGTTGTCCCGACCAAGATGAGCACCCAGCATTACGTTGGTAGGACTTAAACCCGCTTGGCTCTAGTCGGTTGAGATCAGATACCTGCTGGATTGCTTGGATTACGTCTTTAACCCTTGCCCCATCGACGTCACGCACTGATTGGCGAACGATGCGTGCGATGGCTCCAATATCTGTAGTATTTGTGGACTTTGATATTAGATCAGAGAATGTGCTTGTAGATTTTGCAATCAATACGACATTTCCAGTGAATGTGGGGGACATGGCAGGTTGAATACGGTTGCGTCCGTTGACCGTCATGACGAGTAGCGAAGGAGTAGATGGCTCGACGGAGTTTGAAGTAGCTGAACGTGCCGAAGTTATCCTAGACCAAATGAGTGCAACCAAAGCATCATTTGTAGAAACCCAAGATAAATCGTTCGAACCCTCATTGGCCAGCTCTTTCAGACGTCGCAAAGAATCGTCTGAGAAGAAAAATACACCCGTTCCCACAACATCTGAAGAAACAGAAACATATGGCGTGGATGATAAATCTTCTGGCAACAGCTTGTATTCTGGATAATCCTCCAATCTACCCGTTCCCCGTCCTTGCAACAGAGCAGAGTTATCTATCCATTCTTCAGTCACCAATTCATGACCATTTCCCCCATGACAGAATGTAGACCACAATTTCAAAACGTTAAACATTCCCGCTTCATCCATAACACAATGATGCACGGCGCAAACCAAAATGATGCCGCCACGGATGATGTTTGCTTGTGCAAGAAAAACTTGAGTGTTATTTCTTGCCAAATCTGGTAACACATCTCCATCAACTGCATCGGTAGGAAATTTGTTGGCTTGAATACTTTGAAAGTCATATTTAGAACTGAGATCCTTCACCGAAAGGATTTCATTGACGCTGAAATAAGGAGTTTGCACGGCAAGTGAGCCTCTTTGACAATTTAGTTCTCGGGATGGCCCAACTGATGCGGCAAGGATAGGGAATGCTGATATAGTTTCTGAAAGGCCATCTTTGAGTGTTTGAATGATGGCTTGGGGGTTTGAATTAGAGGAGAAATAGAGGAGCTTGGGGACGTGGACGTGTGGTGATAGGTGGTCGAGTGGGGAGAGTGGGTATGGTTCTTTGTTCATGATTTCGATGCAGAGTACAGATATATTTTGTGGGAGCAAGTTTCTGATCAACAAGATAACATGTAACTCAATTCAGATAGAACATGGATATTCTGGGTGATTCTTGGGTTTATTACGACTTACAACCAGGGCGTTCGACGATTAACTGGCACAACAAATATTGACAACGCACACCACTTCGTCGAGCATCTCACCTGTAGAAATACGTATAACCATATCCATTGATAGTTCCTACTTAGCTCAGCACAACCCTCTTTTCAATAATTGAAGTACTAGTAATAAACCGGGATCTATTATTGTGGACCGCTGTACCGAGGATATGATCTACACGCACTAGCGGTACCCCAACTAGGCCTTTCGATGAAGCTTATCCAAGTTCCGAAATATTATTTTTATCAATAATGGCACTGAAAAGGCGTTATAGCAACGCTCTTGTATCATGCAGAGTCTAAATTATATCACAATTAGCACACTCTATTTTGTTTTTTTTGGAAGATCTTCGCAATGTCGAGTTGATGTATGTAGCTCCTCAGTATTCCTTTGATCCCTGTTCCAGTCGAAATTCCTCTCAACAAGATTCTACTTACCATTCTATTATGCTCCGTTGACAAGCACCATTTGAATTGATAAGATTCTCGAACACCTGAGATCATCAAAATATCATCAAATCTTTAATTCATGTATATCTTTTCTCTTTCTTTGTACATTGGCATTATTGCCATTCTTTCAAAATGCATTTCCATCTACCTCACTCAGCGAAGGCGTCTTCGAGAGTCTGAACGGCATGGCTGCGCGCCCCCTCCAACAGTGTCTAGATCCGATCCTCTTGGTATCATGAGTGTTATTGCAGCGGCGAGAGCAAATCGCGAAGGAAGAAGCCCGATATGGTTCATGGAACTTATGGATAAAATATCACCGAATACTTTGACGGTGAGGGGAATGGTTTTAGACACTGAGATTATTATTACAAGAGATCCAAGCTTGGTGCAGTTCATTCTACAAACTGAGGCAAACAAATGGGATATTGGACCACAAAGGAGGGAAATTTGGAGTCCGCTACTCGGCGATGCTATTTTCACTGCTCAGGGTATGTTACTTTCACTTGATGATGATATACATGCAATTACTTCTCATATACCACGAATGCTAATTTCAAAAACATAGGCGATGCATGGAAACACTCCAGACAACTTGTACGACCGCAATTCTCGAGAGATAGAGTATCTGATCTCGACCTCGAAGAGCGACACGTTCAGGCACTGTTTGCTCGGCATGAACTTCAAAGCACTCAAGATGGATGGACAGGAAAAGTCGATCTAGCCCCTCTGTTCTACAATTTGACTTTGGACGTCTCAACTGAGTTCCTCTATGGAAAATCTGTACATTCTCAAGAAGCAGGTAATACAGCCAGTCCAAACCCCATACAGAGCACCGAAGACACAGATTTTCGGACTTTCGGACTTCATCTTGATGCAGGAAAAGAAACGTTATTCATGAAAGGTATTGCTGGTCGGTGGAATGGGTTTGTCAAAGGCCGCAACTTTGATTATCATCGCGACGAGGTGCATCGAATGGTCGACAAATTTGTGGAAGGATGCCTTCGTCAAACCCAAGACGAAAAAAGGCCCAAATTCGATTCGGAGAAAAAGCCATTTTCGCTTTTGGATGAATTGGCCAAGGTAAATCAAGACCCAGTCCAGCTTCGGCACGAGACGCTGCAAGTACTAAACGCTGGTCGCGATACAACTGGTTCATTGCTCGGCTGGATATTTTATTTCCTTGCACGCAATCCAGATATTTACTCCAAACTCAGAGGCATTATTCTCTCCGACTTTGGACCATCCGGTTCAGAGATCTCATTTCAATCTTTGCGATCTTGTAAATATCTACAATATGTGATTGACGAGTCGTTAAGAGTTGGTGCACCCGTTCCATTGAATGATCGCACTTGTAATCAAGATACTGTTTTACCACGCGGAGGAGGCCCTGATGGTACACAACCTATGTTTCTACCAGCTGGGTCAAGAGTTTTGGTATCAACGTACGCGATGCAATATAGAAAAGATATCTGGGGTGAGGATGCCGATAAGTTCAGGCCAGAGAGGTGGGAAGGGAGAAGGGCCGGATGGGAATTTATTCCTTTCGGCGGAGGCCCAAGAAAATGTATTGGTCGTAAGTTTCCCCGTCTTTGAGATGCTTAATGTACAGATAGCTAATTTGAATTACAGAACAATTTTCGTTGACTGAGACTTCATATATTATTATAAGATTTCTTCAAAAGTACGATCAGATTGAGAATTTAGAGAAACCAGGCCCAGTACTGTACCACCATACTGTCACAAATCGAAGTATGAACGGGGTACAGGTTAGATTGCATAAGGCAGATCCTTTGAGCATAGTTTGATTTGTGGGATTTGCTTGGGACGTTCGGAGTGTATACCATGGTTCCATTGTTTTATTATTTTTAATTAGTCTTCTATACTACTGCCATGAGCACAGCGTCCAAGAACTAAGGACACTTGTGCCGTTGCCATATTACCAACAAACTACATCACCAAAGTTTGTGACCATAACAATCAAGAATAAACATGTGAATCAAATTTGATAACCATCATGTTATTCGTGAATTCATAGAGAAATGAGATGCTACTCTGCTACTCCTCAACAAACTTACATACTATCAAGCATCGCAATCGATTTTGCGAAGTTGCACTAGATCTAGTCATGCTAATCCTAAACATTAAGCTCGACTTCCAACACTGAGCTTTGAGTAAGCTTTTAACATTGGAACAAAATCCAAACTTCGAGATGAAAGCAGTCTTGCAAACTTTCGGATTGTTTCAATTGGCTTCAAAGTTTGACAATTTCTGATTGGCAGACTTCAGTCGTGAAATCCATTAATCTAGGGATCACTTCATATGTAGTCTGGCGATTCTTGTTTCCAATTGACCCAACTTCATTGAATTTGATGTTTCGTTGGACTATTACCCACTAAGTAATCCATTTCTTCAATGGAGGGAATTACTGACTTGTCGTATTCTGACAAAACGGATGTGGGAATTGACGTTGACCATTCAATTCACCGCACGGAAAGTAAGGTAACAATTCGATTAGTAGCATCTGTGGCTCTGGTCTCGAGGCCAGCTGCCGACACTTGGTTTGAGATGTATAATTCTTTCATCATTAACCTTCTCTGCCAGCGCGTTGTGTATCCTTCTAATTTACCAAGTATTGTTGCTTATATTTATATTTGGCTTGCGCCAATCACTTGGTGGAGGGGTGCCACTTATTAATCGCGAGCAATGATCGAAACTAGTGGGAAGTGATAACTTGAACCAATGTTTGGTTGTAAGTTGTTTACGCAAAGGTCATATATTTAAACCAAACGCTTCCCTAAGCAATGAAGACTCCTTACGTGGCTGTTCGTAGAGGCCAATGGAAATTGCGCTTGATCCTAAGAAATGGTACAGGTTATGTTTCATGCAGGCATCTTGGCTAAGTAATGAAGCTGATTTCGAAAGTTAATCCATAACACATCGCGAGGCTTCTTGATATGCGATAGTATATCACCATGCTCCGGAATTATTATCGCAGCACTTTGCCGCAGTCGTCAACAATATCTCAGAGACGGCCATGATCAATGATCTCCCAATCTCACAACTTTTTATAGCGTTGGTAGAGAAATAGCTCTTTTTGATTCTGGCAATGACTCTTGACCAAACGTCAAAATTATAGACATGATGACAGAAACATCTTGAGATACCAAGTCATACCATTCTCGAAAGTATGTGCCGAACGAGATGAGTCATGTAGCAATTGTTAAATGCCCACTACTTTCAGAGTAATTACGTAATGAGATTGCTATTCATTCCACGCTTGACTTGAAGTTTTTCAATGTTCTCATGAAATCGGGCTCAAAACGGAGACGGAGAAAATGCCAGAGATCTGACCAGTCAGTCAACTCTACTTGGGTACGGATTGACCAGTAGCCACCAAATCAATGCCAGTCCTTCAGTCCTTAAATGCTTTTGAAGTTCGCATTGTAAAGATTTCTCGCTACCTTTGGCTTTGCAAAGAAGAAAACGATCGGTCGTCATACATTTGAATCTAATAAGATTCAAACTGCGACAGGATCCCATTGAAGAACGCCCGTTTCGTAAATTAATGCTATCAATGAACTGATGGATATGGCTAACCGTTTGTTCATATCCCACGCTTTCAAGTTCTTTCTCAGCTTCCCGGATACTTGCGAAGATTGGGAGATTTGTGGTTTGATCCTTTTCCAATCCAGGAACTTTTTGGATGTGAAAACTGCTTTGAACCGCTTCTGATGGACGTAAATCATGGTTGGAAAGCATGCAAAGAGTGATAATCTTGATTTCAGGACAATCGATCTTGCAAGACACTTGTGCCACTATTTAAAAAGAGTTCAGAGAACCTGAAATCCAAATGCTAATCATGTCGCCTCCTCGTTATCAGATCAATAAACATCAAATAAAATCATGCAAACAATTCATTCTTCCCTTCATACCCTCGCCGTCTCTTCACTCCACATACAACACGACTTACGACCTGTCCTCAATCGTGAAAGTATTATTGTGTAACATGGCTGAACTTCCACCGTAAAGGTAAAGCGATACTGCCACTAGCCTTCAATTCTTAGTTGAAAAACGTATAAAAGTCGCCAACTCCTTGACACATAAGTGTGTCAACATATTTTCAAAGAACCATATCAAGAGATATGACACTCATGCTATTTGTCGATAAAGATCTCATCAACTCTAGAATCATGCTTCTTTGTGAAATGGAGAGGAAGACTTCATCCGGTATGGTCGCCACTCAAGCTTTGTTCACGGCAATTAGGAAACATTGAGTGATCGTTGACTGCCACATTCATCTCAATGTTGAAACTTTGAGACATTCAAGATTGTCAACATTTTAGAATATCACGACAAATTGTCTGTGGTTGTGTTTGTGCAGAAGACTGAGAAAATTTCCTACGAAGGTTGAAAGTGTGGCTAGTGCAAGTCCATGTGGCGCGGAAAGTGAAGCTCATGAAACGACCTCTCAACCAACTATTTTAATATCTTCAATATCGCCAGAAAAAGTCTCATGGTACATTTCAACTATCTCTAGAATCTGTAACGTGTTGGTAAAGCCAGGGATCGGTCAATGTCCCCATGAAGCAATTCAAGATCCCAAGGAGCAGAATCCCATTGAAACTCCGCTCCGAGACAACGCGTGAAGGAGAAATGGCCTCTGTTAACATGCATCCACATCTGGTATATAACTGTTTGGTACATATGTACATCTACCGCGGAGGTTCCTGCGGATATGGCTTTAGCACCCACATACAAATACATGGCGATGTAACAACTTCCTTCGACAATCTTTGGATAAATGAATCGATGAACTCGTTATTAACATAACAGAAAAATTTCCAGAGGCGAAAGATGTGTTATTTTGTACACGAACAATCGCAATCATTCCATCTAATACATCCAATCGCGCGAAGATGGACAGCTAGAACTCACTGGACCGATATTCTCATCGACATGCAACCGCCATTCTCCACGAGTACATGGGCGAAATCAAACCATCTTCATATATACCATATGGTAATCCAAGTGGAACATACAAAAGCTATTTCCTCGCTCGTCTACACATGGAAAATGAACAGCCGGCAAAATTAGACTCGGAATCTTCCAGAAAGGCTCGCATACAATTGGAAGCGGATGAGGAAAAGAGGCGGTGCAATGAGGGCGCTGTGGACGTTTCGGGTTAAAAATCCGTATGAAGTGCCACAGGGCGTATTTGCAAAAAGTGACAAGCGGAGATTAGGCTATCAAGAGACGGAATGCGCTATTGATCAAGACCACAGAAATCTTGTGAAGATGGGCAAAGGAGAAAGAGTCATGGAACAAGAGGATTCGACTAGGCACCAGTAGTGATCGGAAGACGGGTTCAATGTGGGAGTTGAGATATTGAATGGCCACGAGCGGAACTACTAATTTGGAGGAAGGGAGATTGATGATGCTAATCCGATAATGGGAGAATCATGAGGTAAGGATCGAAGTATGGCTTTTGAACTTGTGCTACCGTCAATATAAGAAAGCAAAACAGAAGGAATCAAGAGAAGGTGAAACTCATATGAAGCATTTGGTTTTCCAAAGTATATCTTGTATGCAACAGTCGTACCATCTAACTTTTACACAATTTGTCCCATGGGTTTTCTAGATTTCTTATTTTTTTGTTGTTCTCGAGGGGTATCAATGGGAATGATAGGGTGGCCAGCATTGTGTTCAACTAGAGAATGTTACGGCCTTTCAAGCTTGTTAGTATTCGGCCAGGATACACGTAGCCTGCATGCAAAAGCTCAACATCCGGGGCTGGATATCACTACATATATGTGGCATGAAAGGTGGTCTCAAGAAAATCTCCAAATATTCAATCACCGTGATCACCGTGATGTTTCTACTCATGATGGTATTGGAAGAGACTCAATAGTACTGCTTTAAATGATAAACTGTCCTATCAAAAATAAATGGCAAGATCAGCAGCAGGATTGACCAAACAGAAAAGCCAAAAACATACAACAGTGGGGATTCGCTGGTGGTCACCCACCCAACTACTAATCTACCGATCTGAGGCTTGAGTATGGCAGAGCGGACGGGATGCCCTAGATTCCTCAGTCTATGGTCGTATGTGGCAGAAAATGGTGTATTCAAAACTATATATGGTTACAAAACTTGACGTTCTCCTAAAAGCTGAATCACGTTGGCGATAAATGAACTTGAATTCAAACCACCGTCTTTCTAGAGATAGAGTCTACCATATTCCCCAAAGCTTTCAGGGCTTCTGAGATCTCTTCGTCCAAATAACGTGCCACATGGAGTGGGTTGTCAAGTTGCTTCAAAGTCTTCATTGATTATGGACGAAAGGTTTACCTAGATCACACAGCTGAAATATTTCTGATCTCCAACATCTACTTCTTGTTTGGTATACAAATTTTGATTAGACGTCCCTACTTCTTCTGTGGAAGTGGCTGTGGCTCCACAATCTTCCCATCCACAGGTCTTCTGGCAATAATATATTGCTGCATTTCCGGCTCACATTTCTCATTATCCGGTTGAAATTGATCAATCGTCTCGCTCACAATCTCCAATCCCATACTTGTCAAAAAGTTCCTCTGCCCTTGCTCGCTCATCATAAAAGTTGGAAGTGGTTCTCCCATAAATGGCGCATCGTAATCCTCCACATACGTTCTCGTTTCATCATATGCTGCGTTTCCTTCATCCTTAACATACGAATCACTCGGCATCTGACCGAGAACAAATATCCCCCCCGGCTTCAATGCACTAACGTATTTGTACACCGCCGCATGAACGGCTGCATACGAAAGTTGCAGATGAGCAAATATCATAAAGACGCCCGAAAACGTATCTTCAACCTGGAATTGCACCATATCCGACACGGAAAAGGTACCCTTGACTCTCTTTTGAGCGAATTCAACCATCTTAGGCGCAATATCGAAACCAACCACTTCCAATCCAGCTTCAGCCAAGAGCTCAGAAACCGGTACCCCAGTACCGCATCCCACGTCGAGAACCTTCGAACCGGGGTCTAATAGAGTGATTGCTTTCTTAATGGCGGCAATCTTGAAGGGGTTGTCGCGATAAGCTTTTTCGTACTCGATATTGAGTGCATCGAAGGTGTCATGGCCGGCTTGAGACCCTGACGCTACAGTTGCCATGGTTTCAGATTTTGTTAAGGTATCGCTGTAATCACCGTTTCGATCTACGTAGTATGGTATCGAGTGGCGTGCCTGTTCTCAGAATCTCAGGGTTCAAGGGCTAGAACGTTCTAGCAAGGCGGACGGAAAACCAAGGGTTTGATGTAAATTTCGATAGGGATCTAATTCAAAGCGATACGGAATTCGAAGTCAGGCGTTAAAATTGACGGGATCTGAGTTTAGGTTTAGCTAAAGTGTCTCATCTCAAGTGGTACAAAACCAGTTCCGCAAGTTTTGAATGAAATCACAAAATAAATTGTCAAAAGATTGGGTGTCCGGGCAGGAATTAGTATCCCGTTGTTTCGTTGCATGTCATCTAGAAGCATCGGTTGCAGCTACTAGCAGCTCACACGCGTAAAACCCTATTTCCTCTAGTCGGAGATATACGTGTGATACGAAATTGAATCAATTTGATGACTCCCTGGTGGCGGGGAAATAGATGAAAAGGAGTTAAAACGTACATGATCACGGGAATCCCATCTCATGTCTAAAGTCCTACAGAACACATCGGAGAAGTCTTCAACGCGCTTAGGGAAAGTCCTCCGTGGATACTTGTTTCTTCAATCAAAGTTAATATATTCTCGGGGGATTCAAGGTTAATCTCTTCCATGATCTGAGTCCAAATTAGCGAGGCGAATGTTTTCTGATGAGCCGCGTCAACAAGGATGAAAGTGGGAGGGGGGCAGAGAAAATCTAATAGTGGGGGGGGGGAATTTTTTCCTGATTTATTTTGCGTCTGTCCTTGTGAGAATGAATGCTATCCCCTAGAGTGCGGACAAATGGCACTCAATGTGGTCCGTGCGTAGAGTAAGAATATCAATAATTTTATATATAATATTAATAATAAGGAAATCAATAAATGTATGATATGTGATAATCTTACTAATATGATCTCGATTAATGTGAAATTTGATTTTATTAATGTAGAAATATTATGTTTACATATTTCTTTTATTATAAAAGTAAAGATTTATTTTACATTTATAAATTATATAAATTTCGATTGAGAGTTTTTCTTTTAAACTAATATTTAATATTATAATATATTTATTTTATTTTACTTTTACTTTTTAATTAAAATGATGTAATTAATTGTAGAATAATCGAATTTATATATGCGAATATTGAAAGATGAAGAACTTTTAAGGTTGTGAGTATTATTATAGTATTCTATAATAATAGATAAGATTTATTTTTATTTAGGAATTTGTATTTATATAATTATTCATTTAGAATTTAGGGTTAGAAACTATTAGGAGTATAATAATGAATTTGATAGATATCCTTTTATATGTTTTATATTAAGAGAAAGGTTTTAAGAGTTTTATATGAGGTATTATATTAAACTTTTCAGAACGGTTAATGTTTATGAAAGAGTAAGATATTAATTTGTTAATTCGAATTTTATATGTTAATATGCTTATTTATAGGTAAATCTTTTATTACATTATATTTAGAATATTAATTTCTTAATATAAAAGTTTTAAGATTGAAAATTAATCGATGAATATATTATATAGTGTTTTAATTAATTAAGTTTTATCATTATTTTTATTAAAAATAAACCTATATTTATAGGATTTAAAATATAACCGATATCCCTACATCTTACACAACCCTATATCTTACACACTTTTATTTCTTTTCAAAGTGATATATTAAATTCAAATAATAATTGATTAATCGTTATATTTTATTAACACTTTTTATTAGAATATAATTATATTATTTTTATTCAAAATAAAAATTGAAATATTGAGAATACCTAAAAAAATATAATAATATTTCAATATTAAAATATTAATATAAAAATATTATATATTAACTTATTCGATAATATAAATAGATAAAATTATTCTTTTTTTGAATAATTTGAAATTTTGATTTATTTTTATATAGAGAATTAAAAAAGTAAGTCTTTATATTAAAAATTCGAAAAGATCTTGAATTATTATAATAAGATTTATAAATTATCTTTTTTTTAAATTAAAAGTAATTATAAATTAAGTATTTCATAATATTTGAATGAAAAGCTAGTTTTATAATAATATTTGTATATTAATTTAAATTCAAAAATTATAGAAAGATATTTTTTATTAATTATATATATTTATAATTATTTATTAAAAAAACAATTATAATTATATATTATAATAATATTTTTATTATAAGATATTTTTCAACGATTTGTTTTTTAATACAATTTTTGAAATATATAATTATTTTTTATATCAATATCAAAAATAAAATATTATAGGATTGAATTAAAAATGAATTTCAAATTTGGAATTCTTAGAAATATTGAAGAAATTAAAAATCTTTTTTTAAATAAAAATCTTTTAAAAATAAGCTTATTATATATTTCTTTTGAAGAAAGGATATATATAATTTTGAAGTTTTAAAAGATAAATAGTATTTTCAAAATTATTATTTTTTTATTTATTAATTTATAATAGATTTAATATTGATTTTTAAAATAATTTTGTTATTTTAGTATTATATTCTTTTATAATAATTAAAGATTAAATTTAATAAGTTTAATTTGAAGTATAAGTTTTCTTTTTCTTTTTATAGAAAAAAGATTGAATAAATTTTAAAAATAAATTTTAAATCTTTTTTATTTTTTTATTAAATTAAATATATTTTTAAAATCTTATTTAAAACTTGATTCTTAATGTTTTTTGAATGTTTAAACTTTTTTTAAAAAATATTAATATAAAAGAATTTGAAAAATTAACTTTTAGTTTTATAAATAAATTTTAATATAATTTTGTATTAAATTTTTAATATTTTATAATAATATTATTTTAAATCTCTTAGGAATTTGATTTTGTTTTACAATATTTTTGAAGCTTTTATATATTAGTTTTGAAGTTATTATAACTATTTTTGAATTTATAATCGATTTTTAATTTAATAAATAAAAGTGTGCAAGATACAGGGTTGTGCAAGATGCAGGGATATCGGTTAGATAGTAGTAGATCGAGGTTTTTTTAAAGTATGAAATTAATATAAAATAGAAAAAAAGAATAGTTTTATAGGTATTAAAATACTTTCTTTTTTAAAGTTAATAAAGAAAAAGAAATATTTAAATAAGATATAAGTAGTAATTACATATTTAATGAAAAGGTTATTTAAAGTTTTATATTATTTTTATCTTAATAATCTATTCTTTTTCTATAACTTTTTAAAATATATATGTTATTTAGGATATATTGTTATAAGGATATACAGGTTTAATTCTAATATTTATAAAGATTTGATTATTTTCAAGATTCGAAATGTTAAAGATGATAAGATATTATAGAGAATAGTTTATTTTAAAGTATTTTCTTTGAATAACATATATTTTATAATATGAAAAGATAATGTAATAGTTTAAACTCAATTTATAATATATAATAGAGAAACTTTTGTTAATAAGATATATAAAAGATTGAAACGTATTTTTTCGAAATTTAACATAGTTTAAGTATTATTTGAAAATGAATATGAAAAAGAATTACCTATTTTAATCCTTTTTGATAATTATAATTATAATATAAAAACTATCGATATAGGGGATTAATTACATATATTTATACTAAAACAATAATATCAATATTAAAGAGACTATTAAGTAATAGAACAACAATTACTAGTTATTACTTTCATTAACTGTTATTTAATTTATAAAAAGATTACCTTAAAAAATAAAAATTTAAAATCTTTTGAGCATAATGATTTCTGAAAATCATTTTTCTAAGAGTTAATTAATAAATTTGAATTTAGATATTAATTTAGAGGTTTAAAATAAGTTTAAAAGGTTTTAATTAAGGGTTTTAACTCTTATTTGGATTATTATTTAGTGAAATTGAGGAAGAAGAGAGATTGTTATATATGTAAGAATTAGTTTTTTGATATAAAAAGGGTAATATTAGAGGAGAAATCTATTAATTTTAGATTAAAAAGTAATAGGTATAAGAGTATTTTAGGGTGTAAGGAATGCAATAGTTATTTATGTAATAATAATAGGTGTTTCGATAGTTATTATAGAATAAAGTCCTAAAACGTTGAGAATCCTCAAAATCCTAATGTTCTGATTGGTCACTAAGATCCTGTTAAGCGAGGGCGCCGAATGTTCGCACTCTTGGGGATAAACATGCGAAAATGTCCTTGACCATGCCCTACACTCGGGTGTCATTAGCTGAATCATCCCGTGTCTTCATCAGAGCTAATTCTTTTTAATTTGTGCATCGAATGTTATTAGGATTATATGTCTGAAATTGTCTGGTCCAGAATCAAGATAATTCCATTGGATGTGATCATCAAGACTAGATGACGGAATTCCCCGACCCTTCTTATTTGCCGTGATCATATTTTATGCAGGAACGGGAAATATTAAAACGTTGAGTAATCTTCTGTTTTTAGCTGGGAATGGAAATTTTGAACCTTCGTCTATTTATCCATTTATCGAAACTGTACTGGTTGGGTATGTGGACTGTTCTACGGCAAAGCATGCATGTAGTCGTAATGTAAATGCTCTGGTGAAGTAGATGTACAGGAAATTAGGGTGCATTCGAATCTCTTTTTATCACGGTATATATGTGATCGCGTTTGATCGGGTTAGTACAACATTAAACTCCAAGCTAATTGTATATATAGCTCTATAGTATACTCTCTTTAGTTTTGTAGCTTTTAATTTTAAGGTTGATTTTTAAATGTTTGTTAAATTTATTATATTATTAAAAGTTCTTTTAAATAAAAAATGAAATAATATTAGTATATATTTATAAATAAAGCTCTTATGTATATTTCATTTATTCCTATTTAAATATATCACTTTTATTCTTTTATTTATATATAAATCTTCTTGATATTATTTAAAGGTATTATCTCTTTTTTTATTCTTAATTTTTTAGTTATGGATTATAATTTGATAAATCTTGTGATTATAGAATTTTATAATGAAATGATTTATTAGTGAAATGAAATCTTATTTTTATATTTTTTAATTTTTAAGTATATTTTTATTGTTTAAATATTTTCTTAATTAAAATTCTTTCTTTTTAATTCTAAAAAGTTCAATAATAATTTTTAGAAATTTGATATATAGTTATTCTTGATTTGAATAAAATTATAAGTAGATGGTATTACAATTAGCAACTTTATTATTCAATTTTATTATATTTATTTTAATCTCGAATCTTATGTATAAGTTATAGTATTATCTTAGCTTTCTTTTCTTAATTAAAACATTTCTTTAAATTATATAATGATTTTAGATCAATTTATATATATATTTATAACAATCCAAATAAAATATAGAAAGCTAAAAATAAGTTATTCAATTTTAAATAAAAAACCAATTCTTTATATATCTATATTACGAAATTTGAAAGGATTTTTTTATAAAGTAAAAGATCAGAACTAGCCCGATTTGAATAAAATCTTAATCTTTTATAATAAATTCAATATTACTCTTAAAAATCGTTTTTCTTAATAGTTTTTGTTACCCCATTTGTATCCTAACTTTGTTCAGATTATATAATAACTAGCTATATATATAACAAATGAATTCCCTATATTATTCTACTTTAATAAATTTAAAGTCTTATATTTATTATAAAATCCATTTCATTTTTGAAATTATAATTCAATAAATATTAATAATTTTAATATTCTTAATACCTTTAATACCCTTTTAAATAAAGTCATTCATACCCCAATTTTATTTTACATTAAAACACTCAAATTCTTTCCTATTAAAAGAACTTAATTATATAAGAAAAACAAATATATTTGATATAAAAATGCTTTTTATTAAATACAAATCTACTCATTTAATTCATATTAAAGTATTCAAGATCAAAAAGAATTTGTCCTAATTATTACATTTACTTTTATTAGCTTCTATAATAATAATAATAATAATAATAAGAATTTAAATGAAATAATTAATAACTATTATTTTAAAGATTATTTGGAAAAGGTATAAGCTTCTATTAACACTTTCCATTTAATAATAATATATCTAGCCTTTTAAGATATTTTATAAAAAATTAATAATGAAAATAATAATAATAATAATGAAAAATAGTTTTATTAATTATATTTTATATTTAAATTATTTATTCAAAGTAAGTTTGAAACGAATTTATCAAAAAGAGAGGATAATATTACAATATACATATAATCACATCCAATCGGATTAGTACAACACTAAGCTCCAAGCCAATCGCATATATAGCTCTATAATATATTCTTTTTAGTTCTATAGCTTTTAATTCTAAGATTGATCTTTAAACGTTTGTTAGGTTCGTCACACTTTTTTATAATTATTTGTTAAATAAATTTAACAAATGTACACTAAAAATAGATAATTATTTAATAAATAAAGTGTAACTAAAATATTTTCTAAATTAATCCAAAAAAAACAGTTGAATTAAGTACTCAAAGATATTAAATAAAATTTATTTGTTAAATAATTTTAAAATAGCAAATACTCTTAAGATTATTATATATTTTTCCTAACAATTTTAAATATAAATTTTTGATATATTTGAGAGATCATTTACTAATGTGTTCAACATTTTTTCATTTTCTCATTTTGATAAATAAATCTTTAATTTCGTTTATTTCTATTTCTTTTTCATACTGTTCAAATACATTAATTCAAATACCTTTGTTATTTTAATAAATAAAAATTATTTTGTAAATAATTATAAAAGTAATTTAAATACACTTTTAAGGCTTCAAGACTATTTACTCCACGTCCCGTCTGAAGTATGACCGAGAATGGTAATTTTTGGACATTGGAGTATTATCACTTAAAAGACAGATGAATCTCAGAATAAAGTAGAACTTCACCCATTTATGGGTTTCTAATGATATTTATGATCACCATAACTAGATATCTGGCAAAAGCCATACGTCAAAAAGATGCAATACAAACAACCACCCGAGAACGTCTGAAATTCGACGCTTCTATCCCTGACTCCATTGACGACGCCATACCATTGCAATACAGAAGGCCTCCCATTACCCTTTCCCATGGCCATGTCTATCATTGATTACTCCATCTGTACCGTCCATGTAGTATCCTTCTTGATGATCATCCGCTGCGAATCACTACTCCCCACACTCAATCCATCAGTTCCTTCTTCCCCGGCTTTATTCCATAATTTCGAACTTCCCTCTCCCGGATTCTTGCCTTTCCTCGCACCTCGTTCTGGCTCGTTTGCCCAAACTCGAAATTTATAATCGTCTGGATCCACATCTCCTCGAATTCTGCTCTCTCGGTGATGGCTTTCATTTCGCATGGCGGATCCTAGATTGGAAAGTTGATAGTTCTCTGAATCCTCCAATGTATATCCTGATCTTCCTCCTAGCTCCTGGCCGTAATATGTAGAAAGATTCTTGACAAAAGGTCGAAGACTTGGTATAATGGCGGCAATGACGGAATAGTTCATTTCGCTCTGTGTCCATATTATAAATTCATCCTCGAGAAACATTGGGTTCGTGGTTAATCCATTTGCATCAAATCTGGCTAGTCGGTACGCAATGGCGATGATCATACTAAATAGATGTTAGCGTGCGCTCCTATATTAAGGCAGTTCCCAAAAACGCACGGAAGACGAAACCCAAATGCCACAACGACAATAGTTTTATTCGATTTGCTTGTCCGGAGACTCCATACTAGGTAGAATGATAAAGCAACAAATGCGAGCTCGAAAACAATATCAAAAGCAGATATGACCTGCCATCTTAAAGACTACAATTTCGGATTAGATTCATGCTTTAAGCCAAATTCGACTCCAAGATAATGCTTACCACGTTATCACAATGCTGTCCGATGGTTTTCCACGGATCAGCCAAATCGCACTGTAAAGCCACCGCAAGCAGACTCGCAATTGTCCAAGTAGCCGTCAAACCGATCACGCTGCGGAAGATTTTCTTGTGTTTCTGATCTGGGGTCAAACTGGCTAATAGGACGACTACTGATGTTTTAGACAATCCGAGGGATATAATAAACAACAGCAAGCTCGTGTACCACATCTGACAAGTAAAAGGGTTAGCTTTTTGCAGGATCTAATGCACATTACGTAGATGACTGGAACTTACTTGCTCTATCTGGGCTTGATTCTTGACTGATATAAGCTCGATGGATTTGCCCAAACCTTTAGCGCAGGCTCCCAATATTACCGATGATTGAATAGCTGCCAGCAGCTACATTGTTTGTCAGCTAAGTTCATGATACTTTCAAGATGTCATCAACTGCGCGAAGGAACCATCGCGAGTGATATTCCAAGCAACTAACCGATGAAGCCAAGAGACATATTTCATCATAACTGACTCCTTTTCCCATCGAAGTCCTAGCGAAAGACTTAATCCCACTGAATACCAAGAGGCAAGAAAGCCCCAATGCCGTTGCGATAATGATCCACGCCGAATGATCAGTACTCGTCACAACAGCAAATGGTGGTGATTGACCCGGTGGCACCACCAAGCCAGTCGTCGGCATCGACATAGCACAGGTTCTCGAATCGTTAGTCCAAACAAAAGCAAATACCAGACATCCGCCACGTTATAATTATGTCAAAGTGGAGGGGTTCAAACATTCAGACTCGAGCATTGTAGATCAAAGTGCCGGATGCCGATGGTTCATAAAGAATACAGCGAAAGAAGCATTATCCTGGGAATTTTCAAGTAGCTATATTCTGTAGAACAGACATAAACGGTGCCTTGAGCACGGGAAGCAAGTGAAAGTATTGTTACATGGTGCCTCCGTGCTACGCCCTATAACAGGTGATAACGAACCGCCCCTTGTGGGCTCCTCTGGGAGCGGAAAGTTAGCATCCAGAATAGTCCGTCGAAAAGCTGCACGAGAAGTCTCGGCTCGCTTGAAAGGCACGGAAGGAGTGAGCTGAAATCAGCGTCGGGAGTGATGTTCAAGCTTTTGGGGAAACCATTCCGACATTCCAGTAAATTGGTTGTGGAAGGGCCATCCTCGCAAATCTTGCATGTTGCAAGGTTTCTTTGTAAATGGGTGTTGTGGATTTTCAACGGAAGAGTGGGGTGACAAAGCCTGATTTTCAGTCTGGTCTAGGGTCATACGGTATTTGCTGGGGTATATGGTGGTTGTGGATGTAGAGGTCGATCCTTTGTAGGGTTACAGGATTTGGTGACGTACAAATCTTAACATGTGTGCAAAATAACTTTGAGCACTCTTAAAAGGGCTTTTGGAAACTGCCTTGGATTTCAAATTGAGAAGCAAAATTGATATAAGTATTACGTAATATCCTATTAAAGTAAGTATATTACTGAATTGAGAACTAATAACATTTTTGAGTCTTCTTTTATCAAAGCAAAATTGACCTACTTTTACATCATTAGATGAGTCTATGAATCCAAAACACATACGTATGTATAATTCTGATATAAGTTTTATACTACTTACATAATGTAAACATATAAAAGTATAGAATTATACCTCAAAACAAGCGAATCCCGTAATCCCGCAATTCCGCAATCCCGTAATCCTAATTCTCTCGCTTGCGATTCGATATTTTGAAATGAAGATAAAAAATCTTGAGACATTTAGAACTACGATGTACGCACGGAGGAGTGTGAAGAAGTTATCGTATAATTTTTTTACCTCGGTTGGTGTGAAGATACCAATTCAAATTCTTGTGTAAGTACACGTAAGAGGTGGTCAATTCTCAAATATCGATCGCGCATGGATCGATATGGAGAACCATGAGAGTGCTTTGCTAAGCAGTAGGCCCCTGAAAGACTCAAATAAACGTTTCTGCTTCGTTCCTTATGGTGGCCACTGACCAGAAGCTTTCCTGGTAAAATCCATGAATGAATGAGATTTGCGCATTCATCCGAACAATTGTTCTTTACGACTAAGCGAGGTGTACTGCGCAGATCGATATGTTATTGTGCCAGGGCTTTCCCCATCTGCAACACCTTGGGTGATCTGACTCCAAGAGCAGGTCACCGGCCGAAAATCTTGCTGCAAGCATGCTCAAAATATGGAAGATATGTCGAAGTTTGATCGAAAACAGAACAGAAATCCCCTCACTCGCTACACTGTAGAGAGCAAAAAGGTAAGCCTGCGATGCGAGCACTCCTGTCCATATCGCCTAGATCACATGAGCATCAAAAAACGGTATTCAAGTACGCTTCTCCACTAATACGGGCCCGTCCACCTTTCTTCCATGCGGCAGTGGGAATCTCATATCCCTGGAACCCCACCCTCCCAAATAAACACGGACATTCCTCTAAATCGGTGGAATGGTCCGCCCCTTAACGTTGTGGCGTTGCTTGTATCACCCAATTGGTGTGAAAAGAGAAGGATTCACCAACCCTTGAATTAGCTAACACAGATCCCTTGAAGAAATCAACATGAGCTGTTGAACTTTCATGATTTATTGGATAGATGCCGTTAGAGCGCTGTTATTGGGTTAAGGTTGTAAATCGTCCGCTGACTTCATATGTTAAAGTTTTTCGACGGCTTGCGTATTTCGGATGAAGGTGAGAATAGAACATGGGGAGAGTTTGAAACGATAGCTTAGAGGTCTGGACTTAGTTTTATATGAAGTAATACACGGTACGGCTTGTCGGCAACACTGAATTGGGAATATTTTCATGGCACAATAGAGTGGGTAATGCAACGCTACATTGATCGTAGTTTGCATCTACCTTGCATCATGCATTAATCTTATCTTTGATATCCATTGCGCAAAAGTTCATTCTCTTGTCTTGGAACCATATCTTTGCGACTTGAATTTCTTCATTTCATGCGAATTCTCGAGTCGCGAAATTGAGCTGCGCGGGTCCTAGCTTTTCATCTCATTGCCAACATACCCGCCCTCGAATTTTCCTCGTTAGTCACCATGACCCCAGAGATTCAGAAGGACGGAGAGGTGATATTTGCAAGTCGAGAATCAGGTGGCGCTGCCTCGAACAGTCAAGATGTTGAGAAGGAGGATTTCGAAGATGAGGTTCCAGGTCAGGTAGCAAAGAAATGGCGAGGAACGAGAGCCGACCAACAGGATATGGCGGTGTTGGGAAAGAAGCAGGTTCTTCGTGTATGTTCTGCCATTGTCGATGAGATGGAACGAACATTGACTGACTGGAATCCATGTAGCGAAACTTTAAATTCATAACGATGCTAGGATTTGCTAGTACCGCTATGGCGTCGTGGGAACTCTTACTTCCCCTCTTCACATTCGTCATGGTTGATGGAGGGACGGCCGATCTGTTTTGGGGGTTCATTGTTGCTGCTTGTGGCATGTCCTTGGTATATGCTAGTATTGCTGAAATGGCTTCTATGTGCGTGCCATTATATCATGAATCTGATTCCAGCTCATCGTTGTTATGATAACTAATATCTCGAAAATTCAGATCGCCAACTGCAGGTGGACAATACCATTGGGTTTCAGAATTTGCCCCTCCCAAAATACAGAGGCTGCTCAGTTACATCGTGGGCTGGCTTTCAGCTATTGGATGGCAAGTATATCTTGCAGGTGTCTGCTTTATGATCGGTGGTATTCTTCAAGGTCTGATTGCCCTCAACAAAGCCGACTATGTCTACGAGCCATTCCACGCAACTCTACTCGCCATCGGAGTTGTAACATTTTCCGTTGTGTTCAACACTTCCTTGGCCGAACGTTTACCGCTGATCGAGGGTATCGTTTTGATTCTTCACTTAATCGGTTTCTTCGTTATTATCATTCCATTATGGGTAATGGGACCTCGTGGCGATCCAAACACTGTTCTTTTGAACTTCACCAACGGTGGCGGATGGTCTTCTAAGGGACTGGCAGCTATGATCGGACTGGTTAGTCCGATGAGTGTGTTGATTGGTTATGATTGCTCTGTGCATTTATGTAAGTTCCCACCATGAAGATGTCGTCTAAATAGAATACTAACATACTATGTGTACAGCCGAGGAGATCCAAGACGCATCCTGGGTAGTTCCAAGAGCCATCATGTGGTCGGTAGGACCTAACGCTACTATGGGATTTCTCATGGCAGTGACTTTAATCTTCACTCTTGGGGATCTCGACGCAGTTCTTGAAACTGTAACTGGCCAACCTTTCATGCAAGTATTCTTCAATGCAACGCAAAGCTACGCCGCCACAAACGTTATGTGTATGGTCGTAGTCATCCTCCTAGTATCTTGCTGTATCAGTGAAGTGGCCGCCGCCTCGCGCCAGATTTGGTCATTCGCTCGAGACGGGGGATTACCAGGTTCCGTTTGGTTGTCCAAAGTATCGCCCGGTTGGAACATTCCACTTCGCAGTGTCTGCGTTTCAATCGCTGTCTCATCCTTACTCTCACTCATCAACCTTGGATCATCGGTTGCCCTCAATGCAATTAACTCTCTTGGTGGTGTTTCAATTCTATGTTCTTACTTCGTCACAATCAGCTGTTTGGTCTGGCGCCGTTTTCAAGGACCCCTTCCTCCACATCGATGGTCTCTCGGAAAATACGGCATGGCTATCAACATTACTTCTTTATGTTTCTTAGCACCCATCACGTTTTTCTCGTTTTGGCCTCTTCAAACACCCGTCACCGTCCAAAATATGAATTGGTCGAGTGTGATGTTTATAGCCACGTTATCTGTGGCGTTGATTTATTATTATTTTAAGGCAAGGCACGTATATACCGCACCTGTGCTTGCGATGAAGAGACGGGAATAAATGATGTATATAAGACTCATTCGGCGTTATTCAACTAAAAAGTTTATGTTATGAAACTTTCATTTGATGCAAATAAAAACGGACAATTTCTCCATTGAGACATTTCAAACATTCCAAGGAGTAAATTTGTGTGTTCTCGGCTTATCCCAGGTATTCGGTATTCAAAATTGCAAATTGCAGCGGGGATATACTATCTATTTTAGTATCTAATTGAAGAGCGTTGTTCTTCACTGCATTTAGTATTCGGTCTTGATTCTTTGACATACTATTGACAAATTCAATATCACAGAAGAGATATTCAAGCTTCAAGGAATAAGCCATCGCGTCAAGCGTGTACTTCGTAAAGAGAATAACCGATGTGCAATGCGGGGATATCCACTTCAATGAATTTTGATCATCATCATTTCTAAGCATAACTTATAGAACCGAACTCAAGCCGAATTAACTTAAGTTTTCGATTGGAGATCATTGACACCGTCACATTTCTATCGAGACTCGAGAGAGATATAACAGGGATGTTTGAAGCAACGGACACTTAGTATCCTCTTGCAAGCACCTCACCTCAGTGTAGACGATGTAGACGAAATAAACGGGACACTGAGATCAAATTTGTTTACATATAAAAAATCAAAGAAATAATCAAAAAATCAATATTCTCCTTTGAAATTTGTATATGAATATACGCAAGTTGAGAATTAAGCGAGACTTCATATCTCACCAGATCATAGGTATAGCAAATTGATATCGGAACATAGCATCGAAAAACAGGTGTTGTGGAAAATTCTATGATATTGGTGGGGGTGCCCCTCTTCTCCGGCCACACCGACATCACCTAAAGCCGAGACATTATACAGAAGATCTTCTCCTTCCTGTGTCCTGCAAGAAATGTATACTTTGTAATCTACGAAGAGTATAGATAGCAGATACAGTTTGCCATAATGCCATTACACAAGGAATGAAGGATCGAGTAGAAGTGAGATCGACGTCTCAGGGGCCCATATCGACTAAGTCAGAGACCGAGACAGCTCGAGTCTCAAGGGATTCTAACTCTCCGAGGCGGAGTAATGAATAAACCCATGCAACAATACAATTATCTTCGAGTCATTTGACGACGGATTTGTGACCAGACATGACAACAGTGATGATCCTGATAAGAAAAACTTTGTCGCCCAAAGAAGCAGGGACGTCTGAATACTCACGTCTGATGGGATACTTCCGCCACATCATTCATACTTGACTCGAAAATCAGGACCATGTATTTCGCATGAACTCGATAAACGAATTTGCTTTGAGGCATCCTGAAAATGATTGCGTAGACGGTATCCAGGCCTAACTTGGGGTTATCTTCACTGAGTGGCAGCTGATTCGTATTATCTTGCCCCATCAGGATGTTTCGACGTATAGCTATATCCCTCAACCTCCATTCGTCTTTTTATCTTTCATTTTCTTTTTCTCCGTCTTTCCGATCGTTGGCCTATTGATGGTTAGCCACTACCCACAGACTCTCGATTCCAAATTTTGAAGAAAGGTCACTTACACCGCACTTATAATTCGCTTCTCTTCATGCCCGTGAGTAGTCTCGTTCATCTCACTCCTTTCAAGCAGCATCAATACCCATGGCATTCCCTCGAATAGTATCAAAGACAATATCCCTAATCCCGCGCGAAGTAAATTTGTCTCCCATATCCATTCCTGGTATCCCTCTTCCCATAACACGAACCCCCCTACCAATTCTGCAATCACCATAAAGAATCCAGCGAGCGAACCAATCGCGATCCTGAAACCTGGCACGCGTGGTAGTTCATAATATACAATCACCGTCCTTGCCCACAATGCCACTGTAAGAATATATATTGGAAAGGCGATAAGTTCTCTGGCTGGAGCCGTAAGATGATTATATGGTATGACTCGATTCAAAACAATAAACGATGAGAAGAGAGACGATAGATATGTAAGGATAAAATATGTAAATGCGATGCGAACAATAAAGAACGCGAGGGCGAGATCCCACAGCAGTTCAAAAACCGAGGTATCTGTTTCAAATAATATCATTTTGGACTTCCTTCGCAGTTTGTAGGATAGTATGTGGCTTTTTGATGTTTGGATTGATTGCGGTGATGATAAGTCGTTGTCGCTGATGCTTCAATTTTGGTCTGATAGATGCAGGGGAAAAGATTTGACTATAGTTTTAGCATTCTTGAAAATGATATAGCTTTGTTCTTATATCTTGAGCACAAACACATGCTTTCCATTTCCTACCTTCTATAGTCCTCACCTGTTTCTTTGCGCCTCTACCTACCTGCAACAAGTGTGGTCAGATTTGTGGAGAGATAAGTAACGAGTTTTATCTGTTTGCCCATTCTGCCAATACCGAGGTGTCAATTCATCATCTGAATGTGCAACAGGCCAAAGAATGCGAGCTGAATATGTTTTCCTTCCATGGGAAAATGCATCTGGCATGATAAAGTCGTTGCTAGGTTTGAGGTTGTTGTGGGAATGAAGGTTCACAATTAATGTTCATTGAAGCTCGGAGGCCAAGATTCTCAACGGCCGCTAGCTTTGCAGGCCGTTAGCCACACCACACATATCTATCTTAGCATCAAGGCAACTTCTCAACCACAAATATTGATATTCAAGAATATATACAACCACAAACGACTTTCATTGCGATGATGTTTATTGGCCTTGTTTGCCGGTGCCTGCTCACTCTTTCTATAATGTCTTTCTTGCAATAATCGCAACTTACCATATCATCTCGTCGCAAGTGTGATAAAATATATACATCGTTCCTTAGAGGACTCCCATTCTCTTGTGCTTCTTCATGTTCTCAAACTATGCTAAGGATGGCATGCAGTTGAGGAGACTGTTAAGCTCTTGATGAGACACGATTGTAGTTGATGTTTGGAGGCAGATGCCCATCTTCATTCAATCACTTTTGACCTGGTCGAATGGTCCTCCCTTTCTTGCAAATTCGCACTCCTGATAGGAAGTCGCCCACGACTCTTTCATTCGACTAAGTACCAGTAATTTAATGGGATCGAAGACCTACTCGATCTCATATTTACAGGGGATAAAACCTCGAGAGCTTTTGAAATGTATCAGGTACTGCGTAAAGACAAGGCTATACAGATGTGTTCTATTCAAGCGGATTTACAGTCCTAAAATTCTTTCCAGGACGTACCAACTTAGCAGTGAGTACCTAAATGACAAAGCCTCATCGCCCTTTCCTCTGATACGTAGTCGTATCTCATCACTATGGCTACCACGTTGAGACCTTCCCATGTCGACCTTCGTTTACATTCACCGTCTCTACACTCAGAGATACCTTCAATTGGTGTTTAGACCTTTCTTCTCATTTAATATTTGCACATCGGAAAAAACTTCCCAAAGTAATCAGGCCTCACTATTGATCCACCTAGTTACATTCAAAGATTGAACATTCATCTCATAACGGAAACATGGCTATTCACGTGGAGACTTTTGAAGATCTCCGAAACGAGATCGAACAACTACGCTCTGAACAACCTACATTAAATTCCCATGAAATCTGGGAGTATTTAGTCAAAAGTTCGGAGAGGCAAAAGCCACTGGAAGAGATTACAGTGGAAACGTGTCTGGTAGCGCATTTCGATTACCCTGAGGAAAGAACTGTCAAATTAAAGGCCAAGAAAGCCGATCCTGAATTTTCAGAGAGCGATAATAAAGGTCTCATGGAATTTCTTAAGACCAGACCGACTAGCACCAAGCCTATACTGTCGGTTACAAAAGATACAAAGTCTGAATCCGAAGATATACAGTCTGACTCTAAAGATACACAATCTGAATCCAAAGATATACAGTCTGGCTCTGAAGATACACAACTTGACTTAAAAGAGATACAATCCGGCACTGAAGATACAGAATTCGGTTCTACAGATACAGCGACGAAAATCGATCAGTGGGTTTCCCAACGCGGAAATATTGTTCTCCAACTTCTTAAACATATCGATCCTGGACGAACATTCGAGTATTTAGACCATAAATCATTGTTTCGACGCATTCACAAGCTAAGATTAGGGCAGCCTAAATCAAGCTCTCGTCAAATTTGGCGACGTCTTAACGAGGAGCTAGATAGTCAGAATTTGTTGGAAGAAGCCGTTGTAGAGGCTTGGCTGGTAGTGGGATTTGATTATCCTATGCATAAAACAGTTCAGCTCAAGGCTCATGAGAGCCATGTGAGACAAAAGGATTTAGATCGAGTGAATAAGGACCTATCTGTTAATAGATTTATGAGAAGTACGCCATCATTCACTGAAGACACGATCTGATTTTCAACATACACATTTTGATTTGCTAACCGGGATTGCAGGGTGGTACGATTATCTCGTGTCCAATCCTAACTTTAAAAAAAGAGTCGAGGATTTAGATCGAGCGACTCTTGAAGAGATCCATGACCTATGGTCCCTTCACCGTGGTTCAAGCTCTCGTTGGATTTGGGGAGAGCTGAATAAAAAACCAAATGGGATGATGCCATTAAAAGAAATAGTTGTGGAGGCTTGTTTAGTAGCAAATGGGTTTCCATTGGAGGACACTATCCAGTTGAAGAATCAAGAGAACCGGTGGTGGCAGGAAACCGAAATTCTTCGATATGATACCAAAGATAGCACTTTTCTAGCCTCGAAATTAGGTGAAGGAATGGAGTCTATAGTGCTAATCAACAACAAGCTGAACCTTAAAAGGGTTGTTCAGGACATTAAAGAGCTACGTCATCGCCAACCTACATTAAGTCCTCGTCAGATCTGGGTCGATCTCGACAAATCAGGCTATTGGCCGGCACCATTGCTCGAAATCGCGGTAGAAGCTTGCTTGATCAAATTTTGTGGCGTTCGTCCTGAAGACACCACACAACTTGAGACGTTAGATCATCACGAAGTGTCTGGGAAGAGGTTCCTAGACAGGGTTCTGGATTATTGTTTTGGCTCGCATAAGCTCGGAAATGCTAGCTGTGGATGCTGGGCTTCCGCAAAGATAGTAGAGAAGAGTGAAATCGATCATTATCGGAAGAATGGAAGAGTCAAGGTAGACCCAAAGACCAGTCGTGCAGTTGGATTATTGAGGATCATGCTCGATACAAAATATACTATCAAGAGTTTCTTACCAATAAACACACCCACGGCATTAGCTATCATGCCATATCGGGAGATGAACGCTAGTCAACGAGTTTACGCACTATTTTATGCTGAGTGGGATGCATGGATGGGACCAGGACGTCCAATTCATCCTCCAATCGATTATGTCGCGGGTGTTGAGAGAACTGCTATTCTTGATTCAGGCGACTATGAAGATTGTCAAGATGAACTTCCTATATGGACTCCAGGAAACACCAACAGTTTCGAGGTACATGTACAATGCGCATTAATAAGTCCGTGTTGGGGATACCGTGGTTCACTTGAGTGGTTGGTGTACGCTTTAAAACGAACACGAGACCCTGACACAATCAGGATGATTAATAGTGTAAGTCATTTTAGATCTTCCTTTATCTTTACATCTCTCATCGGATACTAAGTACTCTTAGGTTATCGCCGGATTCTATGGTCTTAAAATGTATCATATGGGAAGTG
The DNA here is from genome assembly GCF_014898465.1 of Botrytis porri. Lineage (NCBI taxonomy): Eukaryota > Fungi > Ascomycota > Leotiomycetes > Helotiales > Sclerotiniaceae > Botrytis > Botrytis porri. The sequence goes on along the minus strand of NW_024066075.1, from coordinate 3,743,955 downwards.
GCTTTATGGAATATCACAACTGGCATAATAATTGGTTCCATTCCTTTCGAGTTTCCCATGGAATCGTCGCATTTGTGAAGGAAAAAAAAAATTCTCCAGAGGTCATGTGGGCGGAGAGAGATGAAGAGGGAAAGTATATAGCACATTATGATGCCGTTCTAATGCCAATAGGAGTATCGACACCGGTGCTCAAAGCAAGGGATAAAGAAGGACCGGCCGGTTGGGAATTTGGAACTTTTGACCATGGACGATGGGCATCCCAAGGAGTAAAATTCTAATATTCGATTCGACGTGATTTTTGTTAAACAGTTGAGGTGTGTCAAGATTGGCTTGATGTTTATATTTTTTTATTCTCTTTTGGTAGTACATTGTTTTCAAGGGGTTCTGTATGATTATCATGAACCTCGATTAATACATCATCAAGCTTAACAATTATACGTCGTCTTTATTGCGTGCGATGAGATTTGTGTACTTGAGAATAGCTTTGATTCTTAATACGTCTTATATTAATATATCTATGCATTAGCGTTATGTCCCATGACGTCAATCTCTCTTATGGTTTACTTCCAACTCTTTTCAGCTGTCCTGTCAATTACTTAATTTTCATATTGGCTTCTTGTGACCCAAAAATATATATCATACATATGCAAACTTTGTATCTATTGAGCACTCAATATTTCCATCTCCCTCGGATATTCTATCTCATTTTTACTCCATCCTCCAAAACCTCATCCCAAAAGACAAGGTCGTCCAAACAACCCCACCCCACCCCACTCACCATTTCCATTTCCATTTCCATTTCCATTTCCATTTCCACAGCTGAAAAACATGGATAAATCACATGACACCTATCTTTCCCCCCAAGATCTTTTAAAAACTTATCAACCCTCCGAAGTACCTTTCTCCATACCATCAGAAGAGGGCATCAGTGAGCAGGAAGGAGAAAACGATGTATTACTCGTTCCTATCGCTATCCCAGACCCATCTGGAAAATCGTATTCCGGGCCTTTGGATCCGGAAGAGGAGGCAATAATCGAGCAAGACGAAGAAGGAGGAAGAGGAGGAGGAGGAGAAGAAGAAGAAATCTCAATTATCCCTATCGGTATCCCAGAAACATCTTCATCTTCGATATCCTACTCAGCACCCCTGGAAGAAAACATAAACGAGGAGTCCAACGAAGTACAGAAAATCCGACTCAGCACCCCATCCCACACCCCCTACTCCATCCGCTACGAACTCCCCTCTCCCCGCTCCACAATCATCACTCAAAAAGGCATCGGATTTCTCTCCGACGCCGGAGTACGAGGTTCTGTATCTACTGTGTGTCATGGAACGTTTCACTCCCAGCCCGCGACACTCATTCTTTTTACATTTATTTTTCGTTCGGGAGATCATGGATTTCGATTTAAAAATGCGAGTGTGAAGATTGATTTTTCTTCTCTTTCTTCCTCTTTCTCATCCTCGTCCTCCCCAAAAACCAATCCCAACTCTAAAACTCAAAATAAAGAATCCTCCTGGACCCCTACAATCACCGTCCTCGCCCCCCGCAAAATCTACGGTCTCCCCAGCACCTCCCACCAAACCCGTACCTTCACGGGTGAGATCTCCCTACAAATTCCTCTCGGTCCCACGTCCCTCGGTCCCTCGACTTCCCTCTCACACTCCTCATCGTATTCGCTCTCGCATCGGTACTCCCTAACCGGAAACATATGGTCGCAAGCCCATTCCTCATCTTGGGATTCCGTGTACTGGGATCTCAGGGAGGATAAATTGACGAAGGGGGGTATTCCGGATAGGGTGGATGTGGGAGTGGTGGTTTGTAGAGAGGGGGCGGGGGTGAAGGGGGAGGTGAGGGTGGAGGTTGATACCCCGGTTATGAGAGGTGTGTGGGGGTGGCCGTGGGGGAAGGGGAGGCCGGTGAGGTTTGTGGAGGGGGTGGAGACTGGGGGGGAGAGGGTTAGGACGAGGAGGTTTGAGGAGTTGGGGGTGGGGGATTGGAGGGAGTTGGTGGGGGGGATGGGGGAGTGGGAGGAGGTGGTTGTTGGGGGGGTGGAGGGAGAGAGGGGGAGGGGGGAGGAAAAGAGAGACGAGAAGGTTTAGATCTGAGTGTGAGGTTTGGAGTTGGGAATTAGAGAGGGGAAAATCAGAACAGGGGAAGAAAAGAGCACAAAATCGATATACTCTATACTATATACTAGTATCCAAGTTCCAAGTTTCAAATCTCAACCATTTAATCCATTCCATCTTATTTCATTTCATCTACAATCCTACTTCCTCTCATTAAACTTCTATTAACTTATTAATTAAATTATTAATCAAACTATCTTCCTCTACCTCTCTCTATTTCTCTCTTCTTCTTATTTTTTTATATCTATCTCTCTTTATACATTTAATAAATATCAAATATTCATTAATAAGAAAATAAAATAATATAATAAAAATCATTCTTGAATTTAATTGAATTTAATTTAATTCAATTCAATTCAATTCAATTCAATTCAATTCAATTCAATTCAATGCAATTCAATTCAATTCAATCTAATTCATTTCAATATATTCTAATTCAACTCAATATATTCTAATATATTCTAATTCATTTCAACTCATTATATCTCATCTACAATTCTATTTATTTCTTTTATCAATTCATTTCATTTATTTATCTTCTTAACTTTCTAATTTACAATTTCATTTCATTTCATTACATATTTATCAATTTACAATTCACAATCCACAATTTACAATCCACAAAATCATAAAATTACAACTTATAAAATTACAACTTATAATTTAAAACTTATAATTTACAACTTACAATCCCATCCCATCTCATCTCATTATATATATATCAACTTACACCTTATACCTTATAAGAAAAAAAAACAAAAAAAAAACAATCTCCATTTCAAATTTAAAATCCCAAATCCCAACAATTTCAAGTCAAATAATATATACCTCACTCGCCCTGACATCTTTTCATTTTCACTATATAGAATCTTCTATTCCCTTTGTATATATATATATCCAGGTATCGAGACTAAGTACGATATCTATTCAACTATAATCCTTTAGTCGTATACTTACACACTCATATACACACGCACACTCTCACACAAAACGGACTCAAAAATATTCTCCTTTTTCATTTCCATTTTCATCATCATAATTACTATTTGTAGATGTCATACAAACCATCAAATCAAATCAAATCAAACCCCAAAATAAATCATCAGTATCCAAGTAAATCCACTTAAACCACGATATTGAAACCACTGATTCCACAAACCTCGGCGTCAATTATATCCATGACCTCCGGAGCCCAGAACGAGATTTTTGATTTTGGGGAAATACTATTATTGTGTTGTGTTAGTATCACTCTAAAACTCTAGCAAAAAGTTGATAAAGAAAGTAGAAACCGGATAGAAGATGAAACTCACCGGAGTACCAAAACCCGTCGCCGCATCCCAACCCTTCGTTGCCGGGAACCCATTAGTACCACATCCACTTGCTGATCCAATCGTCACATCCGTGAACGCTTTAAATCCCTTCTTATACAACCACGGATTTAACCAACCCAGGGTTGGTTTCCCCGCTGCAATCAACGCATCATTGATGAGCGCGAGAATAGCCGACGCGGTAGGAGTAGCCGCCGAAGTACCATCGAGATGAACCGTAGTGCCGTTCCAAACAGTGACGTATGCGTATCCTTGAGCTGCGATATCCGGGAAAGCACGACCGGTTGAGTTGAAGAAACTTGTGATATTTTTCGGGAGAGAGGCGAGATATGGTTTTACGGCTGCGTCTTGCCAGGAAGGACGAGGGAAGTAGCGGGAAAATCCGCCGCCGGAGACATAGCCATTGCGGGCATCGGTGGCGACAACTTCGGGGTTGATGAATTTGGTTCCGCCGACGGAGGTGACGTACGGACATGTAGATGGAAACATGGCGAGGAAGGTAGTGCTGTTGTCTACATTCGAGATACATGTACCATCTACTCCGACACCTTTATCTCCAGATCCGAAAAGAACGGATACACCTCTAGCTCCTAATTGAGCAAAACCTTTGCAGACGGAAACGGCGTATGAGTATGGGACAGATTGTTCAGTATCTTGATATGAGTTGCTTACTACTCCTGGGAGATTCTTTTGACTGAGCACATATTGTAACCATGCAAGATAAGGTTCATTAGTATCAGCAGGTGTTTGCTCGTCTGGAGTAAAAGGAGGGGAACCTCCAGTTGTGTAAGCAATCAATGGAGTTGGATAACCAATTCCTAACATAGTTTCCGAATCCAAATTTCCTTCAAGATCTTTGCCAGCTTTGAGTTCTGTGGCATTTGCTTGTCCTTGATCATTATTACCCCCAGCAATAACTTGAACCTCAAAACTGTATGCTGCTGATGCGGCTTCAGGTCTATATTGTTCAAGGAAAAGTTTGGTATCAGACCGATTATTAGATTCGCCGAGGTAATCTGTAAGAGCCATCTCGTTTTTCCCAGCGGCTTGAACCTTGTAGTCTACGGTACCGTAAAGAGTTCGAAGACAAAGTGGGGTTACAGATGAGACATTGCATACATCTGCCGCCGTTTGTCCAACGGTAGGAGGTTTGTAGTTTGATGGTGCCAATGCTTGATATTCTGCGGCTTCATTGATTTTCTTCATTGTCTTTGCTATAGCGCGTGGTTTGAAGAAAGAATTGGTAGGTTGAATTGTCTCGATGTGATCATGGAGATGAAGAGGTAAAGACCATTCTGGAGTGCGAACGATGTATTCTCCATCTTCATGTTGATATGTTGAATATTCGGTGTCGAGAAGAGTTTCAATATCCTCAATGGAGATGGTAACTTTAATCCAATCTTTAGCTGGACTGTATTCTAGAGAGGCCGGTTCAATGTTGTTGTCTTGAAGCCATTCATGAACGAGATTATGGGTTTCATCCGTAGGCTTCACAAGATCATTCACCTCATCAACGCTTAGATGTTTACCATAACGGTGATGATCAGGATCAGAGACTATGAGTTTATTAGTCAATTTTCAATCTCAATTGCTTACTTCCTTGGGGTTTCGAGGAAAAGTATTCATACCTTCATAAAGATGACGTTCCAATTCATCGAATTGACCTTGCTTCAAACCAATCTGAAGATTAATCATATGGTTTGAACGAGCAGGTCCCACTCTTTGCCATTGCGGTGGTGGATAATGAGTTTCCTTCACAGCATATGGAGTACGAGCTTTGATCGGAGAGCTCGATACCAATCCGACTGCAAGAAATGCCGCAAACGTGGCAATTGAAGTCACCATGATGGCTAATTGATTGATGCAGGTGAAGAGAGAAGTCTACCTCTTTCGAAGAGGAAGAGGAAGAGGGAATGAGAGGTGTACATATTTATTCCTAATGAATACTCGATCTAGCTTTTAGCTCTGTATTCACCAAGGTAGCTCAAGGGTAGTGGCTCATGTACAAAACAGGCAATACGAGTAATCTTTACCCCATGTCTCCAAGTCCTACCACACCTTATCAATGTTGCTCACGATCAACCTTCCTTTTGTGGTATCGTGTGAAGGTAAGGTACCGTGGATAAATAAAGTGGCGATGCAGTTCTCCATCTTTTTCAATCTTGATATGGAAGGTCGACAATTGTTGATGCGGTGTAAGCTATGATGCTTGGATGAAGTATAGTAAAGTATGAAGAGCTTCAGTTTCTATATGTCATACACATTTCGTACATTTGATACATTTCCACGCCCAAGGATTGGTGAATAAGATATTAATGTTCGATGTACAAATAAACCTGTCTATACGGGCACGGGCCATACGGGCGTCCCCTTTATACAGGTATAATTTTAGTTTTCAACCTCTTTTTTTTTAATATTATAAATTTAATCTAAATGAGTATACCTTTATAAAAGAGTTTATAATCTTCTTTATGATAATACTTTTATATATAAAAATTATTAATCTAATATGAAACTCTCTAAGAATATTAAAATTACCTCTATAACATTATTACTATTATTATTAACATTTAAAAGCCTATAAAACATTAAAAGTTGATTATAATATCTCTTAAATCTCTTATATAAATAAACAATACAAAGCTTTAAAAACTTAATAATAGAATTCTAACTATAATAAAAGGATTTAAGGAGATATTATTATATAATGAAAAACTATATATAATAGAAATTAAAATTTAAAACGATTATAGAACATTAATAAAGCTCATTATTAAGATATTTTAATAAAAAAGATTAAAGTTATTTGGAGTTGATATCTTATTGTCTAACCCCCTTATATAAGAAACCCCTTTATACAGGCATCTAGGCCTCGAAATTATTATACTCTTATATTCAGGTTCAGCTGTATTTAGATTGTATGTAATCAACATGGTGTCGCTAATGGTCAGTCAATGAAATCGGGATATTTCCGCTCCAGTAGATAAGAAAGAAGCTTTACACGGGTAATGTATGGAATTGCTCGGCCGGCTTGGGACAGAAGAATGGATTTTATAAAGAATGGACATGGTTACCATTGGACCAGCCATACCCCTTAGGGCTTTGGCGTCGAGCTTATAATACATTATATGCCTATTCAGGCTAGCACCTTCTTCTGGGACAACCTCACCCACTACCTACTAGTAAGTCCAAACTAATCATCATCGTCCTTGAATAATATATCTTCATATCCATTAAAGCTGTCCCATATCACTCAGACTACAATACGCCCCAGAGTTGAAAATATCTTTATCTCACGCGGCATCTTGGCGCTTACACCCGATTGAAAGCTTGATTGCTGCACAGCTTCTTGATTTGAACTTTATAGTTTAAACATTATTTGAATTAATATCGTAGATAACTAAATACTATCTAGGAATTCGAAACCTTCAGGAGAATCAATTCAACACCCCCAAAGCAAACGATTCCAGCTCCCCTCAAACCACTACCTCTCAACCCACTACCTCTCAAACAACCAATTCCAACCCCTCTCAACCCCAACAACCCACCCACCATGCCCCCCTCCCTCTCCTCGCCTCCCTCCTCACCATCCACAACGCCCGCAACATCTTCATAAACCTCTCCACGTACGCCGCCTCCTACCACCGGCATTACAAACCCCTCGGATAGATTGTGCTAGCGGTGAGTGGTGTTGCGGTTGTGGATGAGCGGGTGTGTTGGAGGGCTGGGGGGGGGCAGGCGGATCATCGGGGGTATGCGCCTGTGCATGCGGTGGTTGGTTTGGGGGTATTGAGGAGTGGGAGGGTTTGAGTTGAGGTGCTTTGTGAGTTTGGATTGTTTGTTCAATCTTTTGGGGATGTTCAAATGGTTTGATTGTTTCGAAAAGGTTGGATCTGTTGAATATTTCATGAATGGTTTTCAATCAATCAAGAATCTAGGGTCACGAAATTATCGCCATGTCGTTTTGAATTATCAAGTGTGAGTAAATATTCAGCTTGCATCTTTGGCTTTTTACACCGCAAAGGAAAACTGTCGCATTCAATCACATATGGAGTTGTCATTCTCTATGGAATCTTTCAGTTCAATCTACACTGACTTGTAGCGTAGGTCGATAGAGAAGTTACTCTAATGTTTAGCACATCTTTCTTTCTTTCCGGGACATGACAGTTTCCAAAGTTTGTGATTCTTTTTCAATACTTCCAAATCCACCAAGCTCCCCAGTAAGTTCACGATATCTGCCAACAAACAGAAAACCTCCATAGCTATCCTCATCCATTCTAGTATATCACTGCGCTCTTACCGCCACACTGGCTTCCACAACAAAATCAATAACCGTTCCGCTGCTGTTCATACTGACGCTTTCTCCTCGCTGGTCTTTTTCACCATATATTCAAAAATCCTAGAGCGTAGGGCTATCGAATCCATACAAAGAAGTCATTTTTAACATCCTTGTCATGACGGCAATGATGCAGCCCCTAGAGTATAGAGTTATATCCCAGAAAGCCATCTCTATCATCTAAAGAATGATGACAAAGAATGCAAATTCATTCAAGGAATATGATGAAGATCCAAAAATCATTTAGGGGAACTATTGTCAAGGCAGTATTGACAGCGGAATGAGACATCATTCGATAGTAAGTCCAAAGAGGTAGTGACTCAACATTTCGATCTTTTAGCAATTTTTAAAGCCATCGTTGCCTATGCTTTGTCAAACAGGTGTAAGATTTGACTGACGAGTGTCCTTCGAAAAAAAAAATCCTGGCGATAGGAATGAAAATCCTTCTTCTTTATCAATGCCCCGGAGGAGCAAGCTGCTTGACAAAAAATGGTCGGAATTTGGCTAGGTGGGAATAAAAAGAAGATAATTCTTATGAACTTCGAGTTTCGAATTTGAGTCTCTATATTCGCTGACTACATCAATAAATCAAGGCATCCTCTACACTCAAATCATGTTGAAGAGTCAGTCTTTCGCGTTCCCTTTCCTTTTCCAAACCCGTCTTATTTTTAAATTCTTGCAACAGCTTCATATCTCTAATCATAATATCCCGTGTTCTATTGCAGAGTTGAATATAATATTCTATATCTTGCGTTATTCCTGTTGTCTGATGAGGAGATAAATCTGTACTCCGAATCTCTTCCTTCTTTTCTTCTCGTGTCTCTTCTCTCTGCAAAGTTACATGCAAAGATGAAGATTCTCCAATCCGCAAAGTTGTATCTGTGGATAAAGGTATCGCGCTTCCAGTTTCTTCCTCTAATTGTTGTTCCAACGTTCGGATTTCGGCTTTTCTCTTCTCGATTAACCCCCTGATATATTGACGACGAGATGTCGAACCCATATTTTCAGGTAAATCATAAGGAGGAGGCCTTTCGTTCTTAACTTCTTTTCCCTTAATGGATGGTTTTTGTTGATCAGGAAGTCCCGAATTTGGGCGTGATGTTTGAGTAGGGAAGTAGGCTGGAAGATTATCACTTCTCGGATTTTTCTTGAGTAGATTGAGGAGACAACGACTTCTCTCTAGACTGTCGACGGATGTATCACGTTTTCCTGGAGACGGGTGTATATTTTTCTTCGCTTCGGTATTGCGATTGGATTGGATTTTCTTCTCGGCATCGTTGATCTTTTCATACAACGTATCTTCTTTATTCGGACTTAGGACTCGAGATAACTTGAATCGCAGCCTTGAAAACATGATGGCTTCTATGCTTTTGTTGTGCACGAGAGATTCCTCGAATGGATGAGATGTAAGATGGAAAAGGGTTAAATTGGACAAATGAGATGAAGTCTGGGACGATTGGTTGTAACGATGAATGAAACTCCGAGCATGGGAAGAACAGAAGGAAAAGGAAAAGGGAAGGAGAGAAAAGAAAAGAGGACAAAATCATCCTACTACTTACAATTGACTACTAGGTAACTAACCAGCACTAGCCCTTCGACTGACATCAAGACTTCTAGACTTCGTGGGGTACATGACCGATGATTTCCCCGTATCTGGCATCCGGTCGTCATCCTCCTATTTTCGAATCGACCTTTAAGATATCACAACCAGGAGAAGCATCACACTGTAGTTCAGGTCTTGAGACTATGATTTGTACTCAGGAGCGAGGCCTGAGGTTTATACACTGAACCATAGAACCTTATATATCATCTAGATATCGCCGAGTAAGAAATACTATTGTTACTATGTGTATAAAACCCCTATTAGTATAGGGTATAGAAGCCCTAGATGATCAGATCTAAGCTCTAAAATAGGTTCTGAATAACCTGGTTAGAGGTCAGGGTTAGGAAATACTATTGTTACTGTAACGAAGAATCTATACCAATTTTTAAGTCGTCCGAGTCCCTCAAAAAATATCCACGTAGAAAAACTCTAATGAATATAAGTAGTAGCTAACTTCTGATATGCTGTCAAATTACCCGGCCGTACATATTCAACCACATCAGGCGGACCCAAATCTTCCTTCAAAGGAGCAATGCGTCCTATTAGGCTCGGGAATCAGGTTCATTCGGGAAACCTTTTCCCATTTGGCTTACAAAGTGGTTCTATTGGTAAGCAAGGTGAGATCAAGAGGAGTTGCTGGTTCTGAAGATAGTTTCCCGACTTTTGGCCTAGACCGTTGCGTATAGGGAGGATAAGGGAATACTTCAAGGCTGAGCGTTGCAGATGGTAAGGTTTGGGGTTTGGACTCTTTTGGGGCTGGGATGAATGGTTGGATGGATATTGGGAAGCTAACATGGGTGGATCATTTCCAGTGAATGACGGTTGTGATCCCCGCATCAGATCCTATCTGTCTTCCCTTCTGGTTCTGTTTATGCGCTCTAGCAATTTCTTTTCTGCATCAAATTGGTCCGCAGGAGGTGGTTGCCGGGAGTCACTATTCATGGTTTGATATCTATCTGCCGATTGACGAAATTTAGCACCAGTCGCTCGAGACCGATTAACGGCCCATCTGAATGAGAACGTAGCCGACGAGCTTGACTGAGTATCTTGCGTTTCTGCATCTTTTTCGGAAGCCGCGAGACTCCTATTTATTTTCTGTGCTGCTGTGATGCACAGTGGGGTTTGAAGAACGGTATCTGTTAGGGCTTGATCATTACTTTGACTGTATCTTATGCAACTTCTTGTAATGACGGCGAACGTAGCAGAGTTGCTATCATCCTTGACAAAATAGGACTACCTAGGAACAAGTCTCCTGCCATCATTACGATTCAAAGAAGTAATATCCCATGCTTGTAAGTTTTTGTCGTCTCCAATCCCTGTGAATTTTAGTATCTTTGAAACTGAATATCAGAAGCTTCCTCTGGGTTACCGGCATCGTTGTCCAAATTGAGGATAACGAATCAACGGAAATTAATCCATCAAGCAACCTCACAATGTCCCCAGAATTCTCCAATGCATTATCGAAGTTCTAGTAGAGATACCCTCTAATAACAAGATCTTTGAGCAGTGCCCATAAGCTAATCCTTCGAGCATGATTAGAACAGCAACTAAAATGCAATACAGCAAGACAATCCATTAAATATGGATTAGGTGTATGTGATGCATCCGTTTTGCCAGCGTGGACCCAGTCTTCGAGTATCACGTCTTTCAAATTCCAGCCCGCATCAAACTTATATGTGACTCCTAAGGTAATTGTTAAATATTGACTATTGGAGGTTTGTGTAGTTCTTTTTATAATTTTTCAATTGGAAGGGCGAGTACCAAGTTCGAATTCGCGGTGGCGAGGCTGAGAGATATATTGGTCAGGACAATCACGCCAAGGTCTCTCGTCGAATCTGGGCGAGCTTAAACTTTCTCTAGCAGGTTGTGAAATATCTCTTACGCCAATCAAGAGGAGTTTTGTGGTATCAATGGGAGTTGTGTTTCCGAGTGAGTTCGTCTCCATCCAACTAGACCAATGACAGAGCACCTGTGACTCCAATGGTTGAATTGAAGATGTGTCATGCTCGGCACTCAGAAGTCTACCGCCATGAGTCTCAATCGACGAGGCAGTCGATGCCTCGGTACAATTAAGTTTCAGGGGACCCCATAGCTCCGCAAGATGATCTATAGATGAAGAGAGATATAATCTATCACATTCAACTTTTGATAACTTCGAACTTTTGGGAATAAAGCTCATTGCCCAAACGGGCTGCTTGAGGAGACCGTTTCAACACTTCAATCGTCGGGCTGCCAAGAACAATGCACCTCCAGGACACTCGATGTGCAACCCATCACTTAATGACCTGCTCGGTGTGTACCCAGAATTATCAAAATGCGGCCTGACAAGTGATAGTAATGCGACATGCACAACGCTTAGAATAGAGCTCAACAAATGGCAGATATCTTGTTGTCGTTCTAGATTGTGCTTATTCACAGCCAAAACGGTTTGAGGGATACCCAGGCTAAGACTCACAACCATGTGCAATAATATCTCTGCTACATCCTCTAAAACCGAGTCTCGTCGCTGATTGTCTTCTTGCCGAATGAATTCTTGCACCTCACGGAGAAGTTCGAGCAGTAGTGATAAGCTGGGCATACTAATCGGTCGAACATTGAGAACCTTTGGACGATCTTTATCTGCCACAATATTATTATACGTGGAGCTGTTACAGAACCATTCGTTCTGTAGCAATTGCGTTCCTTTTATTATTGAAGATAACGTCTCTATACTTACTGACGTCAGAGCCTGCATGTAGTCGTTTATTCTGAGCTGTTGATCAGAAGTTGCACTAAGAGGCGTGAAGGGTTCCGTTCCATAACCCAACTTTCGCAACGATAATACGTATCGCCTACTCTCGACATCTTCTTCTATTTTCTGGAAGGTGTTTTGTCCTAGCTGGAGGACTCTATGTTCAAGAAGGGTAATATCTTCAGAATAGGAAGTGGGGCCCTTTAGAAGAGGTCAAGTGCACATTCGGAGAATGTTGGTACATCCATAGGGCTTTGCAAATTCAGAGGGCCTTGCAAGTCCAAAGACTCTTGTTTGAGGCTGGAAATGCCACCTCCTTTAAAAATCCTCTCTTCCGCGTTGGAACTTTTAGCGCTTTTCTTAGTAGTGCCAACCATATTCAACTTATAATGATCAGTATCAAATTCTTTGACTTTACCCTCTTGCGGCTTAGATGCATCAGGATCTTGAGGGATCAAGCCCGGGTTTAACCCAGCCAAATCAGATATCTCAGCGTCCTGCAACAATGCCGTGTTGATGGCTGAATCGATCGTAGACTCTAGTACGACATCTGACTGCTGATTTTGACCGTCTTCATCTCCGTTTCCGCTTTCCCTCCCTCTGCTACTGCCTCTATCCCGGACTCTGGATCCTGCGGCTCTCGTAGACCTGGTATTTGAAGTCGAATGTGATGAAGACATGTAATGACGTTGTGGAGTTTCGATCCACTCAACATGGCAGTCGTTGCATCGTTGATGAGAGCATACGGGACAGCTGATGATCACCGTTGACATTCTAGCACCGCTATCGCCAGATGCACACAATTTCTGACATCGTGTCATAAAAGTGTCCACCGACTAATAAAAACTGCGTATGAATCAAAACGACTCAAGAAATAATTCGTTTTAGTTTCTCAGAATTCCATGTACCTCTATTATACCCATTCATCATGGCTGAGTCTGCTGACACATACGCCTTATTATACGCCTTGCCATCGTAGCGGGGTATGCAGACACATCAACCAGGTTCCCCAATGGTATGAGATTGAAGAATCCAACCACCCGCAGGAAGCAGCATACTCTGCTATCAAATCAGCTCTTTCAAGAAAGCAATACGTTTCGCCCTGCTAATGTAAGTAGATGCAGAGTGATGCTGTGAAGAAGTACTACATTCAAGCCGAGTTTTCGATTGTATAACAATTTGTTGTTGCTAAGAGGAAATCTGTTGCTCTATTAGTGTCAGCAGATGCAGAGTGAGGTTGTGAAGAAGCACCACAACCAGGCTGAATTCTCAAGCATGGTATGATTTGTCGTTGTTTGTTGAGATGCACTCTTTAATATCTGGATAGCGAATGGGAGAGTCTATGCTACAGTAATAACAAGAAGGATTATGTTGACAGTTGAGAATAAAATAAGAAGGTGCATTTGCGATTGATCAATGATATGTACCAATAGTCAAGTAGAAGAATCCATCTGCCATCCAATCAAGTGCACCTAAATAAATGCAAGATCTCACTATTTTCAGAATACTGGATTTGAATGATTATAGTATATGTTTGTTTTTGCGAGATTGATTGGAATGCAGAATACATCCCATAACACAAAGGTATCATAGATCGCTTGAAAAACATCACCCCTTAAAAAGTAAAACTAACAACTTCAATTATAATACAATCATAACACAATCATAACACAATCATAACACAATCATAACACAATCATAACACAATCATAACACAATCATAACACAATCATAACACAATCATAACACAATCATAACAATCCCTTCTCCCAAGAACCCTCAAAAAGTCACCAAGCATTTCTCCTCCCCCTTTCTCCCCTTCATCCTCATCTCTCTCATCTCTCAACCAAAAAAATCTTACATAACATCAAAAAGAAAACTCCAATCAAAAACTTAAAATGTTAAGAATCTTTCTATCCTAGATTCCCAATTAACTTCCTGACCTCAACTAATGAGATTAATGAGATCCATGAAATGAGGAATAACGTAATTTCTATGTATCATTGTTCATTTTCAAGAGTTGGAACTTATAAAGAGAGAAAGATAGATTGAACATAAGGAAAAAAGAGAAAAGAGAAAAGAGGGAGAAGTGAGGAGCGCAGGCCAAGAAGAAGCAGAGGGTAAAGGAGATAGGAACAACTAAAAACTAAAAAGAATCTATAGATGATTAAGAGAGATGAAGGATGAAGGAAAGAAAAGACAGTTTGATGACACTATGAGAATTTAGATTCTGATCTACTTGGTCTTTGATACTATCGAATAATCAACCATCAATCAACCGTTGGTACCCATTAGAACAACAGCGGAATTCTGTTGGATCATTAACCACAACCATAGCTTGCAAGTGGAGTTGAGATACATTCACAGTTCACATCTCACAGATCATATCAAAGAAAAGGTAATGTAAAGTATTATTGTATTTGAGTTTTAAAACAAGACAGCAACAGCAAGGGAGGGTACTAGTTGCAAATTACTCACCATATAATACAGTTGGTCTAGCGAGACATTTCGCAAAGATCCGGGTAATATTTGTCATAACCATTCCACCCAACCAAAGAAAGAACTTTTACACTATGTCCTCGGGAAGAAGCGACATGAAGTCCGGTCCCCTCTCAAGGTATCCAAAGATACAAGAAAGGATCATACCCAACCTCGTAATGTTCAAAGCCATAGACCACAATGTTTTTACCTAAACGCCCCAATGAACCGATCAAAAAGCCTAAAGGGACAGCCACAAGCCTACGACCACGTAAATCAAGCCCACAAGTTGTAAACTTTTCTTCCAAAGAAAGAATTCAGAGAAAGAAGAAGATATGTCTCAATAGCCACATTCTCCATGAGGAGTAGAGTCAAGAGCCCACAACCCACAAAGCCAACGACCCACATATCAATATGAAAGCATCTTCGAGAAGAATACTCAGCATATGACAAAGTACGGACAGACAATGGTAACCCTCATATCATATCATCAGCTTATTCGAAAGACATCTTCTTTCCCTTGAAGTCACCGAAGCCACCACGGTTAGTGCTGCCTCCACGTCCTCCACGGGCACCACCACGAGCACCACCACGTCCACCACGGTCACCAAAGCCACCACGTCCACCACCACGTCCGCCACCACGGCCTCCGCCACCACGGCCACCACCACGGCCACCGAAGCCACCACCCTCACTGCGCTCTGGACGAGGAGTAGCATAGTCAAGTCTGACTGGACGACCAGCAATATCAGCACCCATCATAGCATCATAGGCGGCAGTAGCATCCTCAACGGAACCGAAGGTAACATATCCGAAACCCTTGGGGTTGCCAGTCTCCCTAGTGATTATTAGTACATGTAGATGAGGATAGGATGAGGATTAACTTACTGATCAGTTGGGAGTCTGACGTTGACAACAGTGCCGTGTTCACCGAAAGCCTCACCAACAACGTTCTCATCGGCATCGAAGGAAAGGTTACCGAGGAAAAGAGTGTCAGAAGGTGGGTTCTTGGCATCACCGAATTGAGCAGCACGGTTGTTGGCACGCTCTCTTGGTGCAGTGGTGTCACGAGGAGTGGAGAAGTCAACGTTGGCCTCACGACCATCGATGAGAGCACCCTTCTTGGCAGCAAGAGCGGCAGCAGCATCACTGGACTTGACAAACTCGACGTATCCGAAACCCTTGGAGCGTCCAGTAGCCTTGTCACTGATGACACGAGCACCACTGATCTCACCGAACTCCTCAAACTCGCGGTAGAGCCACTCGTCATCAATGTTCCAGCTCAAGTTACCAACGAACAAGTTCTTGCTTCCGTTATCCTCAACAGTCTCCTCAGTCTTGGACTTCTTGGTGGAAGCCTCTGGCTCTTCCTCTGCCTTACGCTTCTTGGATGGTGCCTCGGCCTCAGCCTCGCTGGCAGACTCGCTGTCAGAATCGGAAGAGTCGGAGTCAGATCCAGATTCCTTCTTCTCTTCTTCCTCGGAGGAGTCAGAGCTATCGGAGTCATCAGAGTCCTCCTATAGATATATTAGTATGCAGTCCAAGTTATGCTAAGATTATTGGAAGGATTGATATTACTTACAGTAGCCTTGGCAACTACCTTAGCGGCACCGTTGACCTTTGCCTTACCGGCATCGACAACCTTTTGAACCTTCTTGGCAGCAGCGACAACTGGCTTAGCCTCCTCCTCGGATTCGGAGTCGCTTGAGTCGTCACTATCTTCGCTCTCAGAAGCAGCAGCCTTCTTGGCAGTCTTTGCGGTGGGTTTAGAGTCAGTCTCTGATTCAGATGATGAGGAATCATCTTCGGATTCAGACGAAGATGAGGAGTCAGAGGAGGATGATTCTACCTCTTTCTTCTCGACCTTAGCAGCCTTGCCGTTAGCCTTAGCCTTGGTGGCCTTTGGTGCTGGCTTCTCCTCTTCAGATTCAGAAGAATCCGAGTCGGAACCAGATTCGCTGTCGGAGGATGGGGTGGCAGCCTTCTTGACTGGCTTTGAAGCAGGCTTAGCGGCCTTGGTGGCAGTAGCCTTTGCGGTCTGTTTAGATTTAGCTTTTGTTGATTGGGATGGTTTAACAACTGCCGCATTCTTGACAGTTGAGAGTGGTAGTTTGACCTCAGTCTTCTTGGAAGCCTTAGCAACCTTGGTATCCTTGGTCTTAGCCATTGTGAAAGATTTACTTCTTGAGGAAGATGAAGTAATTGAGTGTTTTTTTGAAGAAGAATATGAAGAATTTGATATCTTTTAATCAAAAAACTGATGAATCGATACAAGTTATGAGTTGAAAAGGATGTATGATTGAAGGAGGAAAACTAAAAACTTGGGAGAGTGAAAAGTTTAAGTAGGTTTGAAGAAAAGCTCTTATCGAGAATTTTTTTCTTCAATTGCGCTAGAGTGATAAAAGGTTTTTATCTGGAGAGTGGATTCAGGGTCTCGAGGGAGTGGGTCTATCAGCTTGAGTGATTAGTTAAGCATTTCATACAGTGAAGGAGTCGAAGCAAGTTCGGCAAGTCTTGCTCATTCACTAAATTTCACCCGACCCATAATAAATCGTGACTTTCATCGTTGAGCTCAAACAATCAAAATAGCTTCATTACAAACACATTTGTGAGAGACATCGACCACCTCAACTCTACTATTGGATCTACAATACTCGATCGACCATATACCTATTGATCCTTTAACCCTCCTCATACCCATACTTTAAGTTCTGTACAATGGCACGAACTCCCGAATCTGCCGCATTTCTCGCGAAGAAACCTACTGTTCCTCCAACTTTCGATGGTGTCAATTATGATGATACAGCACGATTGAAGCAAGCACAAGATGCGATTATCAGGGAACAATGGGTTAAAAGCATGATGGCACGGTTGGTCAGAGAGGAATTGGGAAAATGTTATTATAAGGAGGGGGTTAATCATTTGGAAAAATGTGGTGCATTAAGAGGTGAGGATTGATATTATTATGTTGGGATAATCTACGGATTCTTTTGAAGTGGAATTAGTTCCTTCAACTATGCAAGAATGGCTGGCTTCCCACGAGGAACTTTCCATAGATCTTGAGGCTAATTCTTTCTCTCAGATCGTTATTTCGAGTTATTGAAGGAGTCCAAGATTAAAGGTTACCTGTTCGAGCAACAAAACCATTTCAGCAAGGCTTAATAGACATGTCATGAGGGCTTTATTGAGAGAGGCGAGGGGGGGTAAGTGGTGAGAACAGGGCGACAGTGGAATCGTGGCGGGTGAGGGTTATGCTTGAATGAGCTCAGTGCGGCTTAAGACAGGCAGGATATCTGGAGTCAAGCACTGAAGATATACCAAAATCCAGGAAGCTTCAGAGCATTTGTCCCAAAAATAGAGACCTGAGAAAGGTCTACTAAGAGGACTGTAAATATGAAACATTGTACAACCAGTGGATTTCCCTAAACTTGTGATTTTGATGTATGAGAATGACATAGCCAACATGAATTTTAACTCGGTATTGACTCTGAAAATATCACATCTAGTCTTACCCACCTCACAATATCATTCTAGTAATTGTTTAGATAATATTCAATAATTTACATGAACAATTCACCATGTGATTCTCAATCCCAATCATGGACACAGCAAAATAGATAATCCATTTCCATTACATATCCACGCAGCACCCAACACCCCCACCAAAGAATTTGATATCAGTAGCATACCCGGTCCATCCAGGTACCCGTAGCTGTTCCAAAAAAATAAATCTCCATACACACCAGCACAAGAAATGATCCAGCATATCACATCCACGTCCCATCCTCCCTCGAAATGATTTGTTCACGCTGTCTAACCCGTCGGTCCCTCCCTCTGACCCAACAAACCCGTCTCTTCTCCTACACCCCCCTCTTGAGCTCCACCCCCTCCTCTCCTCGCACCACCGGCCCTCCAACCGCAACCTCCACCGGCGCAGCCCAACCTTTCTCAACCCCTCTCCCCCCCTCCCCCGCCGCCCAAGGAATCTCCTCCCATCCTTCCCCTACCAAAAAACCAACTCCCCTACCTACATCCAGCATTCCCGCGGGCACCATCCTCCAAGGCCTCAATTTCCTCAAAGGAAGAGATGATCCCGTCGCGTTAAAAGAAGAGGAATATCCAGAATGGTTATGGCACTGTTTAGACGAGAAGAAAGCTGCTGATGGGGGTGCCGCGGCGGGAGGCGATGAGTTCTGTATGTTTTTCTAATCTATCCATTCTATTCCCATATCCTATCCTTTCACCCCTCTGCTCTTCTTGCCGAATTGATCTTAAATGGACTAACACCCTCCCTAGCAAAATCTAAAAAACTCCGTCGTGCCGCCGCCAAAGCCCGCAGGAAGGCAGAAGAACGCGCGCTCCTCTCAGGTGACACCTCTCTCCTCGAAGTAAAGGTTCCTCTGCAGCAACAATCGGTCGATTTGTCCAGTGAAGGCGAAGCCGCACTAGAACAACGAGGAGATTTGGTAAAGGCGATGAGGAAAGAGCGTCGCGCGAAGATCAAGGAGGGTAATTACTTGAAGGGAATGTAAATTTGAGGTTGTGGATGAGCGGCAAAATCGATGAACTCCTTTGGGGTAATGGGTTGCGAATTGGGCTCAATTCGTGGGGGATTATTTGAGAGCTTTGTGAGCTTTGATGTTGAAGCGCTGCTTAATGAGGAATCTTCATATAGGATGGCATGTGTTAAAAAGGATAAAGCAAAAGGGAGATGTGGAAGTCAAGAAAATATGCAATTGACACGGCTAGAGCCATGAAGATTGGGCACTACGGGACGAGGAAAGATGTAAAATTATATCACATCCGTGCAAGGATACTATAGACAAAAATCTGTATTATAAGGCATCTATCATCATGTCGATCAACATGTTTGTGGTATTCATGAGGCTATCCATTTGATAGTAGCTCGTCATTTTCCCCGACCTGAAATGCACCGTTGCAGCATGGCGCCATGCAATACTACCCAGCTCAAACTCCAAATTGAGACAATGCTTTGAGCTGTCCATCCATTCCAAGATTACCCAGCGCCAATTGCCCAACCCAAGCAGAGACAACCAGCCAGCGCCGAGTATTGTTTGGGTCCCACCCCATCTTCTGTGAAAACGCCTAAAGGTACATAAACCCAATATCTAGTGACCTCTTAAAATGTGTCTAATCATCCTCTGCCTCTCCAATCGAAGATTTCTTGATCTCCAACTCAGCCTTGAGTTTTCTCGACTTATCTTCGATTCTCCTGCGTAGAATTGGATTGTTCTGAGCTGCCAATTGTGCTTGAAGACCTTCAATCTGTTTCTCCAAATCCACAATATCTTCTTTGGCTTCTTGGAGCTGGGCCAGGCGTGCCTTTTCATCGTCATCAACATCATCCGCTTCACTTCCTTCATCCCCACTTTCCCCATCTTCAATTGATTCATCACCGCTGTCATCTTCTTCGTTAGGAGCCGGGGTGTCGCCTAACAACATAGGAGTGGCAGCGACACCTGACATAGACATAGGAGTAGCAGCAATATCTTCAAAGCCTGCTCCTGCTTCCAATTCGGCTTCCATTGCTGCTGCGAGATCAGCTTCGAGATCGCCGCCAATTTCATCCCCAGATGCGACACCATCGCCGTTGTTAACGTGAGAAAAGTAACCACCATCGTCGGCTTCTCCTTCAGCATCTTCATCTTCGGAATACTGGTCTTCTCCTTCGTCACCATAGCTCTCTGGACTAAACACTTGACTACTCTGTTCTCTTTCTGGCGAAATAACTTTATATTCTGAAGATACAGCTTTTCGATCGTCTTCAAAGAGTTTCTCAACAGCTTCCTCTACAGCCTCGATTGCAGTTCTGCTGATACGTTTTCTGAAACGCCGTTTTCGTGCTAAATGCATTGGAGCAGTGAGACCATGTGGATATTGGAAAGTTTGTGGATCAATGATTCCTGGCAATGGAGCAATTTTGGCCTCATCTTCATTCTCGACTCTTTGATAAATCCAAAGCATTTGACAAATATCCGCACTTTTATACCATCCTCTTTTATCCCAACTTTTCATTCCTTCAACAATACATGGCAAGTCGACAAGAGTAGCGGCATACACATTTCCACGGATAGTAACAGCAGCTCGTCTACCTTCGGCATGAAAAAACTTCATTTGCACATCTGCGCCTCCGACTTTTGGATTGAGACCCATTTTTTTCTCGGCGATGCATGTTCGTAAGTAGTCACAGTCGTCGCCGGGAACCATTCGGAAGATAAACGCTTCTTCGATGGAGGGATCTTTTTCCGTATCACTGGCTTCAGAGTCATAACCTTCTCCAAGAGGTCTTTTCGGTGGTTTGCCCTTGATTTTAGCCTTCATCATCAGCGGTGTCTTTGGAAGTCCATTATTGATACCAGCCATAGAAGGCGTTCTTGGCTTGATACTAATCTTGACTTTCTTCTTCGCAGGTTCATCGTGAAGGTTTGGTTTCCTTGGTATAACAGAGATAGTTTCATCGCCACTGTCATCTTCCTTCTTAACTCTCTTGCGTGAATCTGCGAGCTTTTGTGTGGGTTTGGGTGCTCGACCTGCTTTTGTAGGTTTTGGTTGCGATGAGCTAGACGCAGATGGAAGAGGGGGTGATCCCGCGGGTTTACTGCTGAGTTTTATCTTCGGTCTGGATCCGCCAGGTGTAAGAACTGATGGTGTGGTAGGTGTAGAAGGTCCCGGCGATGCGTTCGTTCCTCCATTTGTCTTGAGACTCAACTTTAACTTGTATGGGCCGCTCATAATGGCGGTTTATCCTCGTAGTTGTGCGCCCTTTTTAAGATAGTTTATTGGTGTCGCAAGATTTGTGGGAGTAGAATTTTATAAAACTCGCAAAACAAGACTTTGTTCGTTTTCTGCCGTAGTTCTGTGGAATCTAAAGAATTTAATAAGATGTTGAACTGATCGATTGGAATGGAAGGAGCTCCAGTTCAAAAATTGTACGGAAGCCCAATCGCACAATCGCGCAACCGCGTTTTCCATTTCACTTCACTTATGCGACAAATGGGAATTCGCATTCACCTTTTGCGCTTTACGGTGAAATACAAGAGACTTACTAATTACTCTTTAATCAACTACATAATTTCTGCGACATGCAATCATGATAATATCCAGTCTCTCCGCACCTTGATCCCGACCTTTCCGTCATTAAAATCGAAAAAACTTAAGATGGCAACACCTCAAGCTCTCCATCATGCCCTCCTTCGACCATGTATTTTACATATTCTCCGCGCAGCAGGCTATCACTCAACGCGATCCTCAGTACTTGATACCATAACCGATCTAGCTGCTCGTTATATGTACATACTCGCGCAATCAACAGCAGCGCATGCCGATTTAAATCATGCGGATCTCGACATAACAATTTCAGATGTACGAATGGCCATGCAAGATTGTGGAGCTCTTATGCCAGAGAAGGCAATAGAAGAACAGGAATTCTATGGCGAGGAAGATATGAGAGGTGTAGAAGGATTTATAGCCTGGGCCATGGGGGAAGGGAACAAAGAGATCAGGAGGATTGCGTTAGCAGATGGAGGAGAAGATTACCTTACTGGTATGTTTTACATCTTTCCTCGTTGATTTCATGTGTTTGTGAATAGGAACTAAATAATATAGCTCTCAAAAAGAAGCATAACACAACCGACGAGGATTCACGGTATCATGGGACATTATTAGGAAGACCTGCCGAACCTCGAATAGTGAAAGTCGAGGGAGGAGAGGTTACAAGTGTGAAAGAGTGGGCAGATCGGATGAAACCAATACCAAAGCAGATTGAAGAAACGCCTTCTACTAGAGAGGCATCTTCAGCTCTTAGTTCTGTTGGGGATCAAGTTATGGAAAATATGGAGTTTTGATATCATAAGGGAATGGTCGCTTTAAATTTCGGGCATGGCGACGGAGTTTGGGTCGTTTGACAGATATAATACACGACCATATGGCAAGGTAGGATTGTGAGATTGTGGGATCATGGCAAATCACATTTTGCACAAAGAGCGACGATAATTCTGAGTGGACACACCACGAAAATGATTAAAAGGATTGAATTTAGGTCTTCAATTCGCCTCAAACGGATCTCAACCCTTCGTTTTCGAGTCTTCCACCTGCTCCTCCATCTACATCGATGCCTTGCTCTCGTTGACTCTTGATCTTCTCTCTAGCCTCCTTCTGCTCTGCCTTCTGTCTAGCCTCCTTCTGCTCTGCCTTCTGTCTATCCAAATCACTTGTGTAACTACCCTCCTCTCCCCATCCAGCATTCTTCTTGTCGAATTGAGCAGCCATGACATCTCCTTCACCTGCGGCTCTCATTTGCTCTCCATCCAAATCCTCTTGTTGAGGTCCGACCTTGGAACTCGATAATTTGGCATTGCTGTCATCTGCATTATCCTTTGGATGATCGCCATGACCCATTGCTGTAGCCGATCCTACTGACATACCAGGAGTGGCTGTGGATGATGGTGCGCCCGAGTTGGGACCAAAAGTTGTACCGGCGGGGGTAGAGTTGAGTGAGGATTGATTCTGAGACGCAGACATGGTGAATGGCGTAGATAGAGAGGATTGAAGCTTGGATTTGATATGAGAAGAGTATTCAATGTGTTTTCGAGTACCGACGATTGTGGATTTGGTTTCAATTGTTCTTAAGGATGAAGAAATGAAGGAATGGAAATTTACCTACTCTTGGATCTCATTCCTTACTTTTACTTGGTGGTGGTCTATCCAGTCTAACAAGCAGCATTTTCTAGTAACAAAGATGACGTAGATGAAAATGAATTGATCGCATTTTATAAGGTTAAACTCCAATCAATAATACCTGCGGTGGGACAAAGGTAAGGTTAAGGTTAAATTGCTACGGTCATCTCATAATGCCACGAATGCATTCAATATCATTGCCCCGCCAAATTCAAAACAACGGTCCGACCATATATGAATGGCATTCTCACCACCACCCCTTCCTCCTTGACTTTCCAATTTATATCCTCATTCGTCTGATACAGATTGATGAAGCTAGGATAGTCGGCAATAACTACACGACTACCTACTATCCAACAACAACAACAACAAAGAGTCCCACCATTGACGAACGCGCATTATAAGTATCATAGAGTCACGTGCAGTGGTAGTATTCAACTTCACGCAGCGTCCAGAGGCATTCTACTGATTCGCATGAACATATTCAATCATGCCTTTCCCACTTGAGCTCCCCACAACATCTTCGTTTTCGTTCTCATCATATTTCACAAGCGACTCGCATCCCTCACTACCTTTGGCCGCAAGTACTTACAGAGGGGTTCTTCGTGATGTGCTGAAGAAGCACAAACGACTTACTCCTTCGCAGCAATCTTCAAATCTTTCATCTATTCTCCAAGCACTCAACAACTACATCCCATATCTCTTAGCCATCAATTCTGGCATTTCTTCTCAATTCGATCCCGGAGCAGAACATATAGATATCATCCTCACTTCAACACCAACTCTAGAATGGCGTCCAACTCTTTCAGATCCGCCAATACCAGGCAGAGAAATTCCAAGGTTAAAGATACAGAGTTTGGAATATGAAGTTTATTTCGTTCTTTCAACACTAGCCTACACTCATGTTCTTCTCTCAAGATCTTCATTACATCCACTCTATTCATCTGCGACAGCGTCACCATCGCCTGACCAAAGAACTTCATGTATCAAAGCTGCTACAGAGCAATTACTAGCAGCTGGTTCGATTCATAATTATCTGTTTTCTCGCTCAACAAGTCTTACTTCTCCACCCCCTTGTCCTGATATTTCAAACCCAGTTTTTCGTGCCCTCAGTAGCTTAGCATTGGCCGAAAGTACATTACTGGCGGTTTTGAAAGATGATCCATACCCAGCAGCAGTGCAAAAAGATCGTAACAAAAATGATAAAGAATGGATGATTAAAGCTCCTGAGATGCCCAAAGTTCGCGCTCATCTGTTTGCAAGATTGTGTCTTGCTGCCGCCGATCATGCGGGTAATGCTGTAGCCATGCTAGGTGGAATGGGCAATGGAGGAAAGGGAAAGGTCGATTCTGAGTTGTTGAAATACGTGGAAGACTTGCGAAGAGTAGGAAGAGGAAAAGCTTGCAGGTTCTTTGGAGTGGATGCGGAGTTAGGGGGAAAGACAGGTGATGGTATTGGATGGCTGAGAGCTGGCTTGAGTGAGCTGGGTATATTAGTGGGAGATGATGGAAAGAAATCCTCTGGAATGGGATTCGGGAGATTGAGGAAAGAATGGACAGAGAAAAGAGAGGACCGTAGAGTTGAAAAGGGGAAGGATTGGGGAAGTGATGCCGGGAAAGCGGAAGAGGGTAGAGTTCTAGAAATGCTGGAGAAGAAATGGGTGAAAATGAACGACACTGTAAGCTACATTCTTCTATTCTCTGTATTCCTGAATACTAATGACTAGCGTAGATTGGTACACAGCTCGTACCTTCTATTGGAACGCTCATCTCAGCACTACCATCTGGACGGGAAATGCATACACTAAAATCTTACAACCCTCCAAGTCTTGACAATCAAGTCCTTGAGAGCATGAGAGCGCCGCCAGATCGAGCAGATACATACGAAGAGGACAATAGTTCCGATGAGGATAACAATGGAGCACCAGTTGGTGCATTCCCAGGCACAAAAGGAGATTATGCTGGAAATGCAAATTATTTCTAAATCATACATCTCTGTCTCGCCATGCATGTTACACAAGCTCCACTAGAACCATTCATCCCCAATCAATCCGCATCACCACACCGCCAGTTCACTACCCTAGCGGGACAAGTTCATCCCATCACTCGGTGCAACAATGAGATGTGCAACAAATCAACTTTCTATTCATTCACATCTCTCTAGTGGTGAGATGGTATGATCATGGGTACATCACCGTCTTACATACTCGCGCCACGTATCCATTTGCACGTGATGTGTGGATGAGCTCTGTAGATAGGAGTGATGTGGCTTGCATTGAATGGTAAGTCAATTCACATAGTTTGTGATTGATGACCAGAATGACGGTTCTGGTAGTAAGCACTGTCTCACTGCTATATGGTGGCAATGTGGGGGAGATGGTAGATTTAATTCGAAATTTTAAACCCAATATACTCTTCCTATCAATTGCGTCTGTCTTGCTCCTCACAAGTACCGCTTGTGCATATTATATGCAATTTCATAACCACAAGTTTTCAAACGCCCCAGCTTCCTGATCTGCAAGCTAGCCGATGCGATTCTTCGTCGCTTGGCATGTCTACTACAACGAGATATAGAATTTTCAGAGGTATTTGTTAGCAGTCATTTTCTTGATACAAGAGGTTGAGTTAGGCAGTACTCACATTACCCAAAATCTTCTTAACTCCTTTAGTTATGATACCTGGTCCACCAAACCCTCCAGGCCTTCCACCTAGTCTATTCACTCCTCCTGTGTTATACAACTGCTGCTGCTGTTCATTGCCTCTACGCTCACGACCCAATCCGCCATCCGATTGTGCTCGTCTCCCGCCCGAGTAGGAACGCTCACCACCAAAAACAGTACCAAGTCCATCTAGTCTACCACACCTTCCACCAAAGCCCGCTCCTCCTATCCTAGCAGCCAAAAAGTCTTTTCCCATCGGTGGATTGAACTTTCCACCTATAACCAAACTCTATGGCTTTCCATTATTAGCTGGATGATTCGGAACCGCATACCGACTCGTAAATTTCTCCTTTGGCCCCGTTGATAAAATGCTATTAGGATTATGCGCCGCATATTGTGCTCGTGCTCTTCGATCCATGTAATCGGACACAAAATCTTCTTGCCTTTTCGATTTCTCTTTGAGTTTTGTATTATGTATGGAGTACGGAGTACGAGGTAGGTAACTCCAGCTTGCTGCGTGCGCAGTGAAGTGAAGATCAGTGATGCGACGATTATAGAGTGAGTGCCACTTATTTAGGTTGCAGATGTGCTAGGTATACAGTATACGGGGATTCGATTGGTAGTGCAGGCAGGAAGACGCTGAAGACGCTTTACTGTTACTATTACTATTTCGGTGAATGAATAAATGCGAGGGATATCATCATTTTATCTGGAGGGTAGGTTCTGGATAGTTGAGAGGTATTGAGGCTTCTCCTGGAGTAGAGTATAATTCTGCGGAACGTAAGATTACTATTTTAGGTTTGTTGCGCTGTTCTGTTGTATTTATTTTGAGTGAATGGATGGATAGATTCTGGACCTTCGATTTTTTTGTTGTTATGGGTGTGGAATCTTGGATTTGAGGATTAAGGATTTGAGGTAAGGTAAGGTTGAGGTTGTAATTTGTATTGATGATAAGGTATACAGTTGTAAGACAGTTGATGATTAAAGATGATCTTAATGATGGTATCTCACTTCTTTACTTCTTTGGGGACTTCTGCGCTATTCTGGAAAACTTTGGGGGGGTTTGGAGCGGCTGTTATGGGATTGGACATGGGATTATGGATTGATCTTACTCACTTCAGTTGGAAATGGTCTAGATGTGAAGGTTATATGAAGGAGATGATTTGAGGTTCTGTTGCTTGTTGATGGGATTAAAGGCTGAGAAATGTATACGGCGTATGAAGGATAGGTGAGGGAATGGGTTTCTCAAGGGGCTATATATATCATTTTTGAGCATAGGACTTTGCAGATTTCTTTGGGAGTTTTGGGTTGAGTTTTTGATTTGGGGGACGGTAGAGAGCGGGGATTGAAATGGTGTGATGAGGGCTATTGCATTTATTTATGATACTTCGGTGACTCTTTGTCTGGGGTTGAAAATGGACAGAGAAGATATACTGCAATCAGGGCAAGGTATTTTTGAATGAACATGATTGATAATGATTGTTGTGCTAATCACATTGAATTAAAAATTAGACACTATGTCTATCTATATCTAAACTATTTTGGTATGTATCGACTTCGTCATCATGAAATTATCGTCCATCTAGGAAATTCTCATTTCTTACCCCTTCGAAATGACAACTTCAGATTACCAAGTTGAGAGCAAACTCAATGTATATATTGAATTCGAAACAATGAAGCAACTCCACCGTTCGAAACGAGATCCAACATAAACAGCGAAATCTACAAACACCCCTCTCTAAAAGCCCTCTTATTCTTCTCCGGTTCCTCCCCCAACATATCCGGATACTTCCACCTAAACCCCCACTTCAACCACAGCGCCAACTTCTTGCCCGCACCCATCTCTTTCCACTGCGTCTTCAAGCGTTCCTGTTCCTCCACACTCTTCGCTTTATACGTGGGTCCCGTACAACAGAGAAAAAACATCGATATACAACACCAGGCATACGGGACTCCTCGTTTCCGATTCATCCCCAACATAATGCCTTTAAACGAAAGCCACGATTCCAAAAGTCCAACGAGGAGCCAGAGTACGACCCATCCGACGGGTACACAGATGGCGATGAGCATAATCGCGTTGTTGCCGCACCAATAGTAGTCGCAGGTGTACGAATCGTAGTATGAAGAGCTGCTGTCGCCGCTCGAGGAGTCGTAGCTGGGATATCGCCATGTGGGTGTACAGGTTACGGTTGAGAGGATGGTGGTACATGTTGTGGTGGGGGTGTAGCAGTAACTCATAGAGTAGGGTTCGTAGTTTGCGGAAGCGCTGGCTAACGTATCGGCAGCCACATCAGTGGGGTTGAGAATGGCGTTGATGTATGTTTTGACGCTCACGCTATCATCGTAGTATGTATATTTTGAAACCGAAGTGGTGAGGACCGAAGGCGCAATAACATTTGCGACGATCGTGGGGATGGAGATCGGAACGTTGGTTACATAAGTCCAGTTCTGAGCGGTGCCCACACAACTGGGATATGGAATGTAGGTTATCGGAACCACGAAGCTGGTTCGGACATCAGTGGTTGTCGCATAGTAATCGTAGGTAGAAGTTGGTCGGGAACCGCTACCGGGTGGAAGAACTACTTCGACAATGGTAACGTGTGCATAGGCGGATGTGTCAGTAACTGTTTCAATAGCATTTGTGACGGGAGTCGCATTTGGAACGACGCCATGGGTGAGTGTTTCGACTTTGGCGCTGTAGGTGGTGCTGAGAAGGGTTTCGGCTTCGACGTAGGTGTATACGGATACTTCGACGTAACTTGTGACGATGTAAGGTGCTGGTACTGCGAGGATGGGGGCCAGGAAAAGGCAGGAGATGAGGAGAGACCTCATATTTGTGCGTGGGTATGATATCAAATTCGAATTAACTTTTTATGTCGTGATTGCAAGCGACAAAAGCAATAGTGACAGTGACAACAACAACCGACGATGAAAATAAAAACGACGACAACAACAAAACCAAAAATAGAAATTGCGCGACAATAAGGATAAATATCAACTTATAGTACGTGAATCATCCATAACCTTAAATTAAGCATGAAATTAGTTATTGAATATCACTCTCGGCGCATCCACTCCTGCCTTACAAGATCCCCTGCTGTGCCTCTTTCTATCATAAGACGGGGTGATAAATCTTCCTCTCATACTTGGCAATGTGACTGAGTGAGATTATTCGCAGAGGAGGTAAATCTTGATTAATTGATTTCTCATAAGATGGCGGAGATATAAATATACTTATATTAATCCCTTCTCACGTCTCCATACATTCGAAAATAGAGTATCCACGATGCTCAACTCTAGATCGTGAGAACATGACATTTTTTCAGAGAGATTCTTTTCAGATGTCTGGAGAGTATGCAGAGGAAAGGAAGGAAGCCTAGAAAGAGAATCTGACAGCTTGTGTGTTCGGCTAGTCTGTCGGATATATATCCTAAAAGGGTGATCTGCCAATGCGATCTAGGCTTGTTTGTTTGCACGGCTGTGAAGATGGCCTTGGGGAATTTCTTTTCGACAGCCCACTTTTGGTGACTCGTTAAGAGGTAGATGGTTTTGCAGGGGGTTGTAGGGATTTGTATGGCAGGAGATTTAAGGAGAGAGAGGGAATCTGATACAATAGGAAAATTTGATACAACAGGAAGATGTAAATTATGAAGAATTTTGAGGTTGGAAGAGTCTTGGATGTGCGTTTCTTGAATATTAGATAGAGAGGCTTAGCCATTGATATTTCTCTTGGCAGTACATAAATGTGAGTAAATCTTGGAATTGTTGATTAGAATCGATATAATCTTCACCCCGCTGTTATGAGCGGATAAACCGATATTCGAATCTATTCGACGTCCATTTGAAAAATCGAGACGTGTCAAGTGGTATTGCGCATGCTCCTGGGGGTGCCGTGCTATCTCCACAGAAATTCTTACCGCATTGGAATGTTACTCCTGGAAACATACACATTGATCGGCATAGAGAAAACCCTTTCTCGAAGAATCTTATGGTGAATGATTGTTGTAATTTTGATCATTCTTCTCGATCTTGGAATTACTAGTCCGTAATCAATTGCATAATCTTACACTGCCAGATATTCCCTTGCAAGAAATTCCAACGACAAATTCCCGCCTTCAAATACCAAGGCTCCGAACTCCATAATACCCCAGAAAAAAGGTTCATAGAATGTGGTAGGTTGCCTTTGCTTCTTGCCCGCTCCATTCTTCTGTTTCGGTTCTCTGACTGATAATTCTACTCGAATTTTGCCCCTTGAAGATTCAAACTCACACGGCCATCCTCGTCCTCCTTTCATCTTTTGTCTCCTCACCAAAACCCATACAGGTGATAATATTGGCATCAATTTAGTGATTGAAAGTGTAAGTACTGAAGTGTTAGATAAATCAATCTACTCATCGATATCTTCAAAACTAAGGAAAGCTGGCACTATGGATATGTCCGCTGTCCCGACACTTAAGAGCCTCGGAATCGGTCATCTCGAACTCTGAAAGGTCCAAATCAGACATTGAAATATCCGTATCAGATTCTATATCAAAGTCTCCCGGAGAAAATTTGGCGTCCGGCTGAGACGAATCCGTCGACGTCTCAAGCGGTGGTTCCGGTGGTTTGAATTCGGATCGACGCGTCTTGATATAAAAAGCGAATGTGCTACCAGTTGCTTGAGGATCCGCATACCCAATACCAATTGCACCTCCCTGTAACTCCGCAAGCTCCCGACAGATGAACAATCCCAGACTAGAATCACCATACTGCGTATGCGTGCTTAAAGATGTTTGAGAGAATTTTTTGAAGAGTGTCTGCCTCTCCGCTTCACTCAGTCCTTTGCCGGTGTCGGTAATTGAGCAATGAAGGTATACTATCTCTCCTAATCCCGACGAATCTTTCAAAGTCGGGTCATTTCGTGCTGTGCGAAGAGGTATGTATTGTATTTCTCGCCCGATCTCTTTGTGATAAGGGGATCCAATTGTGGCTCCAAGACGTACCATTACATTTCGGGCTTTGGATGATTTTGTGTATTGGTTAGCATTTGTTAGGAGATTGAGGAGTAGTTGTAGAAATCTTGAAGGATCGAAGCAAAGCCATTGCGAATTCAAAGCTTCTATGGAGGGGTCCACCTCGAGTCGGATATTGATATCTAATTTGGATGTTTCTCCAGAGAGCATAGACATAGCTGTATCGACAACACGAATTGGCTCCGTTCGAGTCGGTGAAATTGAAAACATATTGATATCCGGTTTTGACATCATACGAGCATCCTCCATCACTTTTTGCTGATGTTCTCCACAAGCTAGAATGATTTTCGCAATTTCGATGTTGCGCTTCACACTCGTCTTAATCTCCCCATAACTCTTTGAATTGTCATCATGAAGGACGTTGTCGTGAGTATGAGAAAGAGCTTTATTGATCTCATCGAGACTGGAGATCATGGTTTGTGCTGCTTGGACGGCGGCCGATAGTGGGTTCATCAACTCATGACTTGTCATGTTCATGAATTCTTCTCGATCTCTCTTCTCCTTTAATGCTGCATTTACTCTCCTTTCCTGCATCCGAGCAGCCCATTTAGTGTGTGTGACATCACTAAGACACCCAACAACATGCTCCACCTCCCCCTTGTCATTGAGCCGTGGGACAGCACTACATTCGGCCCACGTGTAGTAAACTTCATCCTCTCCAAATAGGGCAGGCTCTGGGACTGTAGGTCTCCAAAGTGTTTTGCACCTTCCTTGAAAGTGAACAAAGCACTTTTCTTTTATAAGGGTTTGCCATTGTTCAGCGACATATTCCCTATCCTCGTCAATCAAACAATCGAGCCATCTTAGGTTTGAATGCTCTTCTACTGTTCCGCCTGTGATTCTTGTCCTTCATACAATCCATATTAGCTAACGATCTGAGGTCAAATGATTCGTCTCATCTGCAGATATGAGGAACTTTTAATGACTGGGCGGAACATACCAGGCCTCGTTCGCGAATAATAAGCTTCCGTCTTTTGCATCGATAATAAACATGGCTATAGGAGACAATTGGCTGAAGTTGGAGAGTAGACCCGTCATATCTAAGAGCTGTTCCGAGATGGAATCTACGGCTGTAGAAGACCAATCTTTGCTACAAAAGAACTTGGCCAATGGCGTTTCAAAGGATAGAGAGGGTGTAAAACTTGTTTGAGAAGCTACGGCTGAGTTATGTGAACCGGATGACCTCATAATGGAATGGCTGTTCTCGTAACGAGAATTCAGATTGTGATTGCAAGTTTCAGCTGGAGAAACCCTATTTTGTGCAGGTATCGATTGAACGTGCTTGCAGTCGTTGGCATCGGCATCTTGTATTGATTTCGAAAATGACATCTCATGCCCAGAAACCACACACCATCGATCTCCTAATAGAACCTTGGACCATCTTTGATTCCGGAACCAATATAGATTGACTGCCTTGCTGGGTCGAGTATGTATCCATTTGACAAATGCATTTCCACCCTGGCATGAATTTCCTGAAAGCCATGAGGTAATGTCTCTGAATTCGGCGTAAGTCTTGAAAGCATCGTTCGTAAAGACTACAGGAAGCTCATAAATTTCGTTTTCTATCGACATATTAACGATGAAGGAAGGCCTGCTGTCTTGCCGGAGTAAATCAACCGCCCCGAGCTCGGCCAGAGCCAAATCTGTGCCTGTTGTCTCTTCATTATTGCTGTGCCTCGTACTTCCCCCCACATGTTCAACAGCAAGAGAATGTCCTGACCCGCATTGAGTTGTCATCTCTTTTATATCCACACAATAGTGTTTGTTTTGATTATCTTTGTCGTAAAAGCCTTATTTTCAACCGTTTCGTCTCCCAGAAATCAAGCTTGCCCCGGAATGATGACCTGGCAACAGACTCCAGTAGACAATGCAGAAGAGTGATGGTTGATTCGACGCAGTGTAGGATTTCAGCTCTTAAATATCGTTTGATTGAAGATCCATGGGCACCTGAAACAGTGAAGAATAAAACTTACGGCTTTTGTGTAGAACAAATTGTAATGAATCAATTGACTGGGTACGAAGCTCAAGATCTGAAGGACCCTTTTTCAGGATTGCACACATACTTTCGATCATCGAATCAAATTTGGCCAAAAAAAAGAAGTCTGCAGTGCTACCGTTCTTTTTGGAATTGAAGAGTAATGAGAGGGGCATTTTAAAGTTTCTCGCGATGTAAGTTTGCGGAACAATGCTAAGTAGTCCCGAGCGGTTACTCATTGATCATTGACTGGCAAAGCTCCTAGGGGTTAACAGGGAGTTTTTATGGAGAACTTGATCCTCTAGCACAAGGTCTGAGAGTATGAGAGTCAAGAGAGTTTAAGAAAATATCGGTTTTTGGAGACGGGATATGCTATCGATATCTCCACTGAGGAATGTTACTGCCGCAGTAACGGTAAGCTAACCCTGTCTCGAGTTCGTATACCAATGGTGTACCGAGTAAGAACCATCACTTGAAGATCATTTCTTGGTAAGAGGGGCTTGCTTATTCGAACTGTACAATGTCGATGAGCAAGAAAAGCTTGTCAGTGGCGACTTGGGGGAAACTCACTCGAAATCTCCACATGGATGGATGGATGGATGGACGGATAGGACAATGCACAACTTTGGACCCTTGATACAGTAGGCATTAGGAAAGTGGCGGAGAGAATACCAGTGCACATGTGGTATATTTTCAGCAACTTATGTGCTCTTGTGGAAGTCCAAGTAGTCTCGAGGCAGTGAAAAGTTTGTTGAAGGCTTGAAGCATATATAAATATCCGGAAGCACCGACCGGTACATCGTAACGTCGTAACGTCGCATACACACCTAGAGAGGTAGGTAGAACAATCGTAGGTCAAAGTCTCTTGAGTCTTGACTAGCTTTAGTTGTTGGAGGATCCATAAAATCACGTGACGCTTTGCAATTCCCTATCCTTTCCCTCTGTTGTCTCGTGTTTTATCCAACACAACATTATCCTCACAAAAAACATCAACATCAACATCAACCATCACAATTTTGTGTCTCAAATCCTTCTCTATTATGGTATAGAAGATATCTAGGTATCTATTGATTATCTTACATCTTGTCCAATAATGTATACTCTTCGGGGTCACCGTTTTCAAAGCCGGGGAAGTGAGCAGATCTAAGCAGATTCAAGCAGAATACCTTCTTCTTAACAATAATCCTTCAGAGAATTGTGCAATTGAATCCTGTAAAGTATGTACAGTGTACAGAATATGGTGAATCGGTATGAATCGAGTCACCTAAGGCGGTCGTGATTCTAACTATGATTTCCATTTTAACTTGACCAATTTTGTTCGATTCAGTTATGGACACCCAGGATGCTGGATAATGGCGGACTGCGATTACTCACCAAGGTGGTCGTGATTATGGCTATTCCGATGATGTTATGAGTACAAATTCATCTGGTAGCCTCAGAAAGCTTGCCATGTCAAACCATCAATATGCGTGTACACCCGCGCAAGCCTCTCACATCTTTCAAAACTCCGATCAAACTTTTGTATTGTCCCAGGAGAGCGACTTTACTTCGTCAACAATCGATAGTTCCCCACGCGAATCTTTCCTCTCAAGAGGCGGCATTGTTGAAGCCAATGCCAAGCAGATAAGCCTAGGTATATCGGTCATCTATCTTATTTTTGGGTCAGACTATAAGTGTTGTGGCACGCGACCTATAGTGTTGGGGTGTGCGGCCATCTGAACGGCCTTCGAATCGAAGCTTTTGTAGGATCCCGTTGTATACCCGCGTTTGTGCGTGATCCGCTTCCTCAAACTCCACTGCTCCAAAGGATTACAAGCACATGATTATACAGACTTTAAAGCTCTTTGGTTGATAATGCCTTTACGGAAAGTCGACATGATATGCCTTTCATTCAATGCCTAATGAGATATTGAAATGATGGATTCACTTGGAGCAACCTACAACCTATCAGCTATTCGACCAAGCTTACGACCTTCTTTTGCCGTGTTTTCTGTTTCTTTCGCATCTGCAGCGCCAGATCATTCCCTAGTAGTCTTCTGTGATTTTATTTTTGGCGGCGAAAGGGTTTAGGCACAAGCCCATGCTTTTCAGCGTACTACAGCCGCCTCATACCGCGCTTGTGGTCTCTTTCACGGTCATCGGTGGTCGAGTATCTCCCCTCCCCGTGGACAACTTTTGTGTGAGCAAAGATTGTACTCAGGTCTTTTTTGCTGCTATGCCTTAATTGGTGTGAAAATTTCATAGAGCTTCTTATGAAAGCCTTGTTGGATGCTTGTTGCAAAGCGGGTAAGACTGAGCATGACTTGCATATAAGCTACCATTCCGAAAATTATCCTACGATCATCATCCAAACTCAAACACTCAACTCATAGCAATCCGATTGCACTCCAAAGTTTTGATTTTATCATCCCCATAATATTCTTTACTGTTCGCTTGAACAGTACCCACAAAGTTGGCGAGTAAATTGATGAGTAGTTTCTTGTATAGACGACGCAAATTGAAAATATGAAGCCCATCAAGCCATCCAACGTTTCCTCCTCTTCTTCTTCTACAAACTTTTTTTCATTCACTTCAGATCCACCATCTAATATCTCCATTCCTCCCGCAATATATACAAACAATGCATTAAATAACAGTAACTCTACTCCACCAACTCTCCCTAGCATTTCCACTATCCTCCAACAACCTCTTCTTCCATTACCAATAACAAGCACAAGAACCCACAACCCTATCACTCGTCTCTCAACCAGAAACCCCGCTTCCAGCGCCGCTGTAGTATCAAATACCTCTACTACCACTAGAGGTCTAGTCGCAACCCAAAGAACCAAAATCATCAAAACATTCGTCTCCCCCAAAGGCTGCACGAAAATCATCCTCATGATCACCATTACTACAATGCAAGAACCATTTTTCGACAAGGAAAAAAATTCATGGGTTATGCGACGCACGACTGAAATTCGAAAAGTGATGGTGAGAAAACGATTGCGACCAGATTCTAATGATAAGAAAAATGGTATCGTGAAACGTAATATAAGAAATGCGAAAGGGAAGGGAAGAAAGGGAAGAAAGGGGTCAAAGAAGGGTGACTTCGATTCAATGTGAATATTATCCGATATTACATTATCTTCGCTCCGCCGCGTAACGGAAGCGGCGATGATTGCACACACATAACGTGATCATGAGATACTTGTATATATGGGTGAGGGATCACAGGGTGGGATATGGGATGAGGGAATTAGGTATGGCATGGCATGTGGCGCACAAAAAGATGGGATGGGTGGATGCATTGGTAGGATAAGGGAAAGGGAAAGGGAAAGGGATATACCATGGCGTCGCATAGCATAGGATAGGTAGCATAACGTTGGAACTTGGGGATAAAAAAGGGATGGTGTTGGGGCGTAATTTTATCTTGATTTTTGTTCCATCGTTTGACTTGATGGGTTTGGATGCTTTATTAGTGTTGAAAAATACGCTTTTGGGTGTAGGATATTTTCAATGAAAGTATCTTGGTTGAAAACCTTAGACAGATCACAGTAAGAAAGCTAGACTTGACGTCGTAAGACACTTCACAACATCACTTTAACATTATTACTGAGATATCCGCCCGCCAGTCTCCTTCATTCAACCGCTAACATCCAATGTCCACTCAAACAACAACGACGCTAACCCTCCATCCACAAATGAAAAGTAGGAAAACAAAACTCTCAAATGAATGTCCATCCATATATCATTCCATGTATACCATTTCCCCATTATCTCTCTCCCCTATCCCATCCAATCCCGTCCCCTAAGCACCCCCATCAACCCATTCAATCACCAATTTCACCTCTTGACAATCTGTAGGTAATCCCTGCGTCCCATTAATATATGCACGAACTGGACTTCCTTCCAAAAACGCATCGGTTTGGCTTTGCGTTGCGTATGGGTTTGGTGATCCATAGGTTGGAGGAATTGGAGATGATATTTGAGCGCAGAAACGGGCTTGGTTATCTGAATTTGGGGAGGTGGTGTTAGTGTATATTATTTCCTCATTAAAAAGTTCATCCAATAACCCGAAAGAAAAAAGAAGATCAAAGATGCGAAAACTAATCTAAAAGAAGTGAAAAAGAAACATACCATTCCCAATAAACTCCCCATTTCTCAACTTCAACAAATTCCCATACGGATACTCACTCGTCGAGTCCACCACCAACGAGCCATTCAAATCCTTACCTCGCATATCCCTCAACGAATTCCGTGTCTGTAAAACCGTATATCCAGAATCCCACACGCGTGCGAATTCTTCTCCAAAATATCTCGTGTTTGTGTCGGGATTTCCGGAGTGAGAATGAGAAGATGACGATGAGGAACCGGAACAGGAAAGTAGGCCGGATGAGGAGATGGAGAATATGCATGCGGAGTCGCGAAAATTGGTTGTGAGACCACGAGCAGATATGAAGGGGGAGGGGGGTGAGAGATTGAAGTAGACGCGCATGATGTATGTGAGGAGGGAGTAGCGGGAGGGAAGGAGTGAGAGGCGGAAGGGGGCGGAGGTGGGATCGGTTGAGGATGTTGGGATGGCTGGGATGGAGGGTGAAGTGAATGTGGGTGATGAAGCGGGATTGTAGCCGTAATAGCCTCCGCTGGCTGGTGGCGGTGGTGGTGGTGGTGGAGCGGGATTGTTTGAATTGGAGGGTGTAGAAGAAGAGGGATCAGTTCCGGAGGGAGATCCGGAGGGGTCGTTTAGCCCGCTCGAGGCTGTGGGTGAAGATGGATCACTGTTGGTTG
Source organism: Botrytis porri (assembly GCF_014898465.1). Taxonomy (NCBI): domain Eukaryota; kingdom Fungi; phylum Ascomycota; class Leotiomycetes; order Helotiales; family Sclerotiniaceae; genus Botrytis; species Botrytis porri. The sequence continues at coordinate 3,706,242 of NW_024066075.1, read as the reverse complement.
GACTTGGTGGGGAAGGATCTCCACCGGTTCTACTTGGGGAAGACGGATCCCCACTAGGAATAGTTGGCGAGGAAGGATCTCCAGCAGAAGTACTTGGACTCGAAGAATCACCCTCAGAAGTGGTAGACGCTCCAATCGACTGACTACTCGAAGAAATCGCCCCTGTGGCTGAAGAAGATGCCGAAACACCACCACTTCCCGATGGATCACTTGAATCACCTCCATTTCCAGTAGGCGTGGGTATGCTAGAAGGATAATAACTACCATATCCATATCCATATCCATAACTTGGTCCACCATTTCCACTTGGAGGAGTGCTCGAAGTTCCAGATGGGTCTGAAGGATACGTGCTAGAAGCTGCTCCGGGAGGATCTATGCCTCCTGATGGATCTGTAGGGGTTGAAGAACTGTCAGAAGGGAGCGAACTTGGGATAGTCGATGATGATCCAGAAGTCCCGGATGGGTCTGCGCTTGCGTTGGTTGAAGAGGCTAATCCTGGATCTACAGGAGTTGAACCGCCTGATGGAAGAAAACCACTGCTTGTTGGGGAGCTAGGATCAGTAGGTGTAGATCCTGGGTCGACAGGAGTTGAACCGCCTGATGGGAAAGAGCCACCATTTGCTGGAGAACTAGAATCAGTGGCTATAGATCCGGAACCTCCTGATGGGTCTGCAGTCACACTAGTTGAAGAAGCTGATCCTGGATCAGTAGGCGTGCTAGATATAATTCCCGATGGATCAGCACTGGCATTGGTCGAAGACGCTGACCCTGGATCTGTAGGTGTGCTAGACCCAGCTCCTGATGGGAAAGATCCACCACTTGTTGGAGAACTAGGATCAGTGGGTATAGATCCAGAACCTCCTGATGGATCCACACTGATATTAGTTGAAGAAGCCGAGCCCGGATCAGTCGGCGTGCTAGATGCAATTCCAGGTGGATCTCCAGCACCTGAAGTTGGTGATCCAGGAGGATTAATCGGGTTCGACAGTGTTGGATATCCATAGTATGATGGACCAGTTCCAACACTACCTGGATCCGTGGGTGCTGCTGAATAACCTGGAATAGGTGGCCCGCAAGGAGGTAGTGCTGTAGATATACCGGATGGGTTGCCGGTAAGACTTATTTGTGTTGGTCCGTTGGCTGTTACTGAGCCTGTGATTGATGACGATGAATTGTAGGGAGTCGTTAGTGCGGTACAGTTGTCAACTTGTGATCTATTGATTTCTATACCAGAATTAGCCTTCTCGTTTTGTGCTCTGAAGTATTCTAAGATTCCTTCTTCGCTAGTCGATAATGTTGACTGGAGGCATCCAAAATCTTATCACCAGATATGGAATCAAATATTCAAACCTCCTTCAGCATGGGTAGGTCCTTTCATGAAATATTGGAACATAGCTCCCGCCCTTTTTCCTCTACCTTAAAAGGAACACAACAATACTGGAACAAGAATAAGAAACTACCTACCAATAGCAACAGAATCCCCATTTTCTCCGCAATTTGCAGCTATACAATAAACAGTAGCAGCCTGAATAGTCTCCGCATTACTTTTCTCACATTGACAAGTAATGTTCGTGAGTCCACAAGGAGTGGATCCAATTGCATTCTGAATGCAACTATCCGCACAAGCAGGGATAATGAATGTGGCATTTGATGACGTATTTGGTACTGAGGAGGGAAGCGAGCCCGCAACTGATGAAGGAACAGCAAATGGGGGACTGGGATCAATGGGAGAAGTAGTAGGGACAGATGATGGAGCTGCCAATAGGCTAGTAGGAGCCGAAGTTGGGGCCGCGGATGTTATTGCTGAAGGGGCTGCCGAAGAAGAAGCCGCACCAGCATTTCCAGCTGCAAGCACAGAGGAACATTCTGCAGTAGCATCATCTAGGACCTCTGTATAGTATCAGTCTGAACTTTCCATTACATTCAATTCACATAAAAGAGAAATACTCACGAAGAGCTTCCTGGATTCCACAAGCCTGAAGTACACAGCCTGTGGCTACTCCTTGGATCAAACTAGCATTGCCAGGATCACACCGACATGCTAAATCCGTGGCACCACAACTCGTTTCGGCGGCTACTGCTGATGCAATGCATGGAATTGCACATGATGGGATTGAGGGGGCTGGAGCTATTACTGGGCTAGGATCATCGCGGTTAAGTAATTGAGCAGGAATCCTAAAGAATGTAGTATTAACGCACTGTTGAGCTGACTTGCAGAAGGGTAACGTACAATGCAGAGTTAACACATACGAATAAAGAAAGTAAGGTAACGAATGTCTGAACCATCATGGCTTACCTGGTAAGCTTAAGAAGGTCAAAGAAGAGAAGAAGAAAAATAGAAAAGAAAAGATAGTTGCTCTTATCACATCCTTGTTCAATGGGTATGGTAGTCATATATCCTCTTCCATAACACACACAATCTCTCAAAAAGGTCACCAAATCACAAACACAGATTTCCTCACAATCACTTAAAGACTTATGATCTTCTGTGATGCACTTGTTGTAGATTCGTCCGATCTCCCCACGAGGTTTGATGATGTATATGAATCAAGAAATATATGCAAAAAGAGATCAATCTCCGACGCCGTACTAGTTCCTGGCCAGCGGATCTTCGATAACGGATGAAATCCCTCCAGAACTCCCCTTATTGGCTCCCAATCCATGTTGCGAAGCCATGATATCACGTGCTGATCTCCGACATAAATGTTCCAGACACAAATGTGTGACGGAACAATAGGACAAACTTCTATCACCCCGCACAGGTAATGATATATGATGATGTTTATATCGATGTCATACCTCCATCGTACAAATAATTATAAAAGCTAAAATGCTCTGCCTCTTTCAGACTCCGCTGTGGCCATTGTATACTGCTCATTCTCTAGAGTTTGTAACACATGTTCTCGCTCAGCAATGACAGCGTCAAACCATCGGACCTCGGCGACCTTATTTCTTGCCCACTCTCTCCACTCATCTCGCATTTTCTGCTTGAATTCGGCATCCTCCAAAATTTGGGAACTCGTCAGAGATGTCCTTCTTGACTCGAAATTCTTGGTGCACTCATGTAGAGCGATTTTCCTGTTGTAGTCCCAGTTTCTGAACGCTAAAATATAACCTTCCTTGTGTGAATCCTTCGCAGCTCCAATATTGTATACTGCATCCGGTTTGTCTTTCCAGAATGCTTCGAGCTTTTCCGTATTTTCCTGCACAGCACGGATTTCCTCTTTCCGACGCTGATCGTATTCGTTTCGGAAACGAAGCTCTTGGTTCGTGTATTCTGTTTCGTATTCCTTCTTTAACTGGTCATGTTGGCTTGAATGGCGACGTAGTAGCTTGTAGAACCCATCTTCTCGTTCTTGTAACATTTTAAATTCCTCCTGCGAGCGAGTGGCAAGACGTGATTTTTGTGAACGATGTAACACATTCAGCTCCTCTCTTATTTCGATGAAGTTGGAAGCTATTTCTGCAATTCTTGTATCGTCTCGGCGACGCAGAATGGCTTCTTCCAATTGAAAAACACGTTCGGCTTCTCCTCCTACTTCTTCGGCCTCTCGTCGCTCAAAATCCTCGACCATTTGAATAGCAATGCGTTCTTCTTCAGCCACTTTCCTGATTCTTACAGCCTCCCGCCTGATTCTTTCTTCTTCTTGCCTAGTTATTAATTCCTGTAACTGCGTTTCTCGAGTAGCAGCTTCTTGTCTCAATTGCAAGTTTAGTACTAACCTATCAAGTTCAAATTCTGTACATTCACAGGTCTTCCATTTGGCAGAACAAACGTAACACCATTCGGCTCTACAATGGCATTTCATATGCCTACAGCCTTTGACAAATTCGATGAAAATCCTACAATTATAACATTGCTTCCACCCTCGCTCATCTGCTAACCTGACTGTAGCTTGAAAATCTTTGTCCTGAGGACACTCCATCTTTTCGTGCCATGGACCTCTGCAAGTGATACACAGTTTTGTTTTGCAAGAAGGACAAGATGCGCATTTGAGGCCTTTGTTGATCCAATTGTTGGGAATCCACTGTTCACACCTTGGCTTAACACAATAGATCCGGTCGCCTGCAGCGATCTCTCGCTCCGAAACCTTCAGTTGAAATGTTTTTGCTAGGTCTGGTTTGATATTTTTTAGAATGACCGTATGTGGTATATCGTTGAGACAGCACTTAACAGGCCACATCGACTCTATTTCTATGGCAGTACTGTATTTTGTTAGATGATTCACGATGCGTATCTCGGAAACGACTTACACGACTAGTCTCTCGAAACAATCTTTGCAATAGTCGTGGCACTGCACATGAACCATGTCACTCACTGGAAAATCATCCAAACATGAGACACATTCTCTTTTTGATCGATTAGCAAGATTTCTTTCTGATTTCGAGGTTCATACCTTATAGGCTCTGCAACTACTGATTTGCCCTTATCCTGTCTCTTCTTAAGCATTTTTACAAACCTAGCAAGAGGGGCAAATTTGCTATATCCCCGACGAGAAAGCCTTGAACCTGACTCTGAGTGAGATCTGTCTACAGCAGAAATATACCCCGAATCAGATGTCGTACTAGTCTCCGTTGATAGTTGACTGTTTACTCGAGACGGCCGTTTTCCCTCAATACTTGAAGTGTCTTTGTCTGTTGCAACTGTCTGCATGTTCTGGTAAATGACATGCTTCAACCCGATAAACCAAGTTACTTACTGGAGGCTTTGGTCTTGATGACGGACCTGCTACGGTGACATTGGATGAACTGGAAACTTGGGGACTTTTGCCGGGAGCTGATATACTAGTCGACTCGTTTGATTGAGATGCAGCTTCGAGAAGTCCCAACGTTTTGCGGGACACAGCTTCACTTATAGATCTCGTGATTATTGTAGAGACTTTCGGCATACCCCATTTGGAGCCATTGAAATCTCCAATCCCAGATAGGATTTCTGCTGGTGGGCTAAAGTCTTGCCAATCGACACCGTGCATTAGAATATTAGATGTAAAAGTCAGAGGTTCATTGAACTTAGATTGTAAGGCTTCGTGGAAGTGGCGTAACTCCGCTTCATATAAAATGCCGTAAGGATTTCCGTTCGAGGCAGGTAGTTCTCGTATACTAACCTGCATTTTGTTGATCACTATTTGCAGCTTTGGCACTGGCACGTTTTCCATATTTGCTTGAGGGTTTCCGAACAACATATTTAGGTGCCCTGTAGGTGTCTTAACAGCTTGATGGCAGAAGCTGAGTGTAGTGAATGAAACTGATCATATTCTTCTTGGGGAATGATATTGATGACGATAAATCAATAGAAGATTGATGCTTAGAATGAATTGAACTGGCGCGGTATAAGGTATTTAAGTACAGAACCCATACAGCGACGATTTGTTCTATTCCTTCCCCATACTCATAGGATGCACCAAGAGGCTGCTAGAGTGAGATCAGAATCTATCCATAGAGGAAACAGAATCATAGTTACTGTAGCTCATTGATCCATCAAATGCCAAGACCCAATATAAGTCATGAACCATGCGCTAGAAAATTGGGCAAGGCCAATCAAAGTACTTTTTAGCAATGCCTTCAAAATTTAAGTTTTGATGTACAGCGCCCTTAGTTTGCGGCCAGGCTTTCCTCACTTCATGGCAAGGCGCATGAATATGTGGATATGCAATTGGCTGCGAAATCTTGTGTTTGCCTACTCTAAGGCTGCTCAGCCTCCCACAATGAAACATATATTTCAATTGTGAGAGGCTTCACCAATAGTGAGGTAAATTGGCATACTGGAACGCACTGCAAAGCTTTCAGTAATGTAGGAAGAGGCGGATTATAAAAGTACCAATGTATCAAAGCTAGGCAGTTCAGAAACTTCAGTGTGCTGTTGTGACTTTGAGTTGAGACTAGAAGAACTAAGTGGAATGATGACGTGCGTTGGTGGAATCCTGGGGTAATCCATCGCCTTTCATATGATAAAGTTGGCCAGTACTCCCAGGAAAACATCATCTGCACATGAAAATATCTAGTATGCACAGAGATAAGATATCTGTAGTAGTAATGGTTTCTCGCCTATCTTTTCCGGGTTAGATTTTACTCGCCGGATGCTTTCCATTAGACCTCAAAGTCATAAGCAAAGAAGACCCATCAAACATGCCAACATTCACCTTGTGGATTTATGACGATCAATATTTTCACATGTGCAAGTCTCGTGAGGAATAGGTGATTGACCATATTAGTATATTTTACTCTGGATAGTATCGCCTTCTCGAGTCCCTGGGCATATTCAAAGTCGAGGGGTAGAAGTAACGACTAGGTCATCAATCTTATAAGAGATACTGTATTTAGTTCTCCGAACTGAAACTTGAGATCTTGATCTCCTTGGGCATCAAGATCACGATTTCTCCGTCAGCGTCTTTCCAGCATGCATCGCCGTATTTCAGCTTATTTTCACTAGCACAAAAAAGCATGAGGTATATTTCTTTGACAACCCCACCCCAACAATAAACCCTTACAGTATTCCAATCATTGGTACGTTCAGCTGATATGCCCCACCCTAAATCGCCTTTCGGAATGACTCGAAGAAGGTAAGACCAAAGCCTTTTCTTGAGAAGATCCCCGAGATCTTCTGTGTGAATAAGCCAATATCCGCGCTCCAAAGGGCGACAGGGCCGAGTCTGAAAAGTAGGATTAAAATGTCTCTTTTGCAATCCATTAAAATTCCCGCGGTTTGCTTTGATCTTTTTCAATGAAGGCGTAAAAATATCGGTCTCCTTGAAATCACCGGCAGAAGTGGGGGGCGTGAAAGATGGAATTGTGCATGTTTTCAGGGATGCTGCAGATGGCAAGCTCGACATTGGAGGTACGGAGCTTGAAGGAACGGAGCTTGGAACACCAGAAGCTTTCGGTGCCTCAGGAGCTGTAGATGTGGGAGGTCTTTGAGGTGCGGGAAGAGACGCCGACGAAGTTTCAGCTGTGGTATCTGAAATCACCAATTTCAGCCTCTTGGGACTCTTGTCCAATGACGATGGAAAATCGAGTCGCTGACGCTTCCCGTACACATGTTGGGGCAGCGCGCTAGATGATTCTGGAATCTCCGGTGTATTGGATGTTGAACCCTTCTTTGAAACTTCACTCGGATTCATTTCTTCAGGCGTAGAATCTGCTGCCTCTTCCGTCCCTGTAGCTTGACTTGCACGTCGACTTGAAGTATTCGCAGCCTGCCCTGAAGCCTGCATATTATTGAAGCTGTCAAAATTCATCATGTCAAGATCATCTGCATCGGAAGTCGCAATTGGAAGTGCGTTGATATGCTGATATCCAGCCTTATGCCGTCGACATGGGGGAGAAATCGTTTGGGGACGCCGGGGTGGTAGCGAGATGGCGGCGTCAAAATTGGGATCAACATTACCATTACGAGAGCTAGTGATTGGTATTGCTAGTGGCACCTCAAGACTCAAGCTACTCTCATCCGTAAACTGTGATATCTCATTCGCATCAAGACTGTCTTGTGTGCTCTCCTCTTGTTGTTGATGTAACTCTGAAATCCTCCTCGGAGATGAAAATTGCGCAAGTATTTTATCATTCTCAAGCATGGAATCCTCGATTAAACTAGATGCTCTCTTTGATGGTGACGATGAACCCGTAAATTGATCCCGCCCCGACGTTTTATCTCCAGAATTTATTCCCAATTCAGGGCGACTTTGCTCTGGTGTTTCGCTTCCAGACTGTACTCGCAAACCCATCAAAGTCCTGCTTCGAGTTCGAAACATTGGAGAATTTCGATTATCCAAAACACTTCGAAAAGAAAGTTGCGGCGAATACATCAGGTCAGATAACTCCTCCTGAGGAATTTCACAGTATGCCCCCGGGTTCGTCTCTGGTTCTTGGGTTGGTGGGCAATAAGAGGCATTTTCATCGTATTCCTGCGTCAAACCTTGCGCATCTTCAATTAGACCATCCATTTCTCCTCCATTTCCAGCAGCGTCTTGTGGATCGTCTCGTAGTTGTAGGCTTGTTGCTGATTCGAAATTTAAATAGGCTGTTGCAAATGCCCGGTATCTAGTATCATCTTGGCCTCGACTTGGTGCTGATGTGTGAACCAAGATCTCTACGCTTTCTCTTGATGTGCGAGCCATTGTAACCGTAAGTTTGTATCTTGTGCATTTTCCTTGATCGTAGACCTGTAGGTCTTAGGAAGTGACGTGAGAGACTGAGATGGGACTTTAGATTTAACATTTCCTAAAATCATTGATGGTATGGCAGACAGACGCTCCGACCACCTAGCGTAGTAGGATGTAGCCTGAGGCTGGAACTACTTGGAACTCTGAACCCAATGGAATTCCAGACCCTTTCGAACAAAACAACACCACAAATTCATTTCATTGCAAATGCACCAGCATCAAAGGATGTCATCATTGTTACACTTCTAGATGAATTGATAGTTCCTGTTATTGTTTGAACTCCCTTGGTACACAAGTTACTCAAAAAAGTTTGTTGGAGGTTCACCAGGTTTTGGCAGTGCTTACACAAGGCCTTTTATGTTGATGCAAGCAGTACTGGTACTGTCATTTGAAATGAGTTGCTGCTTTTCATTCATTCCTCAATCTTGGAGTTTGTCATGGATTTGATTTATCTGATCGTTTTTGCTTATATACCTAGTGATTTGCAACCAAAGTCCAAAGTCTAAAAAAGTCTAAAGAACTCACACTTGCTAGGGACAATCTGTAGCGAAAGCTACCCCTAATCATATGGCCGGTAGCTTTCCTTCATCATTTGGTCCATCATAACATGTACAACTTTCTGATCGGGCAAAAAGACTGAATGATACCAAGTGGCTTCCTATTTGAACAGCAGAAAAGTGCTAGTAATTAACATTCTCCAGCAATCAATCCTAGTCAGACATTGAATATATGCAGTGAGATCAAACTGTCAGTCAAGTGCCCGTTGGTGCCTCTAAACAAAGAACAATGATATGTCTTCATGAAACTACCTTTCACTTTCAATGAACACTGAAACTTAGGGATTGATTTCTACGACTTCTGGATTTTACAATCATACAACTTCTGTTCTTGGGCTGATAAGTTACAAGTAACTTGGATCACATATACCATAAGGTAATCGCCACACAATTCTAAGTCACAAAGATATTGAAGAGAAACTAACCAAACAAATTTACTAACTTCACTCCATTACAATAAACCAACAGTATGCCTCCCTTAATACAAAGTGCTTTTCAGACCCGCAAACCAGGCCTTAGTCCTGCTGAATTCAATACCTACTACGAAACCATTTATCTGCCTCTGCTCGTCTCCTTACAAGGCTCCTCCTTCCTCAAAAGCCACACCCGTAGCTACGTTATCCGCACTGCATGCGATGCTTCATCCTTCGATACATCAAACTCGAACTATCGAGCCAGTGTATATTATGGCACAGATCATCAAGATATCGATTACGATATATATAGTGAGATGATTTTTGAAGATGAGAAAGCATTCAAGGCTTTTGAGAAGGTGATGTTGGAAGATCAACAAAATTTTCAAGGGCCGGGAGGTCTTAAGGTCGTGGGTCTTGAGGTTTTAGAAGCTACGTTGAGACCTTCCAAATAGCTACATATGAGCCTTGAGCAAATGGCTAGGCTGGTTGAAATATAGGGGGTAGAACGCATTTGATTTATGACACCTTTCATTACTTTGATCTGATTGCCAAGTAGATGGATGAAGACTAGTCATTTAACTTGGTTGGCAGTCTATGATGAACATGTACCTAGTGCGTATCTGGAGTGTGAAGGTATGAAAGTCATTAGATGAGGAATTCAGAATGTCTTCCCTAGATATGACTTTCTAAATCTGACTTTGGCTGTAAAGATTGAAGAACATATGATTCAGTCAACCTTGTGAATAAAATTGTATATTGGATCATATCAAACTTGAAAGGAGTATTGATGAATTAGTTCAATGAGAACAGACCTTAGTAAAGGGGCTCTGACTAGATCAAACGAGAGTCACCAGTAGTCTTTTTCATCAGGCCGTCACGTGTAAGGTAAACACAAGTTTTGGACTTAAATTCCAGGTATCACCTGCTATCGCGAACTTTTGCCCCGCTAAGATTTTCCTCCACAAATCGAAAATATTCAACGAATTCATAGTTGGAGATCTGAACGTTTCCTCCCTTCCCGCATATCTCAACGTCAATCTTTTGCCGCAATCATGGCACCTATTTCACTCTCAGATATCATCTCTGCGCTCCCATCAGAGGATTCATGGGGACCATCGACCACATCAGAAACCACATTAGATGGAGTTCCTTACGCCCCATACTCAAAAGGAGATAAATTAGGTCGCATGGCAGATTGGACTGCCGAAGGAAAAGATGGAAGAGATGGCAGAGGTGGTAGACAGCAGTACAATCGAAACTACAGAGGTGCGATTTTACCTCGAATTTATTTGCTATTTATTTGCGATTTTCTTTACACGCACTGGAGAAAGTTACGTATGATATGATTTTTTTGTGCTAATATATTCTTGTGCATCAGATCAACAAGTTTACGGCGCTGGAACTTCCTCATTATTCGCAGTCCAACTCGCAGAGGATGAATCTACCTTCTCTGTTGTCAGCAACACTCGCGATTCTACCAAGACCCGCTTTGGACGTGGAGGACTCGCTCGAGGACGTGGACAGCGTGGCGGAAGAGGTGATACCCGTGGTGGTAGAGGTCAATTCCAGAGAGTTGGAGGACGAGGCGGGCAACAAGGCTACAATAGTTACGATACCCGCGGTGGAAGAGGTGGTGCTCGAGGTGGAAGAAAATTTGGCTGGAAGGATTACGACAAGCCACAAAGAAATCGCGATGCCTCTGTTAACATTAAGCCTGACTGGAAAATGTTGGAGGAGATTGATTTCAACCGTCTGGCTAAGCTCAATCTTGATACTGATGATGGAGAAGATATTGACAGCTATGGTTTCCTTTACTACTACGATCGATCATTCGACAAGCAACCTGTCAAGGCCGCCGAGAGAAAGCTCAACGTGGTCGATCGCGCTTCATACAACGTTACTACATCTTCAGATCCCGTCATTCAAGAACTCGCCGAGAAGGATGAGGCCACAATTTTCGCAACCGACAGCATTCTTTCCATGCTTATGTGCTCCCCTCGTTCAGTTTATCCTTGGGATATCGTCATCGTTCGACAAGGCAACAAAGTGTTCCTCGACAAGAGAGACAATGCCACACTCGATATGGTTACCGTTAATGAGAATGCTGCTGACGCTCCAATGGATGCTTCAGAAGGCAGCAAGGACGCTATTAACCAGCCAAGTGCTTTGGCTGAGGAAGCTACATACATCAACCACAACTTCGCAAACCAAGTCATGAAGGAGAGCGACAGCCAAAAGGTAGAGATGGAGAACGAGAACCCATTCTATAATTCCGCCGAAGAGACCGACCCACCTGCCAGCAAGGCATACAAATACCGTAAATTTGATCTTTCTTTGAACGACGAAGATCCAGTTCACTTGGTTGTAAGAACCGAGCTTGACGCTGTTTCAAAGAATGCCATCAGTGGAGAAGATCAATTCTTGACTGTCAAGGCTCTTAACGAATTCGATTCCAAGGCACAGGGAAGTGGAGGTGCATTAGACTGGAGGACGAAGTTGGTCAGTCAACGTGGTGCTGTTGTTGCAACTGAAATGAAGAACAACAGTTGCAAGCTTGCAAGATGGACAGTTCAAAGTATTATCGCTAAGGCTGATGTCATGAAACTCGGGTATGTATTTTTAACGCCTGTGGTCACTGACTTATACTAATTTTTGATAGATTTGTTTCCCGTGCCAACCCAAAGCTCAACGATCGTCATGTAGTTCTCGGCGTTATTGGCTGGAAGCCACGTGATTTTGCTTCGCAAATGAACTTGTCCCTATCCAATGGATGGGGTATTGTCCGTACCATTGTTGATATGTGCTTGAAGCGTGAAGAGGGCAAATACGTACTTGTCAAAGATCCTAACAAGCCAATCTTGAGACTGTACCAAGTTCCAGCTGGTAGTTTTGAGGATGACGGAGAACATGATATAATTCAGGAGAATGTCGAGGAGGATGATTAGATTATATGTGGTTGCACAAAAAAGTATCCAGCGTTCAATGGTTCTGGGTTGGGCTGGGCTGGGCCTCATGGAGTTATGATAATGCGCATATATCGTAAATAACCGATATCACATATGCTATATTTGATGAGTTCGAGAGAACCTTTTACCTTACACCCTTCTTTTCATAGATTGCAATCTGATCAATTCGCTCGAGACAAGGTTGACTAAATTTGCGAGTAAACGATTACAAAGAGTGTTATGCTGATATCCTGGTCAATTCCCCTTTGTTACGCGGTGCGGTTAGACTAAACCTATTACAGTCATTGGTATAGTCAATTAGATGAAGATTGATTTCCAAGCTTGATTCCCAATGCCTTGAATATCAATCTCACTTCATAAGTCAACTGCTCTATTTTCTGACCACCCCCTAGTTTGGGCTACCTTTCATTGTCAAACCCCTTGAAAATCAAGATGATGGAGTCAATACAGTAGTAGTAAATTCATAATCGATTCAGTTCAATTCGTCAATATAGTACTGTGATTTTACACTGTAATATCACTTGAGGGTCTGGAAGCTAATAAGACTACGAAGCTATGTTTTGTAGTACCGAGGTGTTAGCGCAAGTACGGTCACATGATTATGATCCTGACAGGCTTTTCTGCGGAAGCGTTGAAATTTAAGGTTTAGAATAGACGTTGTGAATCGAGGGTAGTGGATCAATATACACTTTCGACACGTTTCATGAACTCTCGAGTGCAGAATATCGTCCTTTTGATCTGATTATCCTCCAATTCAAATTGCTATAGTGGATGTTGGTTGGTTAGTGGTCAATGATCAGTGAACAATCGCAGCCGAGGACATAAGAAGCAGGTCCAATGTCGTTACGTTGCTTTATAAGAATTCGGCGATTGCTTTGTCAGATGTCTGAAAGAGGAATTGAATGATATTGGGGATATTGCTGAGTTGGCAATGGGTGTAGATTCCGAGAATGGATTATTAATGCAGATTCTGGGATCCACGGTGGTGAGTATATAATACTTGACGGGTTCCTTCATTTTCATTTCTTTTGATATCTACTTTCATATTCAAACCCACTTGCATTTGACTTAGCTCTGTTACAAAGAACAACATTTTCCCCTCTTCTGGAGAATTCATACTCAAGCACAACCACATCCATTGCTCAATAAAGCTTCAACTCTTGCACGAAAATCAGACACATGATCTACTCAGTTATCCTCCTTTGTCCAAACGCATACCAAAATTGAAAATGAGTGAAACACCAGATCCTGAAGCGTATACCACGCCTTTCGCTATCACTAAATCTATTCATCGTAATCCTTATTGGGCTATCGATTCTAAAAATCCAGCGAATAACCAATCTGGTAAAATTATTATTATCACGGGAGCTAGTGCTGGTATTGGAGCTGTAAGCACTGTTACATATTCTCTGTCATACAATCTTGATTTTCTATTCTAACAATATCTCAAATTAGGCAGCGGCAAAAGTTTGGGCTGAAGCACATGCATCTGGTATAGTGCTCGCAGCTCGTCGAGTCCAACCTATAGACTCTCTTATCGAGAAGCTTCAGCCTATTAGTCCTGAAACCAAGTTTCTTAGTGTGAAAGTCGATATTGCAAATGAAGAAGATGTTAAGAAACTTTATGAGACGGTACAGAAGGAATTTGGTAGACATGCTGATGTACTATTGAATAACGCTGGATTTATGTCAAAGGGTATGATTGGAGAGGAGGAACCAAGTGCTTGGTGGAAGGGATTTGTGAGTTTTTTACGTCGATATCAATGTCCATCTCAACTCGTTGAGATGAGAAAATTGGAAAGACGAAACTAACATTTGATGAAACTAGGAAATTAATCTCAAAGGTCTCTATAATATGACCCACCACTACATCCGATCCCAACCTTCCCCTAAAACGCCGACTGGCACAATCATTACCCTTTCCTCCGGACGCGCTGGTCTCACAGGACCTGGTGGTTCCGCATACAATATCTCTAAAATTGCCGAACAACGTTTCGTCGAACATCTTCACCTCGAATATCCTTCCCTCCGTGTTTTCACTACGATGCCAGGAATCGTATTGACTGATATGGTGTCAGACAGCTTCAAACCATATGCACTTGATCATGCTGATTTGACCGGTATGTTGGCATTGTATCTAGCTCAGGAGAGAGCAGACTACTTGAGGGGGGGAATGGTTGGAGTTAACTGGGATGTTGAGGAAATGGAGGAGTATAGAAAGGAGATTGCGGAGAAGAAGGCGTTGCAGACTACTTGGATTTCTATCCTGCCTATCAATGGTGGAAAGGGACTAGCCGGGTTGAGGGATTAGCTCCAGGAATTTAGCGGAGTGATAATTATAGGAGTGGAAATATTCAGAAGTGGTCTGAAATATTGATTTAAAGTTTAACGTTAAAAATAAGGAGGTTAAGCGAAGCAAAATCCCTCCTTTTTAGGGGAAGAAAGGTGAATGTTTAGTATTGGCGAGTGATACAATGGATCTTCGCTCAATCACCCTCATGAATCGTGTTTTATCCTTGCCTTCCCAAAATTGAATCTCATTCGCTACTTAAATGCCATTTGGTCACTTTCTACCCCGCGTTTTCATCAGCCGCCCCTACTAACATAGGTTATACGACTGTCAGATCTCCAGACAGAGAGCCAATCACATCGCACAAGCGAATACGAATGCCATGCTGTTAACCATCATGAGAAAATCTTACAATCCTTATTGTTATTATAGTTATCTATTAAACTATTTCCTACTCCTTCATTCTATCTTTCAAGCTTAAATCAAAAGATTTATATACATATGAGATCAATATCAAAATGAACGATCCTCCTCCCCCGTATACATCACGTCCGCCCTCATACACAGAAAGAACACCTCTTCTACATCTCCATCTGCCAACTGAACCTCGTCCTTACCAAACTCCAGCTCTTAGATCGGACGATGCGTCGAGGTTTAGAGCAGCTACTTGGATGTCGATTTTTGTTATCTCGTTGGTGGGCGCATTTTATATTGTGCTTATTATGGTGGTGGGATTCAGTATTTTTTGGCCCAAGGAGGGGGATTGATGAATACTGAAAAGTAAAATGGGATGTGGAATCGATGGAATTTAGTGAGTAAGGAGGTATACTGGGGATGAAGGTATTCAAGACTTTTGGAACGGGACGCACATATTCACGTTGATTTGGAAGGATGTTGAGTGGATCACGATACCCATTCACAATATCGATGATTTCGAGCTCGTTTGCCGTCTGAAAAATACCCAATTAATGAACGATCATTCAAATGATAATCACCCTGTAAGTATGCCTTACATGCGACAATACCTGCATCACAAAAAGCCTATCATGATAGCAACCCGTGGCGGCGTCCAATCCTATGAGATATATTTAGACCCTGTTTTATGCAGGCGGCCGCATTGCGACCGTCACACGGAGGCGCAATATATTTGATGACCATCACCTCACTTCATGTATCAAGATTCAGGCTGTGATTTTCAGCTCTATATGATGGATTAAATTCTCGAGATCGAAATCTCGACTTGATTGTGTGAATGATTAGCGCATGTGTTGATACCAGGCAGATATGAGAAGCAAGATGCATAAGGCTGGCCCACCACCACCATATTCGCCTGAAAGTCCTCCGAAATACTCACACTCGGAATCGACACCTCTTCTTCCAAAAGCAAACGAGGATGCTCTCTCAGAATCGGCGAATTCGAATAACAGAAAGAGCAGGAAATTCTCCACACTATTGCTCACTGTCATCGGCGCATTCTTGACTGCACTTATAATTCTGAGTTCGGGAATTTCCTTCTGGTCTATCATCCAAAATGGGAAACCAGCAGCAAAGATCGTGAATTTCAAGGTTGGAATTATTGGTTCTGGACCCGCGGGGATTGGTGCAGTTCAAGGTGTGAGAGATGGGATTTCACGACTTGGCCAGGAGTTCAAAGATCAAAATGTTGATGTACAAGTGGAGATTGTAGTTTTTGAAGAAAAGGCAAGAGTTGGTGGGAGGATGGTGGTGGAGGGTGCAACTGGTATGCAGCTTGAGGTTGAAGATGTTGCGAGTGGAGCATTGGATGGAAAGCTATTGAGTATCATAGGCGGGATGGATGATGTGCAGGAGACAAAAGATATGCCTACTGAGAGTGACGATCTTGGAATGGGAAAAGTTGGATAGTAAGTTCACATTACTTTATCTCAAATATTTTCGAATCATGATTTCACAACTGATACTCGCAGCTTCAATGGAAATAATTTCGTCATCGAAACATACCGTCCTTATGCTACCACTCCTTGGAAGCATTACATATATATCCTCTTCAAATATGGACCCTCTGTTTGGCGTGCTCCAAGAATTCCAACGGGGACTATGAAATCCTTCCATAACTTCCTCCCTAAACTCAACACTATATGCGTATCCTCCATCAGAGATCTGGCCTACATAATGTCCAACAGGTTTGGATACACTCCTTTCAGCCTCCCCGCAACCGATAGACTAAAGAAAAACGGAATCGGAGGAGACTACATACGAGATATACTAGCCCCGCAAGTTCGACGTCATACTGGACAGTTAATTGAGCAGATAAGTGATCTAACACTAAGTATTGCGCTTGAGCAAGAGGAATCCGGGTCTTCGAAGGCTGTAAATCATGGATTTTATCAAATGGCAATGGAGAAATCATTGAGAGAGAATAAAGCAAAAGTACATCTCGGTGCAAAAGTCACACAACCTCGCTGGGAAGAAGTCATCGGAGATGATGCAAAGTGGGTGATACGATGGGAAAACGCAGCACATGACGAAGACGTTCTAGATTCTGAAGAATTCGATAAAATCATCATCACCGCACCATTCAACTACACGGAACTCCTAGGAATAACACATGATGGTAAATCACTCTATCCTCTCGATGATAATACCCAGGATATCGAATATCAATCCCTATATATCACTTTCTTCACCACAACCTCACTCCTCACTTCTTCTCTTCATAATACACCATCACCTCTACCCGCACAACTCCTTCCTATCTTCGATGCCAACCAACCATCTACTTCCCCCTACAACTCTCTTGTCGAAATTTCTCTTCTCCGTACCATTTTTCCTGCTTTTCAAGCACCAGATTTCAATCCCCATCCTCCCAACCCTCCAAAACGTCTCTACCTCTACCGTCTCCTCTCCTCCCACCCTATCTCCCCCACTTTCCTCTCTAGCATCCTTCATCTCCCCAACACAACAATATTAGAAACTTGGAATCAGCAAGAAATTCTACACGCATATCCAATTACACCAACCTTCCCCTCAGGTTCAGCCTCAAATCCAGATTCAAAAGAAGAAAAAGGAAATCTAAAATTAGGAGACAACATATGGACAACACGGGGAATAGAGAAGGTATTGGGGAGTGAAGTGTGGGGAGCGTGGTATATGGGGAGGATGGTGGGAGGGAATCTGGCGGGGGAGATTGGGGAGGAGGTGAGGGGTGGGTTTGAAGTAAAGTGATAGAAAGGAGATTGGAGTGTGGGATTGGGATTTAGTGTTTTGGGAAATAGGGATGCACTGTAATGATAGACATGATACGAAGCTGACCAAGCGATTATATGTCTATTCGTTTATTCATTTATTACTTACTCAATTCTCAGACTCTCTAGCTAGTAGTATTTACTTACATTCCATATATAGCCATACATTCACGTACACATATACACGCAACCCCAAGTCCCCGAATCCTCCATAAACCCCACATACTAGCAAACCAACATCACCGTTACTGGATTCTACTATAATCCCCTTTTTATTATCAATTCTCAAACTCGCTAGCGGTATCTATATCTATTCCATATATAAAAACACACATGCGA
The DNA here is from genome assembly GCF_014898465.1 of Botrytis porri. Classification (NCBI taxonomy): domain Eukaryota; kingdom Fungi; phylum Ascomycota; class Leotiomycetes; order Helotiales; family Sclerotiniaceae; genus Botrytis; species Botrytis porri. Next base: position 3,688,294 of record NW_024066075.1, on the reverse strand, counting down.
ATTTATGCATATACATATACATATACATATACATCTCACCCCTTCAAACCCTCAAACCCCATGAATGACCAACAAATCAATGTCAACATCAACATCACTACTCCCACCCCAATCCCCCAATTTCTCTCTAGATTTCAAGTTTAATATCAGACTGCATAAGTTATACGAAACGTACGAAATATAGAAAAAATGCAAGCATCAGAATGGATTATCGATTCTCGATTCTCGATTATTGAAGATACAGATTTACAAATGAATAGAGAATAGGATTAGATATCGAGAGGTTGAAAGATTGAAAGATGAAAAGATGATTATTACAGAGAAAAGATAAATCGTAAAGAAGAAGATAATAAAAGTCAAAGTATCAGAATTGAGATAGCCATAAGTAATACGGAAAATAATAAAGTGTGAGAGGTGACAGGTGGCGAAACTATAATCGAGAACTTGTTGTAGTTATAATAAATGTAGTGAGATGATGGGGGCGGGCGGGTCAATGACTAAGGCATTTTGTATAAAATGCGCGTGTGATATATAATAAGTTGAAGATTGCAATGATTTTAGTCGGAATACTTTGTGTGAATTAAGTTTCACAGTGTAAAAAGCTCCTCTGAAGGGTACCTGAGTAAGTAACCTCTCTACCTATTCACTGTTCATGCATCTGAAGAACAAAAGCGATATAAAAAAGAAATCAGATATTGAGATCTTTTAGACATTAATTCATCTATCATAGTAAATTGTCATATACACCAGATCAACTGGTTAATATATATACTCCAGAACTCCTCTTAATCTTTCGATATCCCATTCCGTCCTATTCCGCCCCATACCAATCTATCCCAATCCAATCCATTCCATGCAATCCCGCCTTCTGTTTTCGGCAACGAAACTATACTCCACCCCATTTTAACCTTTAAACCACTAAGCCACTAAACCTCCAACTCCCTAATTCTATAAACCCCCTCCTCCGCCCTCCTCCTGCTTCCAACATCACCCCCCTTAATACTCCCTCCCACCACCCACAAACCCACCACGACCGCCACCCCCCCCTACAAACCCAAAAATTCCCACTCCCAACCCCGTATCCTTCAGACCCATCACTCCTCCCATCTCCTCCCCCATCCCCTGCTCAATCCAACTTGGCATCGCCACGATCAAAAACCCCGTAAACAAATTTTGCAAAACCGCATTCGCCCTATCCAAACCCCCTCTTCCTCTCTGACCCTCCTCCTTCCCACTCTCATCCACACCCTGCTGAATCGCCAAATATCTCTCGACCGCAAATCCTAAGATCGCGGCTCCTGCCACCAGAACCCCGAAGATTAAACTGATAACTTTGAGACTACATTCCATACCTGGACTTGAAACGACGAAGACAGTGGCGCTGACTTTTGTCGCTTGGGGGATGAGAGTCGTAGATACGTATTGAGAGAAGGCGATAGTGCCAGTGGTGAAGAGAATGAGACCAGGGATTGCGATGCGGAGAGCGCTGGTTGGGGTTCCGCCTAGGACTTTTTCGGAAGAAGGGAGAATGGGTTTTCCGGGGGAGACGAGGGATAAGAGACCGTAGGATAGGAGGGAGAGAACGAGGGGTCCGATGAAGATATATCCTACTTGGCTTGGGAAGATGAATAGGGGTGAAGCGGAGAGGAAACCCGAGAGACTTAGGGCAAATGCGTATGCGGATGCTATTGGCAATGAAGCCAAGACAAACGTAAGAAGTGTGATTGGAGAGGCGAGTCTCTTGAGTGGTCTCAATAAATCTTCTCTGGATGGGTTGCCCCAATATGGCTTAAGATGTAATGTTTTCCACCAGGATTTGAAGGATATGGTTGGAGGAGATGTAGGAGGGGTAGGATGAGAAGTACGATAGAAAGATGTTTCCGGAAAGGCGACAATCAAAAGGAATATCGCGATGGCTTGGATGATGTTGATTACCATGATTTGATTTCCGTACCCATCGATTGTCTGGCTTAGATATCCACCGATAATGGGGGTTCCCCACGTGAAGAAGACGTCGACTGTTGAGAGGATTGTTAGGCGAATGGGAAGTTGTGATTCCTATTTTTGTTAGTATATTTCTTTACGTTTGAATGACTTCCCTGATTTCCGAGCCTTTCTCGCTTCCGAAACCAGCGATCAACAGAAAAGAACAGAGGGTAATACTCACGAAGTACATTTCCGCCATGGCACCCCTGATCAACGCTTCAAAAGCTCCCCAACCTAGTCCCTGCACCATTCTCCCACCCAGAAATTGACCATAAGTCTCAACATGCATATTCCACAAACCACCGACCAACATCAAAGCCGCCGCGAAGATGAAAATTCCTCTCTTTCCCACTTTCATATTCAATATTTCCCAAAATGGACTACTGATCGCAGAGAAAATGAACGCAATTCCTGTTAACAATGCGGTTTGAGTAGATGAGATCGAGAACTGTGCTGTGATGACTGCATTTACGGAAACGAACATTAGGCGTTGCATGCCTACTATTGAGAAGGCAAGACATAGGGTGAAGAATGCGAGATTTTTGCGATGAGGACACCAGTTCTGTAGTATGTTAGTATCACTTTCTTCGACGAACTTGTAATACGTTTTATTTAATGCAAGAATGGCAAATAATAATAGAATACATACCAAAGGATCCATACTCGAATCATGACTGGAATTCTCATCGTCCCACTCTCCCATGTCTTTTTCGAAATCATAAGGCGTAACTTTTTCCACAAATGTTTTTAAAGTTCCTTCATCCATCTTTGGAAACCCTTCAACTTTCTTTTCCTTCGCATTCGCATTACTTCCGGCCGAAAACTTTAGTTTTCCACTGATAGTATCCCTCCTCAATTTTCCTTTCATCCCATTGTCAATTCCACCTTCGTCATCCCCTTTCCTTGAATATTCCGATTTCTGAAGGACAGGTTGTGGTTCAGTTATAGTTGCCATGATTTCCGTTCGCTGCTAAGTGTTCTCGCAATTCGTTTGATCAGTTTGATGCCAATTAAGTGCCTCTTAGGATCATCTATCTTTGATGTCTTTCCCTTCATGTATTCTTGATTCGATTCGCTCGAATAGTCGTCGAATCGTGTAAAATAATTCGATGTAATTTTCCTTTTCTTCTCCTTTTCTCTCAATGTCAAATTTCTAAATGAATGTCGCGCGATCTCTCAAAAACCGTCTGCAAAAAATAAAGTAAAGGAATGACTTTGAAAATAGAAAGAAAACTACACAAGAAACAGAACTAGAAACCCTATTGACCGTCTGGCAGTCTTTAAGAATAGATGTCAATATAGAAAAGATAAGAAAAAAATCAAATCAAAGGCATAAATGTCATCAGAAGTATCCGAAAGACCAAGAGAAATTCGTAAACAATGCGTACAAGTTAACTGAACTCGAACTCATGACGAACAATCACTTCATACACCCAACTGCGCCCCAGCGCATAAGGACTCCGATTCGAATCCGCATCACATACAATCTCATACGTTCCGGATCCCCTATAACTCCCATTGACGTGAATATGAGCCAATTTTCTGATATTCTGTAAGGCTTAAATTCATGCACTTGCATTTCAGACGAGTTAGCTTCCCAAGATTCCCGAAATATACCATTTGTATCCAATCGTAACCCCTGTAGCGACCAAACTCTAGCTCGAGGTCTAAAGTCTAATACTAAAAGGGGAATTTTCAATTCTGATCAAACCCAAACCGTGGCAGCCGCGTTTGGAACGATCTACACGTTTCGTCTTGAATGTGCCGCACTGGCGCGGTAGCTGCTCGGACTTGGATATTTTGATGAGGGATATGGTTGAATTGAAGCGAGCAATTACCAATAAACCACTTTGCTCACCTCGATACTAAATAGCGGGATATGCACCCGGACATTTTGATGTTTGGCGGCTAGGAATTAGATAGTACTGGCACCGGTATGAGTGTAAAGAAAATTAACCTTAGGAAGACGATCAGTGCGGGCTGACCTCCACTATTTCATAGATTGGCCAATAGAGTATATAAGTGATATCTCCCAGTTCATTGATCCACCTACCTTGTTTCCAAATCCATTGACTTTCTATAAGGCCAGCTTGAGATATGTCAACCAGACTTGCAGATTTCGCTCTTCTTTTCTTCCTCAGTTAACATTGGCCTTGCATTAGACCCTTTGATGATCTAAATCTACCTCTTTCAGGCCCAGTGAGGTAGTTGAGGTATAGATTATTATTGAAATTTCGGTCTTAACATGATAACCGTAGCTGATATGTATGGTGAGATTTTGAAGATATATCACCCCTAATATCCTTTTGAGAATCCAAAGATGTTTTTGCCATGTTTGGCTTCGCTCTTGGACACATGGAGTGTGTTTATTAACAGGTGTGGATGAAAACCTCGTATTAAATTTCGCATGATGAAGTCGGAGAATTCTGAGGAATATCATATCATTGAAGAATTTCTACAATGATTGATATCTTGAATAGATGAACATGTTGTCGTCTCGAAAACATTGAAGTTGAAGTTGACCTGACAGATTGTAGATCCAAATCAAGCCCGTGCACTTCTTCCTTCCTATCATAGCCGAGGCATGAGCGACAACCTTTTCCTCATGGAGTTTCATCGAATTGTGATATCAATGGTGTCAATCAACATGGGACCCGAGTTTCCTTCTTATCAATAAGCTTCCATACATAAACAATTAATCATTGTCCTTTGATACCTTTCTTATACTTTTCTACAAGACAGCTAAATAGAAGAAGAATCATCTTAATGCTAAGGAAAATGGCAACAGAAGCAGCTGCTCGTACTTTCTTCTCGTCTCCTTACTTCGCTGTAGTTGGCGCCTCTGCAGACCCTGCAAAGTTTGGACATAAAAGTAAATCCCCAAAGTTTCTTTCACCATCCCTGAAGACAAGTGTTCATCTCCATTTCTGAAACTTTGAGCTAACACTTCCTTCCTTAGTATTCGCATGGTATACGGCCCACGGTCTTCCAGCAACGCCCATCAACCCCTCCTCCCCCTCCATCAAAGTCGGTTCCACCGATTACTCCACTCTCCCCTCAATCTCCGCTCTTCCCCATCCAACTGAGACGGGTGTCTCGATTATCACTCCTCCAAAGATCACAAAGAAAGTCTTGGAGGAGGCAAGAGCTCTGGGGATTAAGAGTGTGTGGTTGCAGCCGGGAACATATGATGATGAGATTCTAGGATTTGCTTTGAAAGAGTTTGAGGGTGGGGTTGGTGGTGAAGAGGGTGGAACTGTGGGGGGGGAAGGCTGGTGTGTTTTGGTTGATGGAGAGAGAGCTGCTAAGGCTGCTGGTAGAAACTTGAAGCTGTAAGGAGGGTTGTTGACTCGGACTATAATGAGGGTGATATCCAATACACATACTGTATTTATTCTCACATACCGTCCTTTATCTGAAACGTAGATGGTTTCAAAATCAGGGAGAGCTTTGAGAGACACCAGGGATAAGTCTCATCTTGAGTAACTATAATTTTGGCCTGATATATTGCGACGCTTCAGAATCATATATGGCAAGCCATCACTATAGTTTTCTACCATATACCTCAACTCGTGAGTTTCTGCTTCGATAACAATTGGATCCTGCTACAAGTCAACAAAGATGGACATGAAAAGCTTCATTCGTCTAGTCCTTCAAGAAAATCAAGGAGAGTCTCTCAATTGAAGTGTATCCGTCTTGACTATAATCCATAAGACATTCGGATCTCAACCTACAAACTCGTAAGTGTACAGACCTTCAATAGCACGGTCTTGTTGCAAAATTTCTGGATCAAGATAGCTTTTCGGTCATACCTGACCTTGAGAATGAAAGCTTCAGCAATTTAAAGCAATTCACATTCCATCTTCTCCTCATCTATAATCACTCTGCTAGAAGCAAGATGAAGATCAATCATATTTCATTTCCCTATCGTAACTTTCATGAGAAAGGTACTAAATCAAACGACAGATGTTGTCTACATATATCATCCTAATGAGCGGAGTCTGTTCCTGAATACAGCTTTAGCAACGCAGTGTCACCGTTGCCCTTCAAAGACCCCACGAAGTTGACCGCAGCAGCTGAATATACACATGAAGCTTATCACCCATCGAACTGTATATTCAAGGCTCTCCGTGGTAAATGAGTAAGTAGTACAGAAGAACGACAATTTCGATTGAAAATTGTATTCTGTACTGCATTGTACTTCGTATCCCCATAAACACCGAATCAACAACCGAATCGAGCACACAGCCACCTAGATCTCGCCATCAAATCATCTGAACAAGTGTACAATTTGTTAATTTAATGTCTTTGCTACAAATTAGATGTATTGGATCTCCTTATTCTTCATAATTCATCAAAGGTAGAGAAAAAAAAGCAATCATGAAGTCTCCTCTCGAGTGTTATGAATCTCAAGGATCTAATAGATTTTGTAATACGAATCATCTTCCTCTTCGGTTAATTCTGCCCAAATATGATATATGTGTGGCCAATTGTTTATTTTCTTCTTTTATCATGAAATATGCTTCCGTCCCGCGATGGAAATAACCCGATATCGATGCGAAGATTCATTGATTGGGTAAAGTCAACATTAAGCTGTGAAATGGATTTTGCTTTCTTCACTAGTTCTCTCTTTTATTTTTGGCATTGTCACTTTCGATAGACTTCAAAAGATCATTTCCAACTAAGAATCATCAGCTTCGGTTCGCTTTTGGTTCTGAATTCTTTCCCTCTTTGGCTTCTACCCACACGTTCTTTTTCGCTTTCGAGGAATAGCTACAAAACTACAAGCCGCAGTGCAATTAATTCAAGTCTTTACATCTATTATATCTCCTTCATTCCATTGGCGGCTTCAACCCGAATCTTATCATGTCGAGAAATGTGCCAGCCGAGTCTAGCGATCTAGGTAGTGGCGATGATGTTCCTACTGCAATTGCTCCACCTTCTCGACCACTTTCCCCAATAGATACTACATATCGAGGCGCATCTGATGCTGAACTGGGCACTGCTACAACCACCATTGATCGAGTCGATGAAAATCTTACTCAGCAATTGAGAGGTCCAGAGCCATCTAATATTGTCTCTTGGGATGGCGATACCGATCCATTGAATCCTATGAATTGGTCTAATACGAAGAGGTGGGCTAATACCGGAGTTATCTCTGTCATGACTTTCTCTACGTAAGTAAATTCCCTCCTTATTTCACTCACATCCACTAATTCTCCACAGTCCTCTCGCATCCACCATGTTTGCACCTGGAGTTCCTCTCGTGATGGAAGAATTCCACTCTACGAATATGATTCTCCAAACTCTCGTCGTCTCGATCTTCGTCCTCGGGTTTGCTGCGGGTCCCATTATCGCCGCGCCCATGTCAGAATTGTATGGTCGCAAACCAGTCTATCTAACTGCCAACTTCTTGTTCATGTTATTCACACTTGGTTGCGGTCTCTCAACTGATCTCAACATGCTCATCATTTTTCGATTCCTAGCAGGATGTGCAGGAGGAGCACCCACCGCACTCGGCGGCGCAAGTATCGGCGATATGTTCCATCGAGAACAACGCGGACTCGCAATGGCGCTTTGGGGAATGGGTCCATTAATGGGACCAATAGTGGGACCTATCATAGGAGGTGACCTTGCTGCAAATGCGGGATGGCGATGGGCGTTTTGGTTGGAAGCTATTATTGCCGTTGTGACATTGATTGGAGGATTTTTTCTCCTGCAGGAAACATATCCGGTGGTGATTCTGGAGAGAAAAACGAGACGCATTATTAAGGAAACGGGAAATACAGCGAAAGTATCGGCGCTTCATCATGCGGATACGCCAATGGTGCATTTTACTAATGCTATCGTTCGACCTTTGAAAACATTGTTTCGCTCACCAATTGTCTTTCTACTCTCGGTATACTACGCTGTTCTTTTCGGATACCTGTATCTCTTCATCACGACCTTTCCATTTACTTTTTCCAATCAATATCATTTTTCCGTTCCGCTTACCGGGCTCTCATACCTGGGTCTTGGATGCGGAATTGCCATTGGACTTTTCGTGTCGGGAAAAGTATCAGATCCGATTTTCAAGAGGTTGACGGAAAAAAATGGAGGGATTGCGGAACCGGAATATCGATTACCTACGCTGGTGCTGACGAGTCCGTTGATTGCCATTTCGCTGTTTGTTTATGGATGGACGGCCCAGGCGAAAGTTCATTGGATTGTGCCGATTATTGGGACGAGTTTCTTTGGGATTGGAATGATTCCCGCTTTTGTATGTTTCTTCTGTCATTCCCTCTCTCGCTCTCTCTCTCTCTCCCTTCTACTTCCCCTATTACTCCATTCCTCATCATCCCAAAAAGTAAACAAACATATACTAACAACTCACCCAGCTCTCAATAAACATGTACCTAGTCGATAGTTTCCCCACCTACGCCGCCTCAGCAATTGCCGCCACGAAAGTTTTTCAATCGATTGGAGGAGCTTTTCTACCACTAGCAGGTCAGCCTTTATATTCGGCGCTGGGATTGGGTTGGGGAAATAGTGTGTTGGGATTCATTGCACTGGCGTTCTTTCCGGTGCCGATCTTGTTTTTTAGGTATGGGAAGTGGTTGAGGGAGAGGGGGGTGGTGAAACTTTGAGGGGTGGGGTGGGTGTAGAGACTGGAGGGAGTGGAGAGAGGATTAGGAGGGGGAGTGTGTGGATTAGGTGGAGATTTGTTTCTGGGTGTGTGAGGAGTGGAGATGATAATATATGGAAATAGGGGAGGAGGTAATATTGTAGTTCATTGAAACAGTATATCTGTTTACAGATTAAAAGCTGGTAGCTAAAAACTAAATGTAGAAACCCCGAAGAAGGAAAGTCAATTAATACTTAATACTTATTTATATATCCCCTGCATCTATATCTACATCTACATCTCTCACTACTGAATATACATTTTAGGGGTAACTATATCACTTAGTAAATACCTAGTATATATCTACTCAAAAATTCCAACAATCCCAAGAGACTCTCACATTTTTGAGAGTGGAGATGATGAATATGATAGGAGTGAAAGATGAAGATATTTAGTGACGATATAAGGTTAAGTATACTGTGATATTAAGATACTTGAATTCTTTGATTTCGGGTTTGGGGTTTGGTTTGAGAGGTGAAATGGAATGATTGGAGGTTTACCTCCTTGATAGTCTTGCTGTCCGCGAGGACCATAGTACTGTATACACAAAAAAAAAAAGGAAACTCTCGCTTGGTGAGACCCAATTCAAGCGATCTGATTGATCAGAATGAATTTTAACTTTATTAGCATTGTGGTATAGTGTAACATCTCAAAATATTGATTGTCTTTTTCAATGAAACTAATTTAATTGAATTAAATAAAGAATTAAAAAAAGTGATAATCATATAATTGTTACGGGAGCTGCCTCTAGGGTCACGTGGAAGTGTCTAGAGATCTCTCGAGGTGGTTTAGACTAGACTTCAAGTAGGAATTCAATAAGGTTGTAACTGGTTGCAATTCTCGTAACTATAGTATGAAACTAATGATTGATCTTGAGCACGAAGCTCTATATTGTAATGAAATCCCATTCCCTTATATAGACCTTCGTTCTCTGTTGTCCCACTGCTTCCCACTGTGTCCCACTGGGCCTTACTCAGTGGGACTCAGTGGGACACCTTGGTCAGGTGATATTTTAATCAATCTAGTCATGTGACGACCTCGGTCGTAACAATAATATAGATTAAGAGCTTTTAAATAATAACGTAACGTATGGGGAACTCGGACATATGGGGAACTCGGACACTTTTTCAATTATTCTACACGCGATCTTGTTCTACGAGCCACACAATCCTCCAATTCCAATTCCGAATCACTTGAACTATTCTCTAGCTCTTCTTCTTCAATCTCTTCTTCTGATTCTTCAATTGGGCGTTTGCGTGGCCGTCCTCGTGGCTTTTTCTCCTTCGGTTTTTCCTCCGCCTCACGTACCATTTTCAATACTTCCTTAGTACTAAAGACAAATTGACCTTGTAATTTGACTCTTTTGCCTTTAGTTCTTTTCTTTCGAGTCTCAATTACCTCCTGAGCATCAGAGAGCTGTTTCCGAAGTAGGGCTATCTCAGCATTTTGAGATTCTACAAGCCTAGTCATTCTCTTGGCATATCGACGAGTTGGCGATGCAGGAGAACCACTGCTTGCTAGAGCTGTATTAAAGATCTGATTTGCTTGCCTTAGTTCTGTTCCATCTGGAGGAGAACTCCTGAGTATAGACAAGTCTAGGTCTTGATTGGGGGTTCTCATTTGTGGAGTAGAAGGTTGCTGGGAGGAGTTAAATGGTAATGAATCGAGTACTTTTCGTGGGGCAAAAGGTACTAAACCAGCTCCTCTCCAGCCAGCTTTAATATTAGAAGAATTCAATGCTTTTTTTCTAATATTTTGAAAGAGTTCTACCCATTCAGCTCTTTGGATTCGCTTTACACCAGCTCGAGAATATCGATCGACCTCTAAAGCATGATATCGTTTCATTGGCCCATACACCGCAATATCAAGTGGCTGAAGCAAGTGAGAGCAATGAGGAGGTAATATAAGTAAATCAATATCATTATCTATACAGAAAGCAATAAAGCTACCTGTAATATGGCTTGAATGGCCATCCATGATCAAAAGTCGAGGTCGGTCACCTGACACTTTCTTGGATTCTGGTTCGAAAACCCTTTTTAACCATTCTAATCCATGGCTATTTGAGGTCCATCCATTTGTACTAGTAGAGAACTGCCAGCTTTGAGGTGTGTCCTTTGGAATCCATGCAGAATTCGTATTCTGAGCCTTGAAAATGACCATAGGTGATAGAGCATTTCCAGCTGCATTGACACATTCAAATGCAGTTATCCATTCTTGCTTGCCAGCTGTAACTTTCCAATTCGATTTCTGAGTAGAATCGACTATAATGCGCGTACTTTGAGTACTTCCAACTCCAAATCCGGTTTCATCCATATTATACATATCATCTAATTCATACTTTCGCTCAATGAGACGCGTGCGAAACGCGTCAAACCAAGCCTGAATATTCTCCGGAGTTGCTTCTTTAGCCCGATTAGACTCTAATTGACGTGAATAGCATGTTTTAAGTTCTGGATGTCGTTTTTGGAATCTATAGATCCATTCGTGGCCTATAGGTGGAATTTCTGTCGAGGTAGGATTTCGAGATGACGCGACCCGAACGCGTCGAAGACGAATTTCGTCGGCCATTTCCTTCACCAACATAGGTGTAGCAGGGAATCCAGTGATGGTAAGTCGTGAAATCCATCGTACAAGAGTATTTTCTTCTGCGTTTGAAAGAATTTGAGCCATTTCGTGGGTTTGGGAACGTGTTTTCTTCCCAGCCAGCCTATCAGCTAGGGTAGACTTAGGGACTTCAAAATGCTCTGCAGCCTTTCTAATTGATTTAAATTCTTTCAATTGAAGTGAAATTATAGCCTTTTGAAGCTTCTCTTCAATTTGAGCAGATGTAGAAGGTGATTGGGTATGCATAATAAAAGTTATTGCGGTTTCAAGTTGGTGATGGGCTAAAAGTGTCCGAGTTCCCCATATGTCCGAGTTCCCCATACGTTACGTTATAATTTTTATAATTCTAACTTTAACTATAAAGTCTATATGAGGGATTAAATTTTATATATGATATTTTTAAAGCGAATTAAAAACTTATTGATTTCCTTAGTATTATTAATAATATATAATATGTTTTATTAGTAAGCGAGTTATATTAGTAAGTAGGTTATTTCATTTTATATATAAAATCTATCTATATGTAACTATATACTTTCTTTATTGAATGATATAATTTAAAAAAAAATTGAAAAAATTGAAATTTAGTTATATAAATATTATGAAAATTTAATTATTTATTAAAAATTCGAATTATTATAGTGGTTATTATAGAATAACTTTTTTATAACGAAAATCGTAACAATTTCTATTATTTTTTTAGAAAATAATAGAAATATCTATATAAAAACTAGATTTCTAAGAAATCTAGATTTTACTTATTATTTCATAACTTTCATTTAAAAATAATAATAATTAATTATTAAAACAAAAATATTTTAAGCAGCTTGATTAAGATGATTTTCGAAATGACTTAAGTCGAGCACTCTACTTTCGGGCCATCCCCCTTTTGAGCTACTTTTTATACCAAAAATGGAATTTTTAACTTTCTTATTTATGAATAGAATTTATTGAAAATTTATATATATATATAATTTAGATCATTTTTAATTTACCTTGAAAATTTAAATTTTTTAGGAATTTTCTATATTGAGATCTAAAGCTTTAAAATATCGATTTTTAAATTTGTATAGAAATTATATATAAATTTAAAACTTTTATAAAATCTTTAATAACTTTTTAATAAAAATTATTAAAAATATATTATAAATTTTTAATATGTTTATTTTGAAGGATTTAGAAAAAAAAGAAAATTTCCTATAAATAGATATTTGAAAGAATACCCTCAAAATTACAGAGATTATTTATATTATTTTAAACTCATTGTATACTATATCTCTATATCTATTAATTTTTTCTATTTTTTTTTTAACTTTTATATAAATTTAAGTTCAAAACTTTCAAAAAGATATACAGTTTTCTTTTAATAATTGTTATTAAAAAGTTATTAAAGATTTTATAAAAGTTTTAAATTTATATGTAATTCTTATACAAATTAAGAAATCGATATTTTAAAGCTCTAGATCTCAATACAGAAAATTCCTAAAAGTTTAAAAATTTCAGAATGAGCTTAAAATAGCTTAAATTATATATATTCAAATTTTTATTAAATTAGATTATATATTAATAGAGATGTTAATAGGTTAAAAAAGCGATTTTTGGTGTAAAAGAGTAATTCAAAACAGAGGTGGCCCGAAAGTAGGATGGTCGATTTGTATATTAATATTTATTTATTTATTGTTTATTTATTTTATTAATTTACATTCGAAGGACAAGCCATAAGGGTTCACCACAGCCTCCCAGGGAGTATTAAAGATGGATTAAACTAACAATTCTATATACATATAATTATTAACTTAATCAAATGTTTTGTTCTTTTATAACTATAATACTAACAGAAAACAAACAGTATTACAAATACTACTCATTGATTTTACTAGCAAGTTCAAATTGTCCAATTTATTTTATATTAAAAAGTTCAAGGATTGTTTGAAATCTTTATAAAAAGGTAAAGATTATGAACTGATAAAGACCAAAGTAATCAAACTATTAAAAACCAAAGTGATTGTAGATAATCACAAGCAGATGATTAATATTATTAAGAAAGAAAAATATATTATAATTATTCGAATATAAATAAAACCATTTTTTATAAAAATAAGAAAATAAAGTAATAATAAAGTAAAGGTTTTTTCATATTAAAACTAAAGGATTAGAAAGAAAGTATAACATTTTTCTTTAATTATATATAAATAATAAACTATAAATTCATAAATGATTAGGTTTCGAAAAGACAAATATTAATTAGAATATAGTTCTAAATAGAAATAAGCATGAATCACTTTATCATTAAGCCAACCACTCTTTGCGGAGAATAATAGTCTTTTTGTTATTATATATTAATATAATCTATTCACTTATAAAACACATTATATATAATATATATAATATAAAAATACATACGCGTGTGTATACATTCATACCTTAATATTAATTAATTTAATCAAATTAGGAATTTATTATTATTAAAAAGGTTAAAAGAATTAAAGAAGTTAAAAGGAGATAAATCGACTTCGCCTACAAGCTCCTAATATAACTACTATTTAAAATCATATTTAAAAATTTATAATAATAAAAATTGTTAAATAATACTTTTGTTACGACAGACATCACATGACACATTCGCGTGTCACATGAGGGAGCCTTGGGGAGCTACGGGCTTCAGATGACGAAGGTCTATATAACAAATGAGTTTCATTAGGATATAGAGCTTCGTGCTCAAGAACAATCATTAGTTTCATTATTATAGTTACAAGAATTGCAACAATTACAACCTTATTGAATTCCTACTTGAAGTCTAGTTTAAACCATCTCAAGAGATCTCTAGACACTTCTACGTGACCCTAGAGGCAGCTCCTGTAACAACTTTCTCGAAAAGTAAAGAGTTCGAAGGCTCGTAGGCCCTAGTAGTTTATATAGGAAAACAGTTTTTTTACGAGGATTTTATTATGAAATCGCTTAGTATATAATGAGTAATAACTTAAATAATTGTTACGGAAACTGCCTCTAAGATCACGTGGAAGTGTCTAGAGATCTCTCGAGATGGTTTAGATTAAACTTCAAGTAGGAATTCAATAAGGTTATAACTAATTGTAATTCTTATAATTATAATAATAAAACTAATAATTGTTCTCTTGAATATAAAGCTCTATATTATAATGAAATCCCATTCCTTATATAGATCTTTGTTCTTTGATATTGATTTGAAGTTTCTTGGAGTCCTGACTCCCAAGGACCTCCTTGGAGCCCTGGCTCCTGAGAACTCTACCACGTGACATTGGTCACATGGCATTCTGTTACCCATCGTAATAATAATGAGATTTCAAAACCTAATTCTTTTTTTAAAAAAAAGAAGATTAAATAATAACAAAATATTGTCTGTTTAGAAATCTAAAAATTTCTTATTATATTAAAAAAATGTGAATTTCGTTATAGTTTTTATTATAAAAAACCTATTTCTATAAAAACGATTATTTAAAATTCATTTTTAAAAAAAAAGAAATAGAAGTTTATAATTTTCGCATATTGATATATTATATATTTAATTAAATTATATTAGTAAATAAATAAAGTATAAAATTATATAGAAACAAATTTTCTATGTAAAATGAGGTAGTCTATATAATAATATAATTCATACGCTAATGAAATACGTTAGGTCTTTTGAAAAGTAATAGGAGGTACTTCAAGAGGAGGTAAATGTAAGTTAGATTTTTCATTAAGAAATTTATAATACTTATTTAATCAAATTTTGCTTAATCAGTAATTCCAAAAATCTCAAAAATTAAAGAAATCTGCCCTTTTGCTCTTGGGAAGAGGCCTGCATTGTATATCAATACAACGCACCTGTGATATCCTTTCGTAACCGAATTAACTAATGAAGAAATCCGATATCGCAAAACACGAGTGCGGTGTCGCATGTTTGGATCGGAGGAGGGGAGTATTCGGTTGGTCGGTAGAATTGTAGGAGGGGAATGGATAGGTATGTAGGTAGATAGATGTGATTGATGTCATATTCTCGGATAAAGGATAAGGGATGGGATGGAGATGAGGATATAAATAGTAGGTGGAGGTGTGCTTTTGATGGGGGTTGTGAGTGTGATTCTGAAAGGATATTATTACTGTCTAGTTTGGTGATTATTTATTATTTATATGTAACTTTTACGGTTGAAGGAATATTGTAGAAAGGTTTTGAGATTTGATTGGATTGGATTTGTTGTGTTGTATTGGTGATTACCTAGTAGGTGTTGAAAGAGACAGAGAAAGAGGGGAGTGAGATAATCAACCACCTGAGCAGTCAAAGGTTATTGCGAATATTCGATCCATTGGTGAAGGAATTGAATTGGTAGATTGTTTGATTTCCTACAGACGGGATATATATTCTTCCAAGCACGTTGATCTTCTTCAAGTCATTCACAAAGTATTAAGATGGCTACATTTGCGTGAGTTCTCCTCCTTTCTCATCTATCCTCTATTCCTCCATAACCTTACTAACCTCAACTCTAGACACAAAACCTTCTCCGCAGCCTCCTACGCCGCATTCCGCCCCTCCTACCCCCAAAATTTCTACACCAAAACCCTAAACTATCACGTCGGGCCCCGCTCTACCCTTCTCGATCTAGGATGTGGTCACGGAGTCGTAAGTCGAGCTCTTGCTCCGCACTTTAAAAAAGTGTACGGTACGGATCCTAGCGCTGTGATGATAGCCCAAGCGCGCAAAATCGCATCAGAAAATGATGCCGAGGGAAATATAGAATGGAGACAAGCATCCGCGGAAAATCTCGATTTTGTCGAAGATGGGAGTGTGGATATGGTGGTTGCGGGACAGGCGGCGCATTGGTTTGATTTTCCGGGGGTGTGGAGGATGGTGGGGAGGAAATTGAGGGAGGGAGGGACCCTGGCGTTTTGGGGGTATAAGGATAATTTGTTGGTGGATTTTCCAGAGGCGACGGAGGTGTTGGATAGGTTTTGTTATGGGGAGGGGGAGAGGTATATGGGCAGGTTTTGGGAACAGCCGGGGAGAGAGAGACTAAGAGGGTTGTATAGGGATGAGGTGATGAGGCCGTTGGAGGAGGTATTTAGGGATGTGGAGTGGGGGAGGTATGAGCCGGGATTGAAGGGGAAGAAGAGTGGAGAGGGGATTGCGGAGGGAGGGGTGGTGATGGGGAGGAGAATGAAGTTGGGGGAGTTGGAGGGGTATTGGAGGACGTTTAGTGCGTTTCACGGGTGGCAGAGGGAGAATCAGGAGAGGAAGAAAAGGGAAGTGGGGGAGGAGGGAAAGGGTGATGTGATTGATGAGATGTTTGAGGAGATGTTGAGGATAGAACCGAAGTTGAGAGGGAAGGAGGGTGAAGACTGGAGGGATGTAGAGGTGGAGACGGAGTGGGGGACCGTTATTTTGTTGGCGAGGAAGAAATAGGAGGGGGGGGGGGTTATGGGTGATGGTTGGAATAAGAATTTGGGATTGGGTGTGATAGAAGTTGGCCTTTCTGGATGAGTTTTGATATAGGATGTTGCGCGCAGCTTCATAATGAATTAACTCCCGTCGCTCCTGAATATCTATACATAGAGCAATTAAGCAGAGTGTAGATACTTATTTCTTCTAAAATCTACGATAAGATGCAGCTTTCTGACCTACATATCTAGTAGATTCCTTCGCACCATGAAAACGGCAATGACATACTCTTAAGGGGGTTTTTTGATGGTGTTCATTGGTACTCCCGTTGGCCAGAGTCTTCGGTCTATGGAAAGACTACACACGTTCTCGAGTAGATTATTCCGAATCATAGTATTATGGGATTTTGAATAGGATTGATAGAACGAACGAATAGTCAAGTACATACTTTTATATATGAAGCACTATGGAGGCAGATATTCCTTGGTTAATCGGGGGTTCATATTAATTCACCCTCTTCTCATTGGTACAATTGGGGGTGAAGAGAAATGTAAACCCGATTAATCGAACTCGGGATATCACATTACATAAATTGGGGTGCTCTTTATGCCCTATTATGTCAATCAAGGGAGACTTCGATGTTTGGTCACTTTTGATGTGATTTCATAAATTCAAACTTGTGAGTAACTTTTGAAATGATGAGATATTTAATGAAGAATTGGGAATCTGGTTTGTCAATGTTATTTATAGTCAAAAAAATTGAGAAATAACAACACTACTCACCGGGAGACTCCTCGCTGAGCCCCCCTTAATACCATTTTCCAAATCCTGGTTGCCCTGCCAAAAATTCACTTCGATCCACTCTAATAATTATGCTGAAGGAACAACACATCCCATACGAATAAAATAGATGAGAGGCTGGCTGGCATAAACATAATACTAGGCACGGACCAAAGTTATCAGATTTCTAGAGCTACAATCTCTCTTCTTCTAATCATACCTTCTACACTTACAGACTCCATTGATATATCTTCAATTCTCACACCACACTTCAAGGACACCCCCAAATCATATTCAAAATGGTGAGTTTTTCTATCCCTTGTTTCGTTTCCCCTGACATACATATCTTATGCATTCCTGTCCATTCCTTGCTTGAATGGTGTTCCAATTTGAGCGTTGCTTCCGATTTGCTGGTTCTCATTCTGGTTTGTTACTGCCCGCTCATATACGGTTGCAAAAGCAACAATGCCGGATACCTAGTAGTAAACTGTCTGTTTGTGGGTTTATTCACCATTTGATGGCTCGGCGCATTATAATACGTTGGGGGACATCAATACCAGACAATTTGTACTGCATAACAACATTCTCACATCCCTTTACTTTACTTCACAACTCTACTCCATTCTATTGTTGCGGATATTAATCTCAAGATATCTAAAATGTCATCAACTAATCCTCCATACGATGCGCAGGCCTCCACAAACTACAGAGAAGCATTCCAACTCTTCGATAAACGCGGTACTCAACGTGTGCAATTGGATCAACTGGGAGATTTGTTGAGAGCGTGTGGTCAGAATCCTACTTTGAATGAGATTCGAGAGTTGGAGAAGAATGTTGGTGGTGAATGTGAGTTATTTTGTTGATTATGAGGAGGATTCGAGGATGTTTTTCTCGGTTTTGATATTCTGCGAATAATTTTCGTGGCGCGCAAAGCTATTGATAGGGCTTCCTCTCAACATCAAGTTATGGATTATATACTAATACTTCATCCTCACAGTCGATTTCGAAACCTTCTCCAAGATTCTCAACCGCCCAGGTGGATTCCGCGACCCAGGTGAACCAGAAGAATACTGTCGTGGTTTCCAGGTCTTCGATAAGGATATGACTGGATTTATTGGCGTTGGACAATTACGATACATCTTGACGAATTTGGGAGAGAAAATGAGTGATGAGGAGGTTGATGAATTGTTGAAGGCGGTTGATACTAGTAGTGGGGAGATTAATTATACTGGTGAGTTTTGAGGATTTTTGGCGAAGATATATTGGAGGGGAGATGCAGTGGGAATATAGAATGCTAATTTATGGATATAGATCTCGTACGAACTATCCTCGCAAACTAGATTTTGTACTTTGTTATGGAAGGGGGGTTGAATATTACTGGGAGATGAGTAGAGTGGAGATGCAATGGGAAAGGCAGAGAGAGAGGCAGATATACAAGTAAGGAGAAACGAAGATATCATATCAGTTGTAGGAATTACTTTTTCGCGACGGCATCAATAGGAGCTGTGGAGTGGAAGGAAGGATATTGATAATGGCTATGGCTATGGCGTTGAATGAACTTTTAGGCCTGCAAAGGCAGAAATGGATATTATGATTTTTTTCTTGATGAAGTTGAAGTGTACAGATTTTGTGATGAGCATGTTGTGAATATTTGAGTGTGTTTTTGATTGGAGATAGTGGTAGATGTAGATGTAGATGAAGTGTTATTGATGTTGGGTTTCTTAACCACTGGTAGGCTAGTTGTGGTGGGATGGGATGGGATGGGATGTCAGGAGAAGGCTGAAGTGTTAGCTTCGAGGCTGTGGTATTTCTGGGTTGTTTTGTGTTGTAAATAAAAATATAACTTATTTCTTTCTGATATTGACAACGGAACTTGTACTTTTTTTTTCGCACTCACCAATAACTTGGACTACTGAACAAGGAAGTAGAATAATACGAGTCTGTTATATCTCAAAATAACGATCAACAAATTCGACATCAGTAATCATATAGGAAAGAATTGTCCTCGGGCTTGGATTTGGATTTGGATTTGGATTTGGATTCGAGTGTAAAGGAGCTTTGGATTCAGAGATTCAGATTCAGATTCAGACTGAGATTGGGTTGGGTTGGGTTATATCGGAGTGCCTGGCTTCGAAGGAGATTTTGAGGGTTTGCGCCATTGCACGGCTGAACGGATATCTTCGACAATCTGCGACGAATTGACGTTCGTTAGAGGCTGTGGTTTATTGATTTATTGAGAGGCTGCGGATTTGAGAATCTGGGTTCCTGGATCAGTTGCGATTGAGGATTTGGGATTCAGAATTTGGGATTTGGAAAGAGGGGGTGGAAGTTTGGGGTATTGTAGGATTGCAAGCTCATAAGTTTACAAGCTCATAAGCGCACAATATCGCAGGCTCACGAGCTCACGATCTCACAATGTCTCCTCCAGAAATCAACACATATCATTGCGCCTACTGTACGAATCTTCTACTGGCGACGACGCATACGATTTCGACGCTTCCGAAGAGGAAAGGAACGGGAGATGGGAGTTTTATTTTGCCGGTTTCGGGGGTGGCGCCTGGATTTGGAAGACAGGGAGAAGGAAGGGAGAGGGATGGGGATGCGATGGATATAACGAGAGAGGGGATATCCGCGGATGGAGAGGAGGTGAAGGATGGTGAAGAGCAGGAACCATTACCAAGTTATGGGTATACAAATCTTCTTTCTCTTACGCAACCTAGTAAACAGGTGATTATACGGAAAGAAGATGGGTTTGAGAAAAGAGGAGTGTGGAAATGTGGACGGTGTGCGGTGGCGGTTGGCTATGAGGTGTGGGGGGGAGGGGAATGGGGGTGACAAGGGGAAGGAAGTTGAAGGGGAAGAGGGGTTTGAAGGAAAGATTTTGTATTTGTTGAGGGGGTCGTTGATCAGTACGGCGGTTATGAGGAGTGGGAAGAAGGTTTTGGAAGGGGATGCTGAGGTTCTGGGGACGGGGGTGGGAGTTTGGGAGTGAGGATGGGGGAGGAGGAAGGGGGAGGAGGATGGGGGAGGAGGATGGGGGAGGAGGATGGGGGAGGAGGATGAGGAGAGGTGGTGGGGGAGATTGTACTGATTGGGAGGAGAGAGTGTTTATATCATAAAATTATGGCATTTAATATAATATCGATGGAAATAGAGAAAAAGCAAAGATTCCCATTGATTTCTAGATAGTAAAGACGTTGATTTACTTGCCTTGTAAAAGTACCTGGGTACCCCATATTCTCGGGTATGAATATCCCTTGCTTTCCGCATTCATAGCACAGGTACCGTACGACCCTGAATTGACAAGCTGAGACTTCTAGAATTCTGAAATTCTGAAATTCTGGTATCCAACATTATAAAGAATTCATCTGCCCTTCATAACTTTCAAAAAGCCCTCTCGAGTACTTTTTGATGCTTCCAAGGTTACAAATAAGTACATACATACACTCACTCACACATTCACTGACTCAATACGTCTCTACCCACGCTCTCTTCCCCACCAACATACATATCTGTCATACCTTCCATTCTTGACAGCTCTTAAACGCCTAATTAATCACCAAGGGATTATAATACCCAACCAACTTCATTCATCCTGGCTTCCATCACACGTATCATACGTTCCCTCACTGTACTACTGCTCATCTTTCTTTCCATATCTGTCATTCTGGCTACCTCAAGGATTGGACCCAGACTGGGAGCTTTATTTAGTCAACTCAGACCTACAAATACAAGACCCCTCTGGTCCCCTCTCTCAACCACCATCAATCCAACCTCAACACGACTCATCACTACCGCAACCATGGCACCTTCTCAATACCAAAAGCCTCCTCAGGCTCCTCCTCTCTTTACTCATACCGAATCCCAGATTGTCGACGAGGCAAAGGCCTTGATGGACAACTATCGAAAAATGCTCGATGATATCGTTGCAAATGTCAAACCGGAAGATGCAACATTCGCAAACGTTCTCTTGCCAACCGCCAACCAAGATGATCTTGATTCGCTTCAAATCAGCGTTCTTACCTTCTACCAAGCTGTATCCGGCGATTCGAAACTCCGTGATGCGAGTTCGAAAGCGGAGGAAATTATGGATGAAGCGCAGATTGAGATGGCAATGAGAGAGGATGTTTTTAAATTGGTCGATGCGGTTTACAAGAAGAAAGAAGATTTAGATCCCGAATCGAAGAGACTTTTGGAGAAGGAATATAAAGGATATATTAGAAATGGATTGGGGCTTGAGAAGGGAGAGAAGAGGGATAGATTCAAGGAGATTAGTAAGAGGTTGGCTGCTATTGCGACTAAATTCCAGAAGAATCTGAACGAGGAGGATGAAGGAATCTGGTTCACATTGAAAGAACTTGATGGAGTTCCTGAGGACGTCATCTCGGGATTGAAGAAGGGTGAGGGGGAAAATGAGGGAAAATTGAGGTTGTCGTTCAAATACCCTGATTTGTTCCCTACATTGAAGTTCGCGAAGAATGCGGAAACCAGAAAACAAGTCTTTATCCAGAATGAGAACAAGTGTAAAGAGAATGTGGAATTGTTCAAAGAAGCTATTGTTCTTAGAGATGAGGCTGCTAGATTATTGGGTTATCCTGATCATGCGAGCTTCAGGATTGAGGATAAGATGGCAAAGACTCCTGCTACGGTCAATGAGTTCTTGCATGATTTGAAGCTCCAACTTACTCCGGGTGGAGCTAAGGAAGTCGAACATCTCAAAGCTCTTAAGAAACAAGATTTGGATGCTAGAGGATTGAGTTCGACTTTTGATGATAATTATTATCTTTGGGATAATCGATTTTATGATCGAATGATGGTGGAGAATGAGTTTTCTATTGATGAAAATAAGATTGCGGAATACTTCCCTCTTCAATCTACAATTGAAGGAATGCTTAAGATCTTCGAAGAGTTATTTGGATTCGTCTTTGTTGATATCAGCAGCGAGGAGGAACTAGCTAAGGTTTCACCAACTGGAAAGGGTTCTGATGTTTTACCTCATCCAGATGCCAAACTCTTTACCGTTTGGGATGATGAAGGTGAAGGTAGTGGATTTGTTGGTTATCTTTACTTGGACTTGCATCCACGTCCAGGAAAGTATGGCCATGCTGCAAACTTTGGCATTCAATCTGGTTTCTACTATCCAAATGGAACAAGAAGATATCCTGCTACAGCACTCGTTTGCAATTTCTCCAAACCAACTGATAAGAAACCATCTCTCTTGAAACACGATGAGGTTGTTACTCTCTTCCACGAATTGGGTCATGGTATCCATGATTTGGCTGGTCGTACCAGATACTCTCGTTTCCATGGTACAAACACTGTGCGTGACTTTGTCGAAGCACCAAGTCAAATGTTGGAAAATTGGTGTTGGACTCCAAGTCAATTGCAAAAATTGAGTAAACATTATGTTACTGGTGAATCTATTCCAGATGATTTGATTGCCAAACAAATTAGCACCAAACATGTTAACGGCGCTCTTTTCAATCTCCGACAACTTCACTTTGGTATCTTCGATATGACAGTTCATACTCCTAAGGACCATGCAGAAGCCGAAGCATTCAAAATCAGCGAATTGTACAATGAACTTAGAGCAGAAATCTGTGGTCTCAAAGGCCCAGAAGCTCTGGGTGCAAAGAGTGATTGGGGCAATGGTCAAGCTACTTTTGGCCATTTGATTGGTGGGTATGATGCAGGTTATTATGGATACTTGTCTAGTCAAGTCTATAGTGCAGATATGTTCTACACGGTATTCGAAAAGAATCCAATGGATCCTAAGGAGGGACGGAGATATAGACATATGGTGCTTGAGAAGGGTGGTAGTCAGGATGAAATGACTACCCTGGAGGCGTTTCTAGGAAGGAAACCTAGTACCGAAGCGTTTTATAGGGAGTTGGGTTTGAAGGATGCGAAGAAGAATTAGAGGTTAGGGAGGTGAAGAGTTAAGGATGGTGATAGGGGGGTAGCATTGCATATGTGATTCAGCAAGGGGAAGTTTAAAGGAAGGTTGAGAGGGTTATGATACTTAGTTGCTGCGAAATAGTTTGTTACTATGCAAGCGAACGCGAAGACTTCGGATGCGAAAATGAGAATTTTTTATGATGATTTAATTCGAGGTTTTGGAATTTCGAAGCTTTTGTGAAAATTGAAATTGGTGATGTGAAAAAGTTTTCATAATAATGTAAGATTGTATCCCGATCCGGGATATTGAAATGCTGGCAATCTTTAGTAGTCATCTTCATCCCGTTTTATCTCTTCTCGCTTTCGAGACAAAGTAGTTGATGTACTTCGACTGTGATGCTTGGATTGTTATACTTTGATTATTATACTTCAATTCTTATTCTTCCCTTGTTACACCTCAATTATTATACTTTAATGATTATACTTCTCTCGTTCCATTCATAAGAGAAAAATAGATGGAATTTGACCATTTCTTTGATATCTTAACTCGATTACTCCTCTTAAACAATACACAGAACCAGAAGCTGTTATTTCCTATAATCTTATTGAATTTATGTAAATCATTTGTAAATAATTTTTCATTTGTTTAATTCAGAAGATTTCAATAGAGATTTGAATAATCAAATCCCGCCTGTTTTCTTCTCTTACGAATACCTCGTTGTAATTCAAAACTCCTAAGAATCTCGAGTGTTAATATGCATGACTTATATCTCACACATCGATAAGTATATGTACCTCCCTGAATCCTTACTGTGGCATCCGCACAATCTTGATAAATTCTTCCCAAAGCTTAGAGACAATCGTCTCGACCCATTTTCCAATCATATCCCAATTTTCTGGTCAATATATGATATACTCTTCTCCAATCAATCAATCAAAACAAGATAAGAAGAACAAATCACTTACCCACGCCACTCCATATTTTTACAAGGCACCAGTCCCCCATTCTCCACCGTCTCTGCCCCATCGTTAAATGCATCTTATACAAATCATTATTGTAAAACTGCGGTTGTCCTTCCGCGGGAAATTCATACATGTTTTCCTCGTGTTTCCCATATCCTTTTATTTCAGCCCCATTTCTACAGAATTCATCGATTGCGGTATCGATATCGGTTGAGGAGAGGGGAAGGCCGGGTTTGGGGGGGGGGCGGAATGAGGAGGGGTTTGATGGGCGGTGGTTGGGTTGAGGAAGAAGACAGGAAGAGGAAAGAGAGGGGGGGATATAGGAAATGCATTTTGAGGGTACTTTTGTAGGAGAGGTGTGGTTGGGAGATGTGGGAATGGGAAGAGGTGGAGTTGGATGAGACTTTATGGCTTTCATTTGGATATACTTTTCTTTGCATCACGGAGTGTATGAAAGATTCAAACGAGAAGATCTTGCTCCGCCGAGACGTACTCGATCTCTTCATCTGCACAAAACTCTCTTGACATCAACAATCTGACATTTTCATCCCAAACCCCACGCTTTCCATCATCTGCTATCCACCTCAAAATGACGAAGAAAAGGAAAGTCACGCTGACACACTTATTCAAAAATCCACCATATTATTCATGGAGAAGTTCAAAAACCAAGAGCGTCTAAGCTTAACTTTAAGCATCCATTCCCGCACTTCGAGAACGAATCAAGCATTTTAGTAGAAGCATACCCTATGAACCCACAAAAGCCATATGCCGGTTTTGGTGGGGAAAAGTATACCAAATCGAAGCTCGAGATTGAGAGTATAAGCTTTTATTGTGTGAATTAGTTCATCCAGATCTACAGATCTAGAGAACCAAAACAAATATAATCCAGTCTATAACAAACAAAGTTTTAAATTTTGGTCTCACGAGGATAGGGCTGATAATGAACCGCCTTAAGGCCAATCTTTAATCTGAAAGTACGAGGCTTAGCTTCGCAGTATTACGCCACGAGATTGGGGAAATAAGAGCGGACGAATGGGGATACTGGGATGGGAATTAGTCAGGGGCTTGTCACCGCTTATTTTGAGATGTGGGGATCTTTAAATATATGATCCAAAACGTCGGCTTTGCTTGTTTGTATTTGGTGGATGATGACGGTCAAGACTATGGAGAGAGGGTTCTGTGTCTTGAGATATATGGATTGAGAGATGATGGTGAATTGGGAGGCGGCTGAGTAACGCTATTCATTTGACGGATGGGTGTTATGGAAATAGATCAGCGATTTGTAGAATTCGAAGGCGATGTCTATGGAATTGAGTTTGTATGTGTTTTTCTGTATGTAAAACTTGAGATGAAAGGGCTGATTGAGAAGAGATTTGTGGAACCGATTGAACCATTGGAAAGAGTTGGGAAAATTGTCCATTTTTTTTAAGTGAGAAATATTCTTCGTCATACTGCGGTGTCTTTCAGTTGAGAGTTGATATGGATGAGAATATATTAAAAAGACTTTGCAAGTTCCAGGTATTAACTCGACTATTCTAAATAATTTTGCATCTCTATACTTAGATATTGTCTTGTTTTTCCTCATTGTTTGTTCGCTTTCCTCTTTCAACAAAAAGACCCCATATGAATTTCCCATCTCTCATCGCCGCTGTCATTCTCCTGCCCTACAATACCCAAGCACTCACCTACTGGCTCGACAAATGTTGCATCCAGGAAAACCACTCGAAGCAGCCAATGGTACACCCATATTTGGAGGTAGTACTCATCGCTTGGCTATCCTTTTCGACGAACTCAGAGCAGAAGGAAAAAATGCAGGAGATCGCTTGATGAATGCAAGACGAGGTCCATATTTTACTAGGGCATTCAATGTTCTTTTCGGACAGGATACTCAGAATGTCAATAATGGGGTTGATGAGGATGAACAGACGGCATTGGCGCTGAGAAAATATTTCTTGGCTTTGAAGGGAATGAGGCATGAGGAGGTGCAGGTTAATGCTGATCTTAGGTTTTGTGGGTTTTGTTCTTTGAGGTTTGGGGAGTTTATAAGAGGTTCTGATATTTTTCATTTAGATTGTGATAATGACACACGATGGGTTCAGAAAACAGAAGATGGAGAAATGAGATGGAAAGGTGAGCAGCTTTATCATGTCATCTGATATGGGTCTCCTATTGCAATGAAATCTGTATTTCCTAAGTAGAGGACTAATATCGGAGGCAGCTTCCAGATACTGAGAATCACTTATCGACACCAAAACCTTATTGTTAAGATGCTGGTGTGAGTGCAATTACATGTAAGTTTCCCACGACTTAGCCAAGACAGACTATTTGTCTAGCCCGGTACTCCAAAAACTAACCATAACCCCAATCGGGCGACAATTACAGTGAGTCCTCCAATACATCCTTGATGATTCTACTGTATATAATTCATCCCATTCGTTTCAATCTACCCTATAACATCATATCTATCCAACTGACTGTTTCCCTAGCTCTACGGCCACGCATTCAACGAAGTAGACGCGCAAGCCGATCCTAGATTCAATAAATTGGCTCGATACCTCTTTTCCAATATCCCCAAGAATTTCGACTACGCGAACGTGTATTTAAATCCTAGACCTATCAATTTCATCACATCTACTTTCACCGCATTGTTGTTACATGAAGTAAGATATTTTGAACTTATTCTTCACCCCAATGGAAGCTTCGAGAGAGGGAAGATGCTAACTTGATACTCTAGATATCAAATACCAGACGATTCTTCATCTCGTTATAACCCCTTTTCTTCAATTTTAGTGTGAATGGGAGAAGCAGAAACTAACTCCTCGTTAGCGAAAGATCAATTCGGAGATATTTCATATGGATGGCATCATGTAGCCGAGGATGCAGAAGTGGATGTTGCCAGAAAGAATGCGGAAAGCTTTACTATGTATCATCTTAACTTTCTCTTTTTATCCTCTTTCAAAGTTAAAAAGAAGAGGATAAGTAGAAAAAATGAACAATCGCTAATTCTTTTTATTCTTCTCCTCAACACTGTATCTAGCCATCATCTCAAAGTTTCAAGATCACACTTTTATACTCGATAGGAGGGCTCTAGCGCATGGGGATCTAGATAAGGAAGATGATGTTTGTAAACCGACAGCTTGATTTGTTAAGTAAACGGAGAATAGGAGATATTCTTAGGGGATGCCTAGACAGGGATAGAGGAGCTAGAATTTGTGCTATCACTTGTTAGGAAAGGTTCATTTTGGGGAATCTGTCAATAGGCTGTGCAACGGATACCCGCGGGGCGGATAATGACCTTGACAGATAATCCGCGGATAATCCGTTTATAGAGCAAATAATTCAAAATCTGAACAAGTAACTTATAGAATAAATACAAATTACCCGCAGATATTCACTTATTCATATATTATATAACTATTTATAATCTTTCATAATATTAATATAATTTTATAATTAATTTAGAAATAGCTTCATATTTTAAGCGAAAAAAACAGAGATTCTTCATTTTTTTCGGAGAATCTATATATTCATGAATTATTTATAGATAATTCACAAATTATCTATAAATAATCTATATATCCATAAATAATTCATTTATTTATAAGTAGATGGATTATTTACAAATAATTTGTAGATTATTTATACAAAATAGATAATTTTAAAGCCTCAATAAATAATCCATAAAGTGAGTAAAACCTTTGATGAATAACCTATAAAGTAGATTATTTGTAGATAATCCACGAATACAGATAATTTGTGCGCAGCCTATCTGTTAAGTATCGAAGTTTAAATAAATCACTGTTATTACTATAATTTTTTCAGACCCTTTGTATGAGCAGTGAGACTTCAAATATGTAGCCATGGCGTTATTTGGGACAAATAGTGATAAAATTCGAGTTAGCACTACAGATGGTGACTTTCCATTACATATTACAGCACAATTTCATAATCGCACAATCATGAGATTGCTCTTGAATCTCATTATTTGATAGGTTTGTAACTCGAGCAAATGATTATATAACCGCGTCAGTTTTAATTAATTAACAGACTTATTTGTTACGATTACACACTAGAGCGCATAGGTAGAGGTCAAATAAACTGGAAATAGAAATCTGAAGAGAACAGAGATCCTTAAGGACCCCTTTATCTTTTTCATAACAGGAGGTCGTTTATTTCAAGCCAGTCTTAGCTTAAGGTTAGCGTGATGACTATCTAAGTGTCAAATTGATTGAGTAGAAGGGGAGATGGAAGAATATTTGTAGATCACCCCGTAGCATATAGGATAAGCTTGAATAGAAATTATGATTTTTGTGATTCAAATTATGACATAACCCACTCCTAGTCGAGTGTCGTTACTGTTAATTGTTCGAATTTGCTGATTCCAGGAAAGGATTAATAAGGTCGAAGAAGCACATTTTGAAGGTTAGTTTTTGAGCCGATTGTCGAGAATAGTGTTCATTGTATTTTACACTTTGAATCTATCCATACTATTACTATCAATCCCATGCATACAGCCAACCCCAATTTCAAATCTCTAATCCCAAGAAAGTAAAGACCAATGTCCGAAGCAAGAAAAAGAAGTCCACCTAATTTGTCCATCTAATCCATCATCTAAGATCGCATGTCTGCTTGCTCTAGGAAATTGATTACTGAGCGACAATAAGACATTCCCCGATGCTCTTACCACTATTGACAAATGCAGAGGGAGGGCAGTTGAGGCAGCTGCCAATCATCTCGTCATCGATCAATCCCGGTGCGACAGAATGCTGGCACCCAAGAATGGTGATGCATAGATAGGTGTAATAAGAGGCAACTTCTGTTGATGAAGTAACAGGGCTACCATCCACTGCGCAAGTGAGGATAAAGGGACTTACTGGCGATAGTGGATGGCGATAGTGAAACGCTTGGTAGTAGAGAGAGAGAGAGAGAGAGGAAGTGTAATATTGTTGAGTTTGTTGGAGAAGTGAGTGATACTGATGAGGATGAAGAATATGTTCTGAGGAAGAAAGAATACCTTTATACTTCAATTACTATTTGTGGAAATTATCTGTAGCGTAGCTTAGAACTTGATCAGCTATGCTAGACTCTGGTGACCGATACCGCTGATGAATCAAAACTCTATCAAAGACTCTCATCAAACGTACCTCGACCCGTTCCTGAACCTCTCACTCCCGAAAAATGTGAACGAAGGTCCCAGATCATAGAAGAACCTATCATTCTACGGTTGATATAGGGTTTAAGCCTAAAGATTGGGGACCAGGTGCATCTGTATACACTACACGGAGCCTAATATAAACTTTATCTTATCTATGAATGGGATGGCCAGATGGACTGGGTTCCACTGGAGGACTGATAAATTCAAATTGGAAGCGAGTGAAACTAACAGCAGGGTTCGCACAACATCGCTTGGAGAGAAAGCTAGTACGCCAGAGATGATTCGGAACAATATATTTAAGGCTACACGATTAAAGCAATCCCGACGAACCCGACGCATTGGATTAATAAAAGGCCTGCATTTAACAATATAGTTGCTCCCCAATGAATCATAAAATCGGGGACCTCATTCCCCAAAGTCCTTTCTAATCTACCCAAAATTTAATCTCTTCTCCTGCGCGCGATAGTAGTGGCATTCCACAGGTCAATCTGGCTTTGGAAGAGTTCGAAAAACATGGGTACTTATTTAGGACTTATATCGTATTTGAAGAGTAAGCGGTCGAATCAGAGTCGACGACTATAACCACTAGTATTGAGCCCGGTTTTTATAGCAGATGAATGGGATTAGAAAAGCCACATTGGAACCTCGTGTCACTCTTACATAGCACGATAGCTAGATATAAATTGTTACGAGTCATGACCCAAATCTTTCTTACTCACCAACTAGTTAGATTGGTGTATTTTGTGGATGCAATTAGTTCAATTAGGCTCCTATGTTGAAGCTTAATTCAGTTATGCGAAAGGATGTTAGCGAAGTATTACCCATGATGATGCCCAATAAGGTTATGTAGCCGCTCACGTACATCCGCAGATGCGCTCCTGTCGGATAATGCTACATTGACAAAAGTTCGATTGTCCGCCAATAATAAGTTTCCAAATGATAGTACCTTGAAACAAGGGTCTTGAACGTCACCTAAATAATTTATCCGATTAGGTGTTCCTTATCGCACCGTGTCAACTTTTGCTAAATCGGTCGAACCTGATATCAGATTCATTGTGGTTGAGTAAAGAGCGACATCGCTATAAGGTTATGATTTGCAACAAGCTTTTCGGATTTTCCGGGGTTCCTTGCTAGCTTGCGTATAAGCGAACGTTACCGACTGGAATACGCAATTTTAATTAGACTTCTAGAAGTAATACTAGTAGATCTCTCGATCGATTCTATAACCTGATTGGATGATATACGAGATAAGCTCGTATCTTGATAGCTCGCTAGTAGAGCCTACGCTCATACCATGCAGCGCCGCGCTTAGGAGAAAACAAGCACGGCCTACGGGTTTTGATTTTCTCCAAGCCCTGCAGTTTAGTTCTTTAGGGTACACCTCGTAAGGTCTTTCTAAACCCTTAGATCTCAGTCCTTAAGTCATTCATAGTCTATGACAAAGGAGCTAGTCCTACGGCAAGGCCTATTCAAGATTTGCTTCTTTCTGTAATTAGCTAGCTCATTGGATCAAGTACACATTGACAATGGAACTTACATTCTAGGATCTAGGTCATACGTACTCTTCTCAAACTAACATTACTTATTTAAATGAGATATTAGTGATTCTACAAAAAATTAGTTCAACTTGAAGATATATTAATGAAATTAGAAGTGAGATTTAAGCTTTAACTCATGTGCGTTTTTTTGATGTTATGCGATTGCTTATCCCGGCTAGGAGTCGAACGCTTCGCAATCGAGACCCTCGCTCATTACCCGACGGTTACATGATCTTTATTGCTCATAAGGCTTAAAGATGAAGTCCGTTGTCCAATGAATTTGTCCGATGAATTTCTCTTATGACTACTATATACATCAGAATCTATTCATTGATCTTATTCATCTTATTTATCTCATTTATCTCATTCATCTCATTCACCTCATCCACCCCATTTATTATCTTTCAGTCTTCTCAAGATTTATTCCTGCTCGGCCAATATCATAATGCGTCTATAAAGCTTCGTCAAATGTCTTCTCGTCGCCTCTGTTGCCGACCGAGCCTCGGCCGCTTCTTCTGCTTATAGCCCAGCCACAATCGCTCTCTATCTCGGTGTCCAAGCTGGTGATGTCACTGATTTGATGAACACCACCGACTACGTAAACATCGATGCGACCAAGTGGGCTGTCACCTTTAATCAGTACACCGAAGATGTGGCAGCGTGGTCGCCAGTGACCAAGGAACGCGTGTTCCTCGGTGATGCAGGAACTTCTCAATTTTTAAGACATGCCTGAGAAGCGATTAAATGCAGCTCAAACCGTGGGTGACACACAAGTCACCAGATAAGAGACGGTTCTTAAGCTGAAGCTTGATGACGCTGAAGTCGCAGACAGAGTTTCCTGTTTATCGGACATTGCTTGTGTGCTCTGTATTGGTGCGGCCATAGCAGGTGCAACTGGTCCGATTGCGGCATGTGCGTCCACAGCTTACGCCGCAATAGCTGCAACTGCGGCCGAAACAGCAGGAGCCACGATTCCGCCCATCATCCTGACTTTTGCTTCGTGTGCTTTACCGTTTGTAGCATCGGGTCTCGGTGTGGCTTCTGCTTGTATCGAATACCTTGGTGCTTAGGAGAGTCTGAACCCACCGTCATCGATCAACACAGATATAGTGTAAGTTGTCCCAACAATTATATCAAGCCTTCTAGTATTCAATTGTGGTGGCTACAAAGTTGTGCCTTGAAAGCTTATTTTTTCATAGTTATCGTTTTGAGCTTGATTTGTGGATTTTTCAAGGATTCTGCTGATGAACCTGGAGGTATCCAGGTCAGCCTTTGCAAGGAAACTTTGATCACGCATATTGGGCAGAACCTAGATCTTACTAGTATTGACATAATCTTTATTCTCCTTTCTTCCTTATATCTTAGATACTCGTATAGTTAATACCATCCTGTACCCGTCATTTACTACCATCATGTGTGTACTATCTGGAAATGATGACTGCCCACAGTACTAGTGCTCCAAATTTTGTGCCAGCATATGACGTAACCACGGCTCTGGTTCGTAATGCCTCAAGACCTTCATGTTATTTATGGTAGATATAGTTGACACGTAACTACTCTATAACTGTTTCATTGTTTCAAAAACATGCTTCGAAATGGCCACTTCTTTCGATCTGGTAAGGAAACCTTCTTTGTCCACAATCAACAGCAGCTTTTTCTTTGCACTTAAAATCAAAGTAGATACGTGCTTGTTGTCAAACGATCTCAGGTCACCCCTCTTTTGGGGAGGCAAGCACTAGGTCACCGAGACAGATAGGAAAGGTCTGACTCATCACTTGACGGTTGTGAGAAGAGCTGATAAACCCTTCAAAGGGAGAAGATGTATGAGGATGTAGTCGATCTCGATAATGCTGTATCTTAGATTTAAGGTTAATCCAATACCAGACCCTCTCCGCTGTAAAAATCAAAACAGTCTCTCCGCCCTTTCCCCATGGTCATATCTGCCCAAGACGTGAACGAGCCTTCGGTTTCTCTAGCATTAGAAAGAAGACAAATAACCCTGGTCTGTAGCGTCGCTATGCTTCTTTGAATCAATAAGATCAGTAAATTATTCTACTGTCCCTTGATGTATTCTGAGTATTTGTTATCGCCACTATATTTTCGGGAAAGCCATTAAAGAGAGCTCGAGCTGTCTTTTAAAGAGAGAATCTCTTTATCTCTTATATAATAAGATATCGCTTAATTTGATTTATTAGGACTTTTTATATAGTATAACCCCATATACTTTAGAAAGATACTAAAACTCAGGCTTTTTTGATATTCCATTTTGAATAATTAAGTATTATTTCACTAAATGAAAATTGATAGGAATTTTCTAAAAATTCATAAATTACATTAGTAAAGAGTTAATTTTGAAATATATCAGGTTATAATGATTATTGTCGCGGTGTGGAGGCTAAAAACTACAGGACTCTAATATTAGTATTGATGTTGTAAATTATGAAGAGAAAAGAGAGCTAAGCTACGAAAGGAATCTATATTTATACCCTCCTCCTTAACTGCGTTCTTTAGCCTCTAACCGATATCCCTACATCTTGTAAGATTTTAAACCCCGGCTTATCGCATATTAAGCGAAAACACACCAAAAACCCTCATTTCTTCAACTTTTAAACTATATATTAATTCAATCAATTTATAAATTAAGTTTATAAAAATAATATATAAGATTACAAATCATTGAAATGATTCAAAAAAATCAATGAAATATTTTTAGTTATTTTTTTGATAAAGTTATAGGTTCTTAAAATTGAAATTGTTAAAAAACTTGAAAAAAGTGGTTTTTTTGTATAGGAAAAGCATTACATGTTATAAATTCTGAAAAATTTCAACTTTAAAAACCTATAACTTTATCAATTTTTATAATTTCAAGGAATAATTTAAATCGAGTATTCTTTATATAGTTATTTCTTATGTATATAATTTCCAAATCAATTCATCAAATAGTTAAAGAATTATGAAAATAATTAATTTGTATGGGAAAACAGTATTTTTGCGGGGATTTTGTTACGAAAAAGGGTGGTGTGCGATAAGCCGGGGCCTCAACTCTTACAACCCTGTATCTTATACATCTTTATTTCTTTTCAAAATGATATATTAAATTCAATTAATAATTAATTAATAATTATATTTCATTAAATTTTTTTATTAAGATATCATTATATTATTTTTATTCAAAACAGAGATTGAAATATTGAGAAAATCTAAAAGTGTAATATTATTTCAATATAAGAATATTAATATTAAAATATTATATATTGATTTATTCAATAATATAAATAAAAAGAATTGTTCTTTTTTTGAATAATTTAAAATTTTGATTTATTCTTATATAGAAAATTAAAAAAAAGTGAGCTTTTATATCAAAGATTCTAAAATATCTTAAATTATTTTTTTTTAAATTAAAATCAATTATAAATTAAATATTTTATAATGTTTGAATAGAAAGTTGATTTTATAATAATATTTATATATTAATTTGAATTAAAAAAAATATAAAAAGATATATTTTATAAATTATATATAAGTTACTTATAATTATTTATTAAAAAACACTTATAATTAGATATTATAATATTATTATTACAATAAGTTTTTTTTTTCAAATAATTTGTTTTTTATATTAATATCAAATATAAAATATTATAGAATTAAATTAAAAATGAATTTTAAATTTAGAATTCTTAGAAATTTTGAAAAAATTAAAAGTATTTTCCTAAATAAAATTCTTTTAAAAATAATTTTGTTATATATTTCTTTTGAAAAAAAATCTATATAATTTTGAAGTTTAAAAAAATAAACAGTATTTTCAAAATTGTCATTTTCTTTTTCATTAACTTATAATAAATTTAATATTGATCTTTATATTGTTTATTATTTTTAAAATGATTTTATTATTCTTATATTATATTCTTTTATAATACTTAAAGATTAAACTTAATAAATCTAGTTTGAATTATAATTTTTCTTTTTCTTTTTATCAAAAGAAAAGTAAATATATTTTAAACCCAATTTCTAAATCTTTTTTATCTTTTTTAAATTAAATATACTTTTAAAATCTTATTTAAAACTTAATTCTTAATGTTTTTTTTAAATGTTTAAACTTTTTTCTTAAAATATTAACATAAATTTTTTGAAAAACCAACTTTTAGTTTTATAAATAAATTCTAATATAGTTTTTTATTATATTTTAAATTAATTAATATTTTGTTTTCCATTTTAAATCTCCCAAAAATTCAGTTTTAATTTGCGATATTCTTGAAACTTTTATATATTAATTTTGAAATCATTATAATGATTTTTGAATTTATAATTGATTTTTAATTCAATAAATAAAAGTGTGTAAGATATAGGGTTGTGTAAGATGTAGGGATGTCGGTTAGTCACGTGCACCCCTGACATTTAACGGGTCCTGATGAACGACGTTAGTTCAAGCTAGTCATGAACCAAGATAAGCTTAAATGAGTCATTACATAGGTATATAATATTCGTCATTTTACATAACTTTAATAGCATGTAATAATTAGACTTTTTGCTACTCGATAAATATGTAATCTTTAGTGTGAGTATTTCCACTACGATATAGGACTGAAATCTATATTATGTCATAAAAAGTCAAATTTTGACACTGTTTGTCCCGAAAAGGCTCTATGGATTATATTGTTCCGCGGCTCACCCCCCCACACGATGGTAAGCGAATATGTCAATGGAATACCGAAGTTATGTTTAGCTATATCTTGGACTATGCGGTATATACAGAGCAAACAAGACATATCTACGAGAGTTTATAGACTTCACATCGATTTTCATCGGCTGATCCAATCACATATCCATCACAAGTGATTCGAAGAAACTACATTCATTGGTTTGCGTGAATCAGCCGTAGCAAAATCCACGCCGTACTGAACACTTCTACTACCGTAGACACTACCTATACTAGTACTCCTCACTAACCATTCATAATGCATCCACAGTATCTTCTCCCTATGAACTTTCAAACCGTATAACCGTAGCTATAATCACTATGTACAAAAAGATTTCACAAACACTCTTAAACCTCCTTCTTTCCACTCTAAATGTTATCAAGAACATCATCTTCCCAACGCAGATAATTTCCAAGATTAAAAACAAATCGTCTTCCAGACAAAAAATCATCTTACCCAATCTACATTATCAAAAATCGAAACAAACAACATGTCTCAAGCAGACGGTCCCACTCTCAAAGCCATCTTCAACACAGGATTTGCTCTCTCACAAGCAGTATCCAGAAAATTATCTTCATCTGAGCCCCAAGCCCAGAGCATGTCTGTCTTCTCTTCAACTCCTGGTCTTCCCACTGATCTCACAACTCCACGTCCCAAGAGATCAAAGGTCCCAGGTCCTGCAACCCAACTTCTCAATGAATTATTCGAAGAAATTGATGACATTGAAGCAGTCGAGTCAACCGATGATTCTACCTATGTTGATGTTCAGCATGCGCGTCAGAGAGCTGGTAGACTAGGACTAAGATCTAGATCTCGAATCGAAAGATCGTTCAAGAGCAAGTCATTGGATGGTCCACAACAATCAATGAGTTCCTCCGACCATTTTATGAATTCCTCAGTCGAGTATTCACATCTCACTGTAAGCCCCGAAGAAGATCTCCAAAAGCTCTCAGACAGATTTGGAGAAATTCAATCTAGGAATAAAAAAAGCATCGAAGCTGACGACGAGACTATCTGTAACTCTCTTCCAGAACTGAACACTGGATATTTCTCACGCTACGCTAAGTTAAGAGGTTCTGCTAAAGCCCGTGAGCAAGAATTTCAAGATGCTTTGAAGAAGGAGAAAGAGACCTATGAACCTACGTCTGGTTTCCTCAAGAAGCAGATGCCTGGTCTTAGTGCTTCCGAGATGCGCAAACGAATCCCAAAATTGATCATTGCTGAAGCAGAATATGAATTCGATGAGGAGGATGAAAATGAGAAATCAGCAATTCAGATCCTCGAGGCACTTTTTAAGGAGCTGGCGGAGAGAGATGCTAGTACCGATAAGGATCAGTTGAAGAGTGCCAGACAGATCATCGAGGGGGTGCAAAATGAGGGCAAAGATCATGGAGAAAAACAAGCCGTTGCGACAGGCGATATCGAAGATGACTTTGTTCATATGGATCATAAGTCTGAAAAGAGCCATGGTCTCGGTCATGATATCTACAAATCTCGTGAAAGCAACATCTTCGCAGATTTCGCCGAACAAACAGACGATGAGATTCGAGAGTATTCCGCTATAGCCCAACAATACATTAAAGACGGGTGTAAAGTTAGACGACTTGAACAAATTATCGAGAAGGATGAGGAGGAACTGGTACAATCGCAGCAACAAAATAAAGTCGAACCAGAATGTACTCCTTCCTCTACAATCAAAGAGAAAGACAAACAAGAATCGACAAAATCACAACAACCTAATGAAGTCGAGTCAGAAGCTACTGCTCTCCGCGAGATCGAAAAAAGGACCATGAAGAAACTGCAGAATCGCAACAAATTCTCTACAAAGTTTCTCCCGTGATGGAATCCCCCATAGTCAATGACAAAGACACAATCCCACAAGAACAACCAGAAGTAGGAGGAAGTGAGTAGATCCAACACAGCAACAAACATGTGGGCGCCACTGACAAATAAGACACAAAGGAAGACGCAGACTCTCAGGACTCTCCACAAGGTCATGGTACTCCTGAGAATCAGAATCCAGAAATCGATAAACCTGTTGATGAATTTACCAGTATTAGTTTTGGTGATCTTGATATCTCGGATTCTACTTCTTGTGATGGAAACGACTCGGAGGAAGAAGACGAAATGCAATTTGGTATGGCGGCGGTAGCGACAGGGGTTATGATTGCCGCTTTGTGGCTGATCGAGAGGAAGACAGCATTTTGCTAGGGATTGTTATTTGATTTTCGGGTTGTGCTTTATTTGGTTGATGTTTCTGTCTTGTTCTTTGGGACTTCATATTTTGGAGTGATTGGCTATTTGATTGGTGGATTGCAACCAACACGGATATTTGAGTGATATCTTCCATGATTTTTAGCAAAGGAATTATGAAATCCTGAATACCACAAGGATTTGTTAACACATCCAAGAAAATGAAATGCGATTTTATCTTTACTACGCTATATCAAAACCGTGACCAATCCAAACAAGATAATCTTCGGCTAGAAAATAATTACGCGACTCCTTTTCTCCCAACTCACTACCCCGAATCTGTTAAGCGATTTATAAATCTCAAGTATTTCATCTGGAAAATATACATCGGTCATTGGATTAAAGATATGTGCTTTAATACTACTCATCTGGGAAATCGAGCGCCAAGTGAGATCTCTCATAAATCCTCGAATTTATCCACCAATGTAATGAGTAAATAGCCATTGCTTCATTAAGCTCGTCGGAATCAACTCAACATAAGCCCAAAATGAATATATGTCCACGCGCCCTCGTAAATTGAACGATAATTGTAAATACACCAGAACCATAGAACCTAGATTATCCTAATATTCAACACTTTTGTTAACCACATCTCATATTCTTGTCTTAGACCTCCAGTGAGGCTCGAGATATCATAGGCACTTGTTAGTTTCTAGAATGACCGGTTTTACAGTGTATAGTGCTCTATAATAGTAGCCTCATATGCTTACTACAGCACAATCCGCATTTTCCACCCATAGATTTCCATCGAAACAACTCTAAATACTCGGCAAAACATAAACCGTACTGAACTCATTTCCTCCGTATGGTGCTATATTCTCTACCTGCTCATCATACTCAGTAAACAATCCCATCATCAAATACACTCCAAATAAGCCGTAGAGACCGTAACAACAACACTAGCATTTTCTAGACACTTGCGTACTGCATGACGACTTTCTAATATGGTTTAAATACCTACAAGTCGATAGAAGCAGTCCATCTTTATTTTCATCTACATAGTACTTCAATAACTTGAACAACCTCAATAACTCCTGAACAACTTTCAAACAACAATATCTCTCAAGAGTCAATACCTTAAGCTCAATTATATCTTCACACCCCATCGAAAGACTTCGAAAACTTAGTGTTTACTTCTCACATTCTCCATTTTCACTCGAAACTTTGAAAATAATATCTCCATCCGAAACCCAACAGAACAAAAAATGTCATCAACAAACTCCAACCACCTCCCAGAAATTCTCACCCCAGTATCCACCTCCAACAGTCAAGACAATTTCGCCCAAAGCAAAGAAGATTTCGACGTCTCATCTATTCCAGATTCTGATTCCGAAGGTGGAGTTTCTATTTATTATCAAACTCCCGAAAAAGAAAAGAGGAGGGGGGGTGATGGATTTGCAGATCAGCAGATGAGAGATGATGAGATTATTTATGGTGATTTTATTCTGGATTCGGAGAGAAATGATGGAGATGAAGGATATGAGGATAATACAATAGCTTGGCCTACCATCATCTCAAGCAGATTCTCGACTCCGACAACTGATGAGCTGATTAAGTATATTAACGACACTGATCTCTTGGGAGTTGATGATGATGGATCTGGCGAGGAGTCTATGACTACTTATCATAGAAAATTAGAAGAGCTCGCGAGAATTCGGAAGATTGTTGCTCGGAATCTAATTCCCGGTACTCATCAAACAGCCGAGAACTCCACATCTACACTCGGAAAACCACCCACTCT
Organism: Botrytis porri; assembly: GCF_014898465.1. Classification (NCBI taxonomy): domain Eukaryota; kingdom Fungi; phylum Ascomycota; class Leotiomycetes; order Helotiales; family Sclerotiniaceae; genus Botrytis; species Botrytis porri. The sequence goes on along the minus strand of NW_024066075.1, from coordinate 3,648,617 downwards.
CACGGGAATACAAAAACCCACACCTAACCTCTCACTCGGCACGCCTCTAATCCAGGATTTCGCAATTCCCCTACCAGCGTCCCTACCAACTCCCCTCCCTCGCACCATCTTTGAAAACCTCTCCGCCATACGAGCCCCCCATTTCCCACACTATCTCGCCTCCCAAACTTCTTCTTTAAGTACCTATCCCTCACCCGACATCGGCACCATGTATCATTATTATGGATTTTCACATCGCCGTACGGTTAACGAGATTGATATTCTTGCACCTTCTGATGATGATGATGATAATGATGAAGAGGAAGAAAAGGATGAGGAAGAGCAGCAGGACGAGTTGTGTAGGGAGTTGTCTGAGGGGGAGGAGGGGGATGATGAAGGAGATGTGGATTTGGATATGGATATGTCTAGATCTACACCTCCGCGTCCTCCTGTGTTGGGGGATAGAGATCAGAATATGGAGGATGGGGTGGAGATTGAGGATATTGATGGATTAGAGAATGGGAATGAGGGAGTTTTCCAGATTCTCCCTCATCATTGCAGGGAATTACAACAAATAAAGGAGAACCATCTCCAGGACACAAAAATCCACCCATCACCCATCCTCACCACCAATCTCCCTCCCCCCCATCCACCTCACCATCCCCATCACCATTCATCCACACCACCCCCAATCTCCCCACATAAATCCCTGGCCTATCATCGCTCTCACCTATCAAATCCCCCTCTTCCCAACACACATCCTGACCTCCTTCTCCCTCGCGCAACTCCCCCTCCACGAAAAACACCTCCAAGAGTTAAATGGATACTCTGACTCCCCACTCGATCAATGGGCCCTAACTCAACATCGACTGTTTCTCTGGATAAATTCCGGCGCGTTAGAGAATGGTATTGATGGGGATATGGAACGACCGGGCAGTGCGGATATATTGCTTGGGGAGGAGAGTAGTGAAATATGGGATTATGAGGATGTGGAGGTATTTGCGAGGTGGGAGGGGGGATGTTTTAGGAGGTGTTTGGAGTGGGTACAGGATGTAGATGGGGGTGAGGAGAGGGAGGTCTGGGAAGAATTGGGGTTGGGATTCCAAGATGCGGTTTATGATTTTTGTGGGGAGGAGGAGATTCTTCATCGGTCTGCTAGTATATCTGGCAGAGAGAAGGAAAATGAGTACTCATCGTCATCTTCCTACCTCTCAGAAGAATACGACGCATCAGACGAGCTCGGCAAAATCGTATCCTCCATCCCCGCCCCCACACCCCCAAATCCTCGCGATCACCGCCTCGGCAGAATCGTAAATATATTCCGCACGCGAGCTCTCCAACGCCTTGGAATCCCATCCCACGACTCTCCATTTCGCCTTCGACATCCCGTTAATCACCTCGTGTTTCGGGAGACGGGGATACAGACTGCGGATTATGCGCGTGCGAATGCGATGGCTAGGTTTGAGAGGGTGGCGGATGAGTTTGTGAAGGGGGAGAGAGTAGGTGAGGGGGTGAAAGGGGGTGCTGGGGAGGATTCTGCTGGGGATGTGGGACATTTGATGGTAGGGACGGAGGGAGATGAGAGATTTGAGAGGGAGGAGGTACATATGAGAGGTGGCGCGGGGGCTGGGGATTTTTAGGAAAGAGGGGTAATGTTGCAATAGGTTTCTGAATCTATTATTTTGAGTATGAGAAAATATGTATTCTTCAGATTTGATTCTATTTCTTAATTGTTGTGATTTGAATTTGAGTTAAGGTCTCGCATTAAAATTTGAATAAAAATCTATTGTCGAATTTGTAAATCTTCGTTTGTGATAGTGATTTTCAAATAGGTACCTAGTTGTATTGAGAAATTGATCAAAGCCAATGTACAAAGAAGTGATTAAGCAACTTACTATTTCTTTCTTTCACTCTCGCTTATGATGAGTATTCCATCATTGTTGGAAGGTAATTAGATAGTCAAAACTAACTACTTCCAATTTGTCTTTGAAAATTCAGAAAATGAAATGTAGGAGGTATCTCTAGCACAAGTCAACTACCCCACTTTCCGACCACCCCCTGTTTCCGACCACCTAAAAAATTCATATTATCTACACTTAAAACTTTAATAACTCAATAACTATTGAACTTCAATGAAATCGCCTGTAGAATCACTTTCTATAGCACTAGAGCTATCATCTACCTCATCTTCACGATCTCCAGCTTCAATTTGTGTACGCCTTATAGCTCTAATCCCTGCGAACTTCGAATTTGGAGATACCACAACCTTTCGCCTTTTTCTAGGTAATGCTTCATCTAATTGATATTCTAGCTTTCTAATCTTATTCTCTGCCTCTAAGAGTTCATAATCCTTAGCATCGAATCCTTTTATAATCTTGCGAAATAGTAATCTTCGTGTTGGCAAATCGATCTCCTTCTCTTGAATCATTATATCTCTATATTTTCTGATATCGGCTCCTTTTTGAGGGGTTTTCCATTGAATAAACGATGAATATATATTCCATTGAAGAATAGGATCATCATCAGATTCAGGATTAAGTGATAAAACCTCTCTATTGCTATTTTCAAGCAAAAGTCGACTCATAAGAGGTTTAGCCATATTTTTGGGCCAAAGACCACTAGCTTGCCACCCAGACTTGATATTTTGAATAGTTAAACCTTCTATTCTAGCCT